>NC_091067.1:58951855-59283569 GCF_000393655.2 Nicotiana sylvestris | reverse complement strand
TAATAAAGGATATTAATTGGCTAGGTGTTACAATTGTTTAATTGCCCAAATTTATGTCCAAGAAGAGGAGTATTGGATCCCAAGAGAGGATGTCCATATGCTTTATAAGGGAGTATTTACATCTATTAGGATTAATTGGGTTAAATGGACATATGGTCACTATCTTGTTTTATTCCTAATATTTTTTTTAGATTAGTGGATGCCATTTACTAGTGCGTGTTTTCTTTTTCTTGCAAGGTCGAAATTTGAGGATGAATTTTCTTCAAGAAGAGAGGAATGATCGCATCCTAGGAAGCTCAACTCTATTCAAGGACAAGGATGAAGCTTTAGAATCTCAAAGAGGGCTTTTAACAAGATGTCAAGCTAAAGAGTTGCAAAACAAGGTCATTAGACTTCAAGTGCAAATAAAGAAGTTGTTAATTTGGAGGAAGAGCTCAAGGATAAAGGATGTGAATTAGCTAGGTGTAACAATTGTTTTATGGCCAAAATTTATGTCTAAGAAGAGGAGTATTGGATCTCAAGAGACATTCTTTGATAAAGGTCCTAATCAGTCCACTTTTGGATCATTTTGACACCTAAAATGTGTCCAAACTTGCGGCCCAATAAGTCCTACATGAAGTCGCATTTTTATAACATAAAAAGGACTTACTTGATGTCAAATAAGGGTATAATAGTCGTGCTAGAAGTTCAGTGTAAGTTGGTTCCAAGTTGAACAATGGTCCAAAAGTAGACTGATTAGAACCTTCTTCAAAGGATGTCTCTTGGGATCTAATACTCCTCTTCTTGGACATAAATTTGTACCATAAAATAGTTGTAACACCTATCCAATTCATATCCTTTATCCTTGAGCTCTTTCTCCCAATTAACAACTTTTTTATTTGCACTTGAAGTCTAATGACCGTATTTTGCAACTCTTTAGTTTGACATCTTGTTAAAGGCCATGTTTGAGATTTCAAAGCTTCATCCTTTTCCTTAAATAGATTTGGGCTTCCTAGGATGCTATCAGTACCTGCAAAAAAAACAAGGTTAGCTAAAAAATTAGCAACAATATTGCCCTCCCTTAGCACATGCTGAAATAGAACATTGAAGGAGCTCTTCACCTCCTCAATCTTCTTCACTTCTGCCCCTATACACCAAGGAGACTCCCATTCAATCTCAATGATCTTCTTCATCGCCAATGAATCAGTCTCAAATGAATCAGTCTCAAGAATAAGAGGATGTAGCTGCTTTTCCACACAAAATGCCAAGCCCTCTACAACAGCTTTTGCTTCGGCCAATATGTTCGTAGCCTCCCCTATCTCCACTGCCTTAGTATACACTAATTAACCAGCAAAATCTCGCATATAAAATCCATAGGAGCTAGGTCCAGGGTTACCTCTTGATGCACCATCTATGTTATACTTGAACCAACCTTCATAAGAAAGCTGCCAAGTTACTCTTTTAGTCACCACAAAAGGCTTATATCCTTCAAAGAATCTGAACATATCTAGCCATAATAGAGATATGTTTTTCAACCATGGGTACCTTACTCTTTCTAGGTAATGTAATGTCTTGTTAACCTCATGTATTACCCTATTGCAAGACACTGCCCCTCCATTCTTCACTGTGTTCCTTCTCTTCCAAGGTTCCCATGTAATGACTGCTGGAGCTGCTTGAAATAATGGCTTAAGCTTGGGACAATATTGGGTATTCCACCATACTCTTACTACTTGATGAAGTTGTACCAAGTTCACTAATAATCCTGCTGCTGAAGGAAAGTCTTCCACACCGTAGTTGTAGTAGCACTTGTTAGGAACAAGTGTTGAAATAAGTCCTCTTGTGGTTGTAAGCAACATCAACACTTAGAAACTACCATGTATCCATTCCTCCTCCACAAATCATCAATAGGTATATTTCCTTTCCATAATCTCCATAAGAAGAAAGAGATCTTGAAAGGCAAATATTTAGTCCACAACTTCTTGTACTCAGGATTTGTTGGTGCTTTATGCCTCAGTATTTTCCATGCACTGCTGATTAAAAACTTACCTGAAGAAGTAGGCATCTATCTTGGAGTATCCTAGTAGTCATCACTATTGTCAAACTGCACCTCTTGTCTAATATGATCAACAATATCAAGTGGAAAATATTGCTCCAGAAGTTGGTCATTCCAGTCATCTTCTTCTCTCAAATCAGCTACTTTTTGAAGTTCTTCATTTATTGTGAAATCTAGAAGTACCACATGATATAGTGCTCCTAATGCAGTCCAGTTCTAAACATTAGTTGAACACCTATTCATTTCCCATAGAATCTCATGTTCCACTTCTCTTGCCTCAATCATCTTACTCCATACATGTGATTCTTCCGTGAATTGAACCACTGTAGGTAGCTCTTCCTTGCAGTATTTGTTCCACATAAAGTTGGACCATAACGAGTTTGAAGTTCTAAACTTCCACCACAGCTTAGAAAACAAGCTTTATAGACATAAACAATGATCTAAACCGTACTCCACCTTCCTCTTTAGGTAGGCATAGGTTTTGCCATTTAGTCCAGTGTCTACTTCTTCTTTATTCCTTGTTACTCCAGAAAAACCTAGCAAAACTCTTGTGTAGATTTTCAAGGATGTTGTTAGGTGGATCTAGTACAAAGAGGTTGTGAGTAGGCATACTTTTTAGCACACTTAAAATCAATGTATCCTTACCTCCATAAGACAGTAGCTTACCCTTCCATGAATAAAGCTTAGCTTTCACTTTATTTATGAGATCATTGTATAAAAGATTGGACAACCAAGGTAAGTGAAAGAAAATTCACCCTTTGAGAATCCAGTGATTGCCCCCAAAGAATTGCACAAGGCTCCAGCCACATTAGAATGCATATAGAAAGAGCTCTTTGCCTTATTAATCAATTGGCCATATGTGTGCTCATACTTGGTCAACACCTCAATAATCTTCTCTTAAGAGTATAGATCGGCAAAAGCAAATATTATAGTATCATCAGCATATGTTAAGTGATTCAAAGGATCAGTTCACTTAGGTATGCCAAACCCCTTAAACCTCTTGTCTTCAAATAGTTTATTCAAAGATCTAGGCAGTACCTCAGCTGGCAATATGAACAATACAGGTGATAGAGGATCCCCTTGCTTGACTCCTCTAGTTGAGTGAAAGAAGCCTGAAGCTTGGCCATTTATCAACACAGAATACCAGTTATTAGCAATGAGGTTCCAGACCATGTTGATGAAGCTTTCAGCAAACCCCATTCTCCTCAACACATGCATCAAATACTTCCAAGACACCATATCATATGCCTTTGCCATATCAAGATTGATCACCATATTGGAAGTCTTACCTCTCAATCTTATATCAGCGACTATCTCATATGTTAGCAAGATATTCTCAAAGATACTTCTCCCCTTAATAAAACCTAAATGATTGGAGGAGATCAAAGATGGCAGAATCTCCTCCAATCTATCATGAACCACTCTAGAGATTACCTTGTTTATAAAATTACTCAAGATTATAGGTCTTAGATCAGAGAAAGTTTGGACCATAGTTTTTCAGAAGAAGAACAAGGTTTGTGTGTGTTATAGATTTTGGCAAAGAACCTCCTCCATTGAACACCTGCAACATATTGTATATATCATCACATACTATGTCCCAACATTATTGGAAGAAGATACCAGAGAAACCATCAGGGGCACTAGCAGTCTCACCACTCAATGCAAAGACTGCCCATTTGACCTCTTCTCTAGTAGGAAATATACAAAGCTCTAGGTTCTGCTCAGTAGATATGATAGCACGAACATTATTAAGAAGTTCAAGGTTTGTAGGATTAGCTTCTTGTGTGAACTGTTTCTGGAAAAACTCTACTGCAGCCATAGCCATAAGATCTTGAGAATCAATACATGCCCCATCTCCATTCTAAATCCTCTTCAACTACAGCTTCTGCCTTTTACCATTGACATGGTTGTAAAAAAATCTAGTATTTCTATCACCTTCAGCACCCCATGTCATGCCTGCTTTTTGCTTCTAATACTGCTCTTTAATACTCAAATACTTCTTAAGCTCAGCTTGAGCCTTTTGAAGTACTATTCTATTCTCAATAGTTGGTTTCTCCTCAAACAATATTTCTTTCACTCTCACAACATCTTCCTTAATAGTTAACTGCTTGAAGATATCCCCATTGGCCACCTTAATCCATTGAGAACAATGTGATCTTAATTCTTTTCAATTTCTGTTTGAATATAAGGAAAGGATCACCAATGAAATCAGCTACCCAATTCTGCCTTACCACCTCCTTGAATGTTTCATGTTTGGTCCAGAAGTTGAGGAACTTGAATGGCTTCACAAATGGTGTTGCTTACTCTTCTCAACTCAATAGCAATGAAGCATGATCAGATCTAATCCTCACAAGATGCCCAACCTCCATGGTAGGAAAGAAATTCTGAAAAGGCAAATTGACAAAAATCCTGTCTAGCCTCTTGTATATGCACTCAACATTTGGTCTACCATTCCACCAAGTAAATACTTCCTTTGTAACCAAGATTAAACAATCCACTAGAGTTCACACAAAATGCAAAGTCTTCATACTCAGGTGGATATACAGGTAAACCACCTACCTTCTCATTTTCATGAAGTACAACATTAAAATCTCCACCAACTAGCCAAGGCAGTTCCATATCACTAGCTAAGTAGTACAAGTTGTCCCACAATTCTAGCCTTTAAAATGCTGAGCATTTGGCATACACAAAGGTCATCATAATGTGCTTACCAATGTCTTGATGATACTTCTTGATGTCTGTTGCTCAGTATCGACCAACAATTCCCGTTCTACTACAGCATCAAAGAACAACCATATCTTACCATTGATGTTTGAGATTGCAGCTTCCATTCCTAGCCTTCTCATGTTCCTCTGAATATGCCTAGAGTTTTGAAACAGTTTCATTAGAGCTATAATGAAGAAACCACGTTCCCTTTGCATGTTGATCACCTTTGGAAAGGCCTGTTGAGTATTAACAGACCTTATGTTCCATATCAAGGTCTTGATAATCATTTAGACATTGAGACTGCCCTCTTGTGAAATATTCTTGTAGGTTGAGCATTTTCTTTGTTTTGGCCTTGTTTCTTTCCCTTTGTACCACTCTTACCACCAACCCTTGGTGACAAGTTAACTTTTCTTGCTACTGCTTTGAAGTTTCCTACTGTTGACTCATCATCACCTTCTTCCTCAAACTGCTTGTATTCAACCATGGCCTGCTGAATCTCCACAGGTGTAATATTATGTGAGACAATGTCTAGTAGTACTTGAAATGGTGACTTCAAAGGAATATTCAACTAGATTTGCAATGGCTGGCCAGTTCCAGAAGCACAAGTCACATGACTTGGCTCAATAGCACCGAATGCTTGTGGTACAATAGCATGCTGAAGCTGATCCACATTAGTCTCCTTCATCACCATAGCAGTCTGCTCTCCAGCTCCCAAAGATTCCTGCAACATCTTGAATTGCAAAGTATAGATAGATTCCATGCTAGTGTTTACTGTAACTGGTTCTATAGAAGTTACTGTTCCATTGACATCAAGGGCCTTGCCACCAACTGTTTGATGATCAGACATCACTGTATCATATAATACCTCAACAATTACATTTCCAACCTGCTCCCCACCTAAAACATCCACCGAAATACCTTCAACATTGGAAAAAACCTTCTTAGTTGCACTAGGGTAAACTATTCTATTGCCATGCTTCTTAGCTAAAGCTGCTGCACCTGATCCCCCAGTTTTTGTAGCTTTTTTATGTTCCTTTATCGATTTCAGCTGGTAATTGTTCATTAGAATCATGATCGCCTCCAACCGTATGTCGCGCCCCCTTTTTCCTTTACGGAATCTGGCTTATGACATTTTGGTTAGGACAACTCTTTTCTTTTGGGAAGGGGGTTTGCATTTTTGAAGAGTCGTCACCTAATGATTTAAGGTGCATTAGGGAACCTATATGGTTCATTTATAACTACATTTGGTAACCAAAGACAGGGTAAGGGCTTGAAATTATCCCAAGGGGAAGGTGTTTGGCACCCCTCAGGATCCACTAGTGTGGTTCCCCGCCAAATAGTTTTTGTGAATTTATACACTTAGCAAATAAACAAGTATGGCTCAAATTGTTGGGGATTTAAGTTTAAGAACACAGATGTTTGAAAAGCAATTAATGGAAATCAAGAGTTTAAAAGAATTACAATCTAAGCACATTTGTGAATGTAAGGGGGGGGTGTCCTAGGTTTGTTTATAACATGGATCACATCAATACAATACCCGGCATGACACTCCTCAAAGAGGGGCTGCACGTGGATTAACGCACCGGTCATCATATCTATATCTACAATTTCCCTCCTCGCGAAGGTAATTAAAGCGAGGTTGGTCTCGACCCCTATTGTATGCTATTACCCATCCCTTCCTATCAGTCCCAGAGGAATTTAGGACTCCTATCCTGTAAGAAAGGGGGTTCTAGGCAGACCCTTAAGTTTAAAGGCAAAATACTAAGGCGACATATAATAAACAAGTAGGACTTCAGTTAAGGGGAGCATGGAAGACAAACGAAAGGCTCAGATATACCTCCACACATAGTACACATAAACAACATGACTCATACACAATTTAGGTCTAAATTCAGATCCTGAACATGGTATCTAAGTGACAACAACATAACCAGATTTATTGCATGACTCAGAAAAGAAGTCTGAATCAGGCTTGCCTACTGATTTTAGCATGCTGACAGTTAAACAAAGACAGTTCTGGTTTTTATTTAAGTTTATTACCTAAGACTTGCATAGGCGTAAAATAATATGTAGCAGTTACCAGAATTATTGAAACAGTTTGGAAGTTATTTTTACCTAAAACATGTTGTTCTAAATGTTGCAAAAACATACAGGGATTGTGACCAATTTCACTCAAACAAGATAATCAAACACGAGAATGTTTTATATCTTTTTATGCATTATTAGTTTAACTAGGTGTAATTGAGCGAGATCCTAAAAATAGGGTATCTAACGTGCACATATGAAAAATGCAGAATGATTGCAGAATATGCAGAATTCCTAGAGCATGGTTTCTAAGTGCAGGAGTAACAGTTTCATATTAATGCTGTTTTTTAGACTAAAGCAGGATTTCTAAGTGATAAAGTGATGCCAAATGAGATGTTGTAACAGTAAACCTAAGAACATGGTATCTAATACATGGCATGCTTTGAATGGATTGATAATGCACATATAGGAAATGTAAACCTAAGATATGGTTTCTACCCATTGATGTTGATAGCATACATAACTACCCTCCCCTTTTCACTAGCCAGCCCCAATACTTGTTTACAACAGATTATTACAGACCGTCATTGAAATGAATTACATAAGTAAAAATGAAAAATAAGAAGTTACACTATAGCAAGCCTGATTAGGACTTCCTCCCTGAGTTATGTAATAAATCACCTCAAGTGCCAAGATTGTTTCATAACCTTTCTCATATCTGGGTGTGTCAGAGTTCCCTAAGGACCTCAAAGGATCCCGGGCAGTGCTCACACCCAGATTTCATAGCTAAGATAGAGTAAGTGTATTGTGGAAATGACAGCTTTTGTGTATCCAAGTTCAGATGGAGCTTAAGGGTCCTAAGGCAAGGCTCACACAAAAGGGGCAAAACTTAGCGGTCTAAGAGTAAGGTGAGAGTGCTTAGCATAGTTTTGAAAAGGTTGAATTGGAAAACAGTTTTGAAACAACATGTTTTAAATAAGTTTGCAAAACAACAGATGGGTTGCTTAGGGAAAAACAGTTTTGAAAGGAGAAGGGAATAAGAGCAACAACAACTTAGAACAAGCCAACACACAAAGAACAAGTTCAAAGAATAGTATCATTTCAACATTCACAAGCAGGGAAGTAAGGGGTTGGGGATACAGAGAGCCGAAATCAGAAACATGTAAACATGGATAAGAAGAGAAGCATATAGACCAGCAGGTACGAAGAACAAGTAGCAACGGATTGGCTTCCAGAACACAAAACTACTACTTCAAAGTGTTAACAAGGGAATCATGCTCGAAATTAGAATAGTAATAAGACATAGGGACAGGGTATGGGAGTAGTTGTGCCGAGGATAGGGGTCTATTACACATAATTAGTCATGTCGCTTAGTGTTAATCAAGTACATTAGGAGTCTATGATACTAACATGGCATACTAGTTGATGGAAATAAACAAGAACTCAAGTAGACATGCTGGCCGAGTATCAAACAAGACAAGTGATACCCAAGCATGCTGAGTACACACTTGAACAAGAGAGGGCAAAACTTAAGCATGCTGCATAAAGCAGTAAACAAGAAGAGCAATTAAATACATAAGCCATTAAATTAGTGCAGAAGGAGACATGTATTAACACACATGGAGCACATAGAGTTGAATTTTAGAATTGAACTAGGAACATACCTGTTAAGGAAGCAAAATGCAGAAATTAAAGCAAGTAGAGTTCCACAGTCTAGCTTTGGCTTTCAGCCTGCTAGACAAGCAGTTAGCATAAGTAGCAAAGAGAGAAGAAAGAATTTTATGTGTGTGTGTGTGTGTATGTTTTTTGAACTAAATTGTCCGTGTCGTTGGAAGTGAGAATAGAGGAGAGTATATATAGTAGTTGAGAGCAGAGTAAAGTAAGGTAAAGAATCAATTATTCAGTAATTAGGGAAAATTACATAATCAATCACGCACAAAATCAGCAAGGTTCTCTCCTAGTAAAGGGGTGATAGTTAACGATAAAGAGCAGGGCATATAATTAAGGAAAGAAAATTAAATACTTAAGTCCGTGGTGGGTAATTAAGGTAAATGAACAAAAGTTCAATTAAGGGAACAATCAATAAGAATCAGCAAGTACCACAGTTAATCGTAAATAAGGCAAGAAATAATCAAAGGTCGTAGAAATAGGAAAATAACTGGAAATCAGTATATAGGTATTACCATAGAAAATCAGTGAATAAGGATTCAAAATAATACTAATTTAGGAAAAATTATATAGGTTTTCCATGAATAAGCAACTAAGCCAAGTGTAAACGGAAAGAATCGAATATGAAACCCTAATAGAGGCATACTAGGGTAAAATCACAAGATATTCTAATTAAACAAAAAAGTAATCATGTAAATCAAAGCCTAGAACATTGGCCTGTATCAAATAACACGGACAAGTGCAGAATCCAAACAAAGTAACAAAAATTGAGGGTTTTAGCATAGGCTAGTTAGGGTTAAGGAAGAACTCAACAAAATCAATCAAAACACATAGACACAGGGGACTAAACACTTAAAACCAGAAAGCGTTTTGAAAACCCTAGTGTAAAAAAGAGCGATAAAATCAAAATAGTTAGTTAAAACGGGAGATTTTTAAAGGAAAATGCTTAATAATACTCGAACCACCTTAGATCTATATAGATCTGAGAAGAATCGAACAGTAGCAAATCTAGGGTTTTCGAAAAATAGTAGAGACAAAGAAAATCGGTTAAAAACTCATGAATTCAAACAAAAAACAAGAGGAAATCCTTTCTTACAAACAAAAGTGGCCGGAGACAGGCCAATAAACGAGTTTCAAATCGGAACAGGTTGGCTTTCCTTGAGATCTTCTCAAGGACTTATGAAGTCGAAGAGCCATGGAGTATAGGAGACCATAGGTGGTCGGAGAAGGCACGAGAACACCATAGGAAGGAGATTCTCGCCGGTAATGGTGATTAGGGTTAGGGTGAGTTGAGAGAGAATTTGGGAAAGGAGGGATTCTGAGGCAGTGCAAAGGAGAGAATAGGGGTAGGGTTTGGGGGGTCGTTTGATTAAAAAAGGAAAGGGCTAATGTGGACCGTTAAACTAGGAGATCAACGATCGAGATTAAATGGGGTAGGTGGGTTCCGGGTTTAGGTATGGGTTAATTGGGTGTGGGTCAGGTTTTTTAATTGTAAAATTCGGCTGGGAATTGGGGTCCGATTTGGCTATAATTGAAAGCTAATTTGGCTATAATTTAAATAGCCAATTTTTTCCTTATTTAATTTATAAAAAATAGTAGATAATTTTTGAAAAATAATTTAAAGTACTAAAATGATTTATAATACGTAATTAGAAATTTAAAAATACAGGATCCAATTTTATGCATATAAAACATAATTAAATCTTTAAAACACTAATATTGCAATTATGTACAATTTAGCTTTAAAAATACTAAATGTAATTATAAAAATTACCTTAGCCATATTTCGGCATAAATATAGAAATCCAATAGACGAATTATCAAAACAATAATTTTGGAAATAATTATTAGGGATTTTATGGATAAAAAGGGAGAAAATAAATCAATTTAAAACCTTAAAATTATGGAAAAAATAATAAAACCTTAGTGTCACGACCCTAAACCCGAACCAGGTAGTGATGACGCCTCTCGTGAAGACAAGGCCATCCAACTATTCCTAATTTGATGTTAAACAGTTAAACAACAAGAAAACAGTCTAAAACATAATTTTAATAATACTAAGTAACAGATAATATCATAAATATGAAGAAGGACAACCTAACACAGCCCTAAACCGGGGAGTCACTACTCATGAGCATCTATAAATCATACTACAAATCCGATAAGTCTATAAACTATTACAATTGTCTGATCAGAATAGAAATGATAAAGAGGGAGAAACACGGGTCTGCAAACGTCAAGCAGCTACCTCGTGAACTCCGAATGTCCGTCGGGAGCTTTCAACTCGCACTGGCAGGATCAGCAACGCCTGAATCTCAGTGAGTAACAAATGTAAATAAAAACTAAAAGCAAAAAATCACGTAAGGCACAAAGCATTCTATAATGAAGCAGTAAACCCATTTAAAATTAGTAAATTAGTGAAAGATAGGTAAAATCCTTTATCTCAAATGTAGTTTCATAAAAAGCCTTTTTCAATAATTAAGCAGGTAATTCACAGTCAATTATGAAAAGTAAACACATAAAGGCTCACCCCTCGGGCACTATATCAACAAATCCGCCCCTCGGGCAACATCTCAGAGCAGTACCAGCCCCTTGGGCAATCACATAGAACAATAGCAGCCCTTAGGGCTCAATCTCACATCACAATGGGTACCCGCGCTCACTGGGGGTGTACAAACTCCTGGAGGGGACCCTTACGGCCCAAGCGTAATATCAAGCCACCTCGTGGCATCATCACTAGGCCATCTGCCTCGTATCAATCAAGCCACCTCGTGGAGTACATATCTCAGGCCCTTGGCCTCATAATCAGTATCAAATATTTCCTCACATCATAGGCCCTCGGCCTTACTCGGTCAAAAATCCTCACAAGCCACTCGGGCAGCAGTAAAACATGTTTCTTAGCCCAAAATATCATTTAAAAGATCATGTATGTGTTAAAACAGAGTAAACATGGCTGAGTACGAAAACAGTGAAATATAACATGACTAAGTTCAAGTATAAAGTCAAAACAGTGAGGAAATACCAGTAAAAATCCCCGAAGGGTTCAAGTAGTGGCACATGGCCCAAATATGGCATTTAACCCAAATCATGATGATAGCAAATAGATTTCAGTCAAATACACGGTAAAATAGCCATTCGGGACGGACTAAGTCACAATCCCCAATAGTGCACAACCCCACGCTCGTTATCAAACGTATGCCTCACCTCAATATAGCATAACGTTGTGCAAGTCCGGGGTTTCATACCCTCAGAACATCATTTACAATCATTACTCTCCTCGAATCGGTCAAATTCCTAGCTCGCGATGCCTTTTCCCCTCGAATCGGCCTCCACTCCCATCGAATATATCCAAAATCAGAACAAGGACGTCAAAATATGCTATAAACGAAGCCCAAGCGAAAATAATCAAAATACAACACAAATCCCGAAATTACCAAAACCCGACCCCGGACCCGCATCTCGAAATTCAATAATTTTTACATCAATAAGTTCCTTTTCTCCCCACGAGTTCATGCATATCAAAAGTTCTGAAATCCGACCTCAAATGGTCCACAAAATCCTCAATCAAAGGCCTAAGTTTCCAAGCCCTAGTTTTCCCAAATTTTACCCTTAATTTCCATAATTTCTAGCTCTAACCGTGAAATAATAGCATAGGAACGAGTTTTAGGTCCAAATTCCTTACCTTAATGAAGTTCCCTTGAAATCCCTCTTTCAAATCGTTCAAAAAGCTCCAAAGCCGAGATAAAAATGGTGAAATAACTCAAAATTCGCGAAGGCCACAATTTATACTTTCTGCCCAGTCATTTTCGCATCTGCGTCACAGTAACCGCTTCTGCGGTACCGCATATGTGGTTCTTATTCCGCTTCTGCAGAAATCACTTAATGGACCAAAACCGCTTCTGCGATCAATCTTCCGCACCTGCGCCTCCGTAGGTGCTGTCCATCAACCGCATCTGCGGTCATTGCCTTTCCAAGCATTTCCGCTTCTGCGATCCATTTTCCGCTTCTGTGGTGCCGCACCTACGGTCCCCAATCCGCAGGTGCGGAAATATCAGAAGCAGCAACTTCAGTAGCTACAACAAGGTTCAAACTTCTCAGTTAACCATTTGAAATCACCCCGAGGCCCCTAGGACCTCAATCAAAAGCACAAACATATCCTAATACCTTATTCGAATTTGTACCAATCTTCAAAACACCTCAAACAATATCAAATCAACCAAAACACATCGGATTCAAGCCAAATTTTTCTAAAATCTTCCGAATTCCACTTTTGATCAAAAACCCAACCAAACCACGTCCGAATGACCTGAAATTTTGCACACACATCCCAAATGACACAACAAAACTACTGCAACTCTTGGAATTCCATTCCGAACCCTATATCAAAATCTCGCCTACCAACCGGAAATCGCCAAAATATCAACTTTGCCAATTCAAGCCTAAATCAACTACGAACCTCCATAATTCATTCTGATCACGCTCCTAAGTCACAAATCACCTCCCGAAGATTACCAAACCATTGGAACTCACATCCGAGCCCTCTAACATATAAGTCAACATCCGGTTGACTTTTCCAACATAAGCTTCCTTAGAAGAGACTAAATGTCTCAAATCTTACCAAAATCATTCCAGATTCGATTCGACCAACCCGATACCACATAACACGGATAAACAAAGCATAAAGAAGTAGAAAGGGGGAAAATAGAGCGGCAACTCATGAGAAGACTAGCCGGGTCGTCACACTTGGGCATGCTTATATATGCATATATATGATTTTTAAAGGTATTTTGCATATTCAAAATATATAGAGAAAAATTGGGTGTCAACACCTTATATTTAGGCTAGGGTTTACTGTAGCATCTACACAAACTGTTCCTTCCAGCTTATCCTGCTCATTCTCCCTTTGATTCTTGGCATTATCCCCTTGGTTATCTCTAAAATTCTCCTCCATTATCTCGACTTCATCTCTCCACAATGTATTACCATCATTTGTAGTTCCAGATGTGTCAACTGCACTTGAATCACCTCCCATCGTTTGTTTAGGAGTTTCTTGACATGAGTAGTTGGTTGTCACATTAATTGCCTTTTTGGACACCTAAATCTTCTTTGCACCCAATCCATAGTCCTTTCTTTTTGTGTATCCACCCTAGTCCTTGTAACATTAGGAGTAGGGTTAAGTTGTTTTGCCGCTACAGTAGAACTCCCAGTTCCTTTAGGATTTGGACTGTACTTTTGTGCATGCTCTAGTTATTTCTCCTCCTTCTCTTTTGTTTACCTTGAAAATGGTAATAACAATTAGATTTGATTTTGCGGTTCTAAAAATACGTGATTTGTTTTTACGCTAGTTGTTAGGTAGTAGATGCTAAGTGTGAGACTAGAAAATAAGATAAGATCTTGAAAATAGAACGCTATGCAAACCGCACTGTCGAGGATTAAGCTAATGAGCTTGACTGGAGCTGGTTGATGAAGAACTAACAGTTCAGAGAGGTTTAATGAGGGCTCTTTATGATCAATGATGAGTAGTGAATGAAGAATAATCAATGGAATGCAATAAATGTAAGTAATAAATCTAAGGAAAGACAACAGAGAATGTTTAAGTTAGAGAGCAGAGAATATTCTTGTATTGAATATCATGTATGCAAAAAATAACAAGGGTCCCTTTTACATAGAAGAGGGAATCCCGACATAGTACATATGTATTTATTACAAAGATATGTGGCTGGTACAACCATTTAATGCTACAGTATAGGCCTGTACTATTCTTATGGACTTGGTCAGCTCTAACTACTCGCCTTGGGAATCTCCCACTCGTTCATCACAGCCACCGATTTGTACTGTCCCGAGGTCGAGCTGTGCCTCGAGCCTTCTGATTCATCAAACCTCTAGTTGTGCCTCGAGCCTTCTGGCAATTAGCTATGGAATGCCATGATGACCCCAAAATCGGACTCTCCGATTTTAGCCGTATACAGATAGTCCCAGCGTTTTTAGAGTAAAATGATAAGAAACAGCCTTGAATTCTTACTTCTTCGACACTCCTATTATGACATCAGTTTGTCAGAGCATTAAATGCCATGACTCAAAGGATGTGTAGAGGTCGCCATCAATACGACTATCGAGAAGCCCACGAACTATCATTGGTTCGACCTTTCCGCTCCTCAAACATCAATGGCTTCTATAAATACTTCAATTTGTTTTGCCATTCACACTTTTGCAACATCAAGTTTTTAGTGCTAAGCTCACAACTTCCTGCATCCATCTTCTTCCTGTGCTTACTTCTTTATCCTCTTCCTTAGAAACCTTTTTTATAATTATGGCTAGAACCTCTAGAACGGTACCTCAGAAAGAGGGCGCCGCTTCCTCATCACGCCCGTCCAAGGGCAAACCAAAAATACCTCCGACTTTTGAGCAATGTAGCCCCGACCACTTCGATACAGTTTCTGACTTTGCCATCAAAAATCCCCCTTCTACCCCAGGCCGATGCGAGACTGTATCTCGGTACATCAGTGTGGCGACCGATACGCAGAGAGTGAAGAAAGACTACCGATGGGGGCAGTAGTTCAAGTAGAGATCCCCAAGACTGAGGAGAGCATAGTAGATTACAAAGCTGGCTTCCTCAGCGTATATACATACCCATTCACTCTAGGTCCAGTAGATCCTTCTTCCCCGAAAATAGATCCGGTGATTCTTAATTTTTTCCATGAGTACTAAGTGACACTCGGTAAAATCTATCCTTCTTTTTGGAGGATCATTTACATGCTCCGATATTTCTCCAATCAGGTCGAGGGAATGACCTTCACCCTCGACCACTTGGTCAGGTTATACAACCCTCGTCTCTACCGAGGTTTGATCAAGCTTCATCCTCGATCTATGAAAACATTCTTTTCGAGCATCGAAGAGGACAAGGACCGAGGGTGGATGAGCAGGTTTATCAGATTGAGTACATTGGAAATTATCCTGGCTAATAGGATGCCATTCCCGGAGGAATAGAATATGCAGCGTAAGTGTCCCTACTTCGAGTTCGTTTTATTGCCCCTTCTTTCCCCTTCTGAAATGATCTTATTTTGATTATGCAACCACTATTTGGCACCCTGCCATGGTTTAGAACCTTTCAGGGTGGATCAGATAGCTAGACTCTGCTTTTCCTTACAGTGGGCATGCTTGGCGTGATTTGGCCAAGACGCGGTGGCAGGCTAAAAACCATGGCAAACACTTTTATTATCGTTGCCAAATTTCTTATGAGTATTCTTTGTGATAGTGAGTTTGATATGTTATGCTCGTGTAGGTCTCGAGGAAGGTGTGTCGATGAGGCTGGCTCTCGCTGGTGAAGAATGAACCTCGAAACCCGGCAAGGGTAAGAAGAGGAAGAAGAAAACTTTGACCGAGTCTTCAATTAAGATCGACGCCACGATCTCGACTTCAGCTGCTGTGGCAAGGCCCCATACTAAAGATGAAGATGATGATGATCGCCCTTTGGCACAAAGGGCAAGACGGGGTGTGGATGTTTCGTAGGCTGCTAGGCACAAGGCCGCCGAGTCGGTGATGGTCTATATGGACCTAACCCGTGCTGAGGAGACCCTCAAGGAGGGTTCGGGCGTAGTCTCCGAGCTTCAAGTCGGACATGGCACAGTCCGTATCGATGAAACCTTGGCTGGAGATTCCGGAGGGCCTGAACCCGAATTTTCCCGGGGTTGAGAAGATATCCTTACAGAAATTGATGCCTTGGGTGGTTTTAAATTGGGCCCTTCGTTTTCACCGGGGGAGATTAGGGATGCCCAGGATATGGGTTCCACCAGTGTATGGGCCTCTCATGGAGAGGAAGATATGCTTGGGGACTACTTCGCCGGCATCGACATGGACACAGACCTCGACGCCCCCATTGCTCTTGAGAAGGCTGAGAATCTTAAACAGCAGGTAATATTCTCGACATACCATTTGTGCTTCAAGTCTTTACCTTGCCTTCTCATCTTTTCTGCCCCTGTTGTAGGTCAAGAAGTTGTATGATCATACCTTTTCTAAGCTCCAAGAAGAGCTCTCATGTCGTGAGAAGGAACTCGAGAAACTCACCTCGAAGCTAAATAAGTCAGAGGCTTCCTCCGCCCGACAGGAAGAGGAGTTGGGTGACCTTCGGGCAAGCCTGGAGGGGTGCACAAGGAAAGGACCAGCTTTGTGTCATACCTCCTTTTTTCACACCCGAAAGGAGTATAAGGTAGTTTTTTCCAATTTAAGTGACAATCGAAACGGGATTATTCTATTAGATTCAGAGTCGCCACTTGGGATAATTTATAGTGTCCCAAGTCACCGGTTTTAAATCCCGAGTCGAGAAAAGATTGACTCTGTTTTATAGTCTGCCAACACAGAAATCCGTGTAAGGAATTCTGTTAACCCGGGAGAAGGTGTTAGGCATTCCCGGGTTCCATGGTTCTAGCACGGTCGCTCAACTATTATTATTAGCCTATTTATCTGATTTTAAAATACTTTTAAACCTATGTGCCTTTTTAACTTATTAACCGCTTTTTAAATATTTTAAACGCTTTTAGGAAGATTCAACATTATTTAAAACATATCTTGAACCACGCCACATGAAATGCACCAGCGGTTCGCGACATGTTCTATTTAACGTTATTAAGAAATGAAATTGGGTCACATGAAATTTGCACCCGAAATTAGTCATTTAAAGAAAATCAATTTAAAGAATGCGCCTAAAGCAACTACGAAGGTTCAAATTATTAACAAAGTTTGCGAGGGCCATGGACATTCAATTGATGGCACACCCCGATTTTAAGAAAATTAAGTCTTGAATTGGATCTGTGAGGGCCATATATTATTGGTTTTAAATTTGGCACACCTCAAATTATTTTTTTAAAAGGGATGGGTATTTTTAGAGGTGATCTAGAACTAATCATTACGCGCTTAAAGCAATCTATGATTATCCTAGCTTATTTAATACTAACTTAATAATTTATATGAGAGACAAGGGTGATATGGTAAAAATGGCACACCTCAAATTAACCATAAGAATTACTTTAACCTAAGATTTGAAGCCATATTTACACAACTACTACAAATTATGCTGGGCTTTCAGGCATTTGGGTCACGCCTGCTATAGGCGAAACTGGCAACAGTAGTTAAATAAGAAGTTGGGCTAGAAAAGCAGGCCCAAAGCACGATAAGGCTTGTAATTTCCATTTTCAAGCGGCCTCAGGGTCTAGGCCTAAAGGAAAACACAAATCTCCTGAAAAGTAAGGGCTGGGAAATGTGGGACTCGAGATCGAGTCCATATAGAACATAAGCAGCATTTGAAACTCAAGGATATCAACATGAGCCTGAATGGCTTTCAACAATACACAACACCTTGATATAAGAGGAAAAATAAACTTTAAATGTTATCAAACCATACTACATGCCTAGAAGCAACATTATTGTGAATCAAATTGCACTAGTGACATGAGAAACGAAACTGTACAACATCCATAATTAATTCAATTCCAAGCCATCCTATAGACAATTATATGAAATTTAAACCTCAATTAAACCCTTTTTGACATGCACAATAGCAACAAAAACCCCATGAGATTGTCATATGACAAACCTAAATCTAAACATCAAATCAACTTTAAATATACTCAACACACAGACCAAGGGTAATTCAACATAGGGCTTAACCATTATTGCAAATAACCTGGAGCATTTTCTCCACCCATAGCAAGTTTAAACCAAACTACCAACTAATAAGAGACCCAGAGAACTTAAATTTTAGCTTGACAATAGGACACCACATCCATAACATGAAGCAAACTAACAAAATTGTACCCCAAAACTAAAATATTACAGACTATGAATGAGATTGAAGAATAAAGAAGTAAAATTCAACAAAGACACTGATGTTCATCATATATCCACATTTCAATTTGTATGTTTACATATAATATGTTATCCATGGTCCAAAATATACCTAGAAGTCAAGAGAAAAACAAGGAGAATGAAGAATTAGCAACAACAGCAGAATCAACTCAACAACTCAGCAAAACCAACTTCTTTCAAGCCAAATTAAACCCAGATGAACCTAGTTCTTTGGAGCTTTTTTTTTCTAGAAATTCTGACAATCAGGGAACTCAAATAACAAAACCAAACATATTTCAAACAATTTTCAGTATTCAGAGTCTAAAGGATAACTCAGCCGTTTTCTAAGTTTTTTAATCTTGTCATCCTCTGAAATCTAAATGAGAAGAAGTAACCTTATATAGCAAATCCTAGGGCAACAGAAATGATTTACCATTTTATCCATCAACCCTTCCCCAATTTATTTTTTTTATACTTTTAACCCTGAATTTTAAAACCAATTACTGAACTAACCCAAACCCCTCTATACTGGAAGTTTCCCTTTCAGTTTTTACAAGATTCTCTCAATCAAAATTCCCCAAAAACCTTTTAGTCCCCTGTTAATTACTTCAAGCAACAAAACCCTGAATTGAGCTGCTCAAATGCCTTTGGGCCCCCCTGCCCTACCGAGCTCCAAGCAGCTCTTTGGGCTTCTTGCATTTAGCAAGCCCAAATTCAAATTAAACAAATGGATTCCCAAATAAAAACCAGAAAAAAAAAATCAATTCTGGACTTCAGTAACATGAAATTCCTTTAACGAAGCAAAAATAAAAGAAGTAGAAAGAAAAGGAAAATTAACAATCATTTACCAAAGAAATTAATCTACCTTATAAACTAAATGTGACTTAATCCTAATCATGCAATAGAACAATTTAAAAATAGAAACAAGAAAGAGAAAGAAAGGATCAGAAGAAGAAAGAACGGAAATAACAGAAACAACACAAAAGAAATAAAGATTGAGGAGCCAAACTTACCGACCGTATCTAAACAAACGAACCAGAAACTGAGGCAAAAGAAACTGGACGGTCTTCAAAACGCTTTGAAACGGGCCAAAGATGATACCAATTGATCATTCTTACCAAGAACAATCAAATGGCATAAATTTTGACATGAATCGAGCCTTAGAACTCTTGAAATCAGAAAGAGGCAAAGTATTTTTTTTGTTTTCTTTTGGAGTTTCGGATCTGAAATTAAGGCAAATGGGTGGGGATTTTTGGGGAATTGATAGTGGGATAAGGATGATGAAAGGTTAAAAGCTGTATGGTACGAATTTGGGATAATTTGGGGAAACTAGGGTTTTGGCCGGATTGCTTCAATTGAAGATTCGAGACACTCTAAAGGGATTTGAGGGAAACTGGTCAGAGATTGGGAAATGGGAGGTCATGAGGGTTCTGTTGTCACGCCCCGAACCTGGGCCTGGACGTAACACAACACTCGGTGCCTGACTATATGTGACCGAGCAAACCAACTAGCTGGCTGAATCAACATGTGATATCATAACATACTAAATGCGGAAGATAAACTAATACATGCTGATATATTGAAAGTTTGAATGATATAAATCAAAGTACAGAAATACTAATACAATTTCTGAAACGTATTTGTAGTAAATATAGCTTAACATGAAAAACATGAGACTCTGTCTAACTGTTACTGTAGTCTATGAAGCCTTTATTGAAGTACTAAAAACACTAACTATTTGTAAATACTGAAAGGCTGTAAAGTAATGATAATGCCCCAAAAGAACTGGGGATCACCAAACAGCTAATACGAGAGTCCTAGCGCTCTGAATCGTAAACCTGTATATCATTATCTGCATTGTGAGATGCAGGCCCCGGGCAAAAGGGATATCAGTACATTTGAATTGCACTGGTATGTAAAGCAACTGAAATAAAGAATTATAAATGCTGAAACTGAAACTAAGCTGATAACTAAGAATTGATAATTGATAACTGAAATGATAACTATTGAAACTGAAACTGAAATGATAACTGATGACTGATAACGGATAACTAAAATGATAACTGATAACTGATAACTGATAACTGAAATGATAACTGATAGCTAATAACTGAAATGTTAACTGATAACTGATAACTAAAATGATAACTGATAACTGAACTGAACAAAGGAAGTAAGGCTATGAATACTCCCTCTTCTGAATGATGAACAACCTGTTTATCTGAATATTAAACTGCGGCCTCAGGCCCATATATATATATATATATATGCATGTGTGTGTGTATGTGCACAACTGCGGCCTCGGGCCTAAGTATACGTATACATAACTGCGTCCTCAGGCCCAAAGATGCATAAAGCATAAACTGCGGCCTCAGGCCCAAATATAGGTGTTCGACATTCATGGATTTAAAATTAGGAATTTAGAATCATACTGCAATATATAATAGTAAAATACTGAATCACGCTGAGTTACATGATACTGGAATACTGGATCACACTGAGTTACATAATACTGGAATATTGAATCATGCTGAGTTACATAATACTGGAATACTGAATAGGACTAGAATGAGACATGTATTCTTGAACTGATTATGAACACTGAAACTTCAACTGTTTATGATATGCTGAGTAAACTATACTGAGACTTAGGGACATCAAACCCAAGTCTATATTAAATACGAACTGAGCTCACAACGTTCAGAATGAAAGTCATGAACGAGTTATGAAGCTAGAGAATAGAAGCTCTACAACTATTCAAGGAACTAGGCTTAACTATATTTCCGAGGCAATCGATACGTCGTAAAAGAAACTTAGTGTAGGGAGAATCATTAACATTCCCAAACATAGAGATTTAGCCTCACATACCTTAACTTCCTGCTCTTGAGCATAATACAACATTCGCCAACTCTTTCAACTTTAATCTATATTAATACAAGTCAAAGGGATTCCATAGTAGCAATAATTCTCATGTTTTGGTTACTTAGGTATTTTCTCAAACACTTGGTGAGAATAAAGCTTCATAGTCCTTATTAATGGTGTCTCTACACACAATAACCCATTCTCTTGGTCCTAGATAAATTCTAAAGTCTCAAATGGTTATAATCAACATTATTCTTTATCACCCATAAGGTAAACAACACCCTTAACCAATAATCAATAATCAACACCCAAAACCTATAATCGTTCATGCTTTTCTATCAACCCATCAACTCATATCTCATGAACTAGAGTCTATAATCATTAATTCAATGATAGAATCAATTAGAGGGTGAAGAAATTACCTTTTTGAAGTTCAATCCTCTTGAATTCGAGTTCTAGGGTTTCTTCTCTCAACAACAATGTCCCAATCGAATATCTAATGATATGGAGGGTTTACCCATGTTAATAAGATGTTGGGAAATTGAAATTAAGTTAGAATTACCATTAGAACTTACCTTGGGTGGTGGAGGGACCCTTAAGGAGTTAGATTTTTGAGAGCTTTACTTTCTAGAGCAAGTTTTTATGTTTTGGGGCTGTGGGGGACGAAATAGGGCTAAAAAAATGACTTCCCAAGTTGGACACCGCGTCCCAGTTGGCGTGACCGTGGTCCTGACCGCGGTAAATCGCTGGGACACTGCCTCACCACCACGATCACGGTAAAATGCGGCAGGACCGTGGTGGTTACACACTATTCTGTAAATAGGCATAAATTTTTGCACAAAGCTCCATTTGGGCTCCACAATATATCGGTGGAAAGCTATTTCAAAGGCCTACAACTTTCATGATTTGAGTTTTCCCAAATTCCTTACAAAGTTTCACTAAAACCTGTTGGAACATGGACTTTCTGCAAACTTAGTCGATTTTGTCAAATCATATGCACCTCACTTTCCATCTTGATTTTGAATCAACTAGTTTCACCCATAATCCTTCCGATGGGACTTCACATATCAAAAATATAATCTTACTACTCCTTTAACTCATTCATACCTAAGACGAATGTACGAGGTGTTATATCAGTGGTGTAAATTTGGTGGGGGTTTGAGGTGGCGCCGCCACCGGAGATGGTGAGGAATTTAGGGCAGCGCTAGGGTTTGGGTTCAGATGAAGAAGATGAAGTGAAGAAGTACGAGGTGGTTCTGAAGGGGTTTCGACATTTATAAATGAAAATGGGGAAAGTGTTCCTGGCCATTGGATGATGGTAAATGAAAGGCCAGGATTGACTTTATAATAAGAAAACTCAAAACGACGTAGTTTTGCTCCTATACTATATCGTTTCAAAGGTCTTAGGGGCTGATGGCTTGGACCGGGTGTGGGCGAATTTTGGGCCAATTTGAACTGGTTGGGGAAATAAATTGGGTTGTGCTAAAATGGCCCAAAATTACAGCCCTTCTCATTTTCTTTTCTTTTTCTTTTCAATTTTCAAATATTTTTTTCTTATTTTCTTCTTTAATTAATTTAAATCCTAAATTAACTCTTAAACTAAATTAATTTACCAAATTAAGCTAATTACTTATCCTAACATTTACAAAATTTAAAAACTCCTAAATTAAAAGAAAAAACTATAAAATTTAAAATTAAAATGTTAAAATGCAAAGTGAGTCATTTTTGTGATTTTTATTTTTATAAAAAACTAATTTACTAATTAACCTAAAAATATAAAAATAAATCCTAAATGAAAATGAAGAGTAGTTTTATATTTTCATGATTTAAATAAAAATTAAACATGCACAGAAAAATGCAAATAATTGAGAAAATTCCACAAAAATTCCTAAAATGGCAAATAATTAAAAGAAAAAATCTATTTCCTTGGGATTCTGTAGGAGTATTTCATATAGGGCAAAAATAACATGCTCACACTTTTCCGAGCAGGTAACGCGACATTCACGTGCTCATCCTCTTACTCTTATGACTTGATGCTTATGATCTTGTTTCGCCTTTGCAGATTGGGCAAAAGGATGCCCTGGTGGGGCAACTTCGGGAAGAGGTTGCAGCCAACGATGCGGAGATCCTCGAGTTGAAGAGGCAGAATGGGGTCTTGTCCTCGGAAAAGGACCTTCTGCGGGGAGAGTTAGCCTCGACCTAGGAATTTCTTCGAAATGCTCAAAAGGAGGTCGCTGCACTATCTGTAGCCAAGGCTGAGGCTGTTGAAGATGCGTCTTCATACAAGAAGGATGCCGCTACTGCAAATGCTCGAGCCAGGGAGATATCTGAAAAGGCCGAGCAGAAGTTGGCTCGGGCCGTTGCTTATGCTCGTCTCTGAGCTCGGAGGTAGGCCCTCGAGGAAGCAAACCGAAGGTGTCGATCTCTCTATTGAGATCGAGAAAGCCATAATCTTGGAGGAGAGATCAGCGCCTTCAGCTTCTTCGGATGAGGACTCTGGAAGTGATTCAAATGGTAGTGAGGGTGAGGAATGGTCTTCGAGCCGTCCTTTCTGCTTCTTCTTATTTTTCCTTTTGTGTATGGGCTCCTCGGGGGAGTTTTGTAAAGACATATTCTGTAAATGAATTTTTGAGAATGCAAAGAGATCCTTTTATTTTAAGTCTTCAAATTTATTTTTCAATGCTTATGTAAATCTAGTCTGTTGAATCTTGATGTCGGGTCTTTTATAACCCATACTCAGAATAACCGAGATCCTCGAGATCGGGCACTATCTCGATTCTAGACTGTTAGCACTTTCGGGGCTTATCTTGTAGTGGCAGAGATCTTCGGATCGGGCACAATCTCGAGGCTAGACCGATTATGATAGCCCCTTAGAGCTTATTTTCATTTTGATAGAGTTCGTCGATATCGGGCACCATCTCGAGGCTTAGACTGATATTGATGGCTTCATAGAGCCTATAGTTATAACGACAGAGATCCCCGAGATCAGACACCATCTCGAGGCTAGATTTATACAGGAATCTTGACCCCTCGAATGCCGTATGATGGCATAATTTGTATGGCATGATTGCGAAGTGACCGGGGCGGTCCCTCCGGTACACTTCCCCAAAAGTGGCACTAATATGATCAGGATTAATTGGCCTTCAAAATAGGGCGAATGTTGATACCCAATTTTTTCTTATATATTTTCAATATGCAAAATACCTTCAAAATAGCATATATATGCATACATAAGCATGTCCAAGGTTTTATTATTTTTTCCATAATTTTAAGGTTTTTAATTGATTTATTTTCTCCCTTTTTACCTATAAAATCCCCAATAATTATTTCTAAAATTAATTTTTTGATAAGTCATCTATTGGATTTCTATATTTATGCCAAAATATGGCTAATTTAAATTTTACATATTTTAATAATAACATTTATTATTTTTAAAGCTAAATTGTACATAATTGCAATATTAGTCCCTTTTAATATTTAATTATGTTTTATATGCATAAAATTAGATCCTATATTTTTTAAATTTCTAATTATGTATTATAAATCATTTTAGATTTTTAAATTATTTTTCAAAAATTATCTACTATTTATTATAAATCAAATAGAGAAAAAACTGGCTATTTAAATTATAGCCAAATTGGCTTTCAATTATAGCCCAAATCGGACCCTAATTCCCAGCCCAATTTACAATAAAAAAACCCGACCCACACCTTATTAACCCATTCCCAAACTCGGAACCCACCTGTGAGCACGTGATTTTTGCCCTATATGTATTACTCCAACAAATTCAAAACAAAATAATTTCTTTCAGTGTTTGCAATTTTGTTGGATTTCGTGGCATTTTCTATTAATTATTTGCATTTGTCTGTGCATGTTTAGTTTATTTAATTCATGAAAAATAAAAAAAATATGTTGCATCTGCATTTAGGATTTAATGTTATATTTTTAGATTAATTAGCAAATTAGTTTGTTTTATAAAAAACGAAAATCACAAAAAATAATTCATTTTGCATTTTTACTCTTTAATTTTGAATTGTGTAATTTTTCTTTAAATTTAGGATTTAATTATTGTAAATACCATGATGAGTGATTAATCTAATTGGGTAGGTTAATTTAGTTTAAAATAATTATTAACTAATGTAGGATTTATTTTAATTTTGGAAAAGAGAAAAAAGAAGAAGTGTGAAATTAGAAAAGAAAAAGAAAGAAATAAGAAGGTTTAAATCTGGGCCAAAGTCAATCCAAGTTTCCCAGCCCAAACGAAATTACCCGTTCAAATCAACCCAAATATATGCCTCACCCGGTCCAAAACCCCCAGTACCATACGACGTCGTTTTTTGGAGTCCAATCTCAGCCGTTGATCTCATATGATCAGACGGCTGGGAACTGAACCCTTACTTGATATAGCCCTTACTTGATATATATATATGTCCTAACGCCCCTACCCCCCTTCATTTCATCGTTCCAACACCCCTATCAGAGAACCCAAGCCTAACCCTAACAGAGCCGCCCCCTTTTCCACCACCGTCTGGTGGCGGCGCCGCCTCCGGTCAACCCCAAACTAACACCCCACAACCCCCAGGATTCCCTCATACCAAATCCATAACTACTCTCCTTCGAATCTGCCCGGAGCTCTGCGAATCTTGAATCTGAGGTCAACCCCAAAAGTTCAAAACCACTTTTTCGTCAATCCTGGTACATGCATGGTCAGAAGGCATCGTTCTTCGAGTTTTGAAGTTCGGATTCGAACGATCTACCTTAGTTTTGTTAGGGCTTTTGTCTCCGATGGATATCGAGTCTAAATCGGTAAGCTCTTTTCTTCTCTTGTCTTCTCTTCCTTTTTGATTGTCTTATTCTCTTCTTCCTCCCCTTATCTTTAGCTTAATCTTCTTATACTAGTCTGGCTGAAACTCGACTAATCTCTCGAGTTTAGATTGGTCTTCCGGTCATTGTCCTTCTCTTCTTCGTGAAAGTTTGTTTTCTGATTTCTTTAGTCTGTTGTGTTAATAGCATGGATAACTCTCCGATCTTGTTTTCTGTTTAGCCATCCAAGTTATTTTAAAATTAAGTTACTTCGACTGAGTTAAATCCTTGCCTAGTCATCGTTAATTGATCAGTATAGATTTGCTTTGAAATCATTTCATGTTATCATGGCTTGCAGATTTTTCTTTTCAAAGAGATAAGTGTTCGTCTGGGCATTGGTTTGTCTTTGGTCCATTTGGCAAAGAGCAGCCCGTCCAAATTGGTTTCCTTTCTTAGGGTAAATTCAGCCGTGGGTTAATTTGACCCATGTCCAGTTGGGGTTCAAGGTAATTTTCAGGGGTGAGGAGGGCATTTTAGGTAGTTTACTGGGGGAATCTTTTGATAATAGAAATAGAAGCTTCTAGAGAGGGGTTCAGGGATATTTCAGACCTTTTGATGGGTTTTAACTTGGGTAACAAGTCATAAATTTAGGGATCCCTAAGCTAAAATAAGAATTTTAAAGGGGGTAGAAAGGAAATATGTGATTCTAAAGTTTGCCCTATGGCCTTGCCTATAAAGGCATATCATTCTTGCCTTTGAACAGGGGTTGGAAAGTTGAAAAAGTCTAGGCGGTTAAACAATTGCAGAAAACACTGTTCTATTGGCTTTCCAGTTCTTTTTTCTCATTTTTTATTCCAATTTGTCAAAGAAAATTTTAAGTTCAGTAAACGGGAGAAATGGCTTGAATTAATTCTTGGTTGAAGTCTGGAATTTGTGTGCTGGTTTGAGGTCACTGCTGCATTGGTATTTGAGTGGAGCTCCTTGGTTATTTGGTTGAATCTGGGACATTGCTTGCTGCTGTCAAGTTCTGTTGTCTTGGTCTACTACTGCTCCAGCTTGCTTATTATAATCATTTTTTCCTTCTATAATTTCCAGGTACACCACTCAAACCCGACATGGAATTGAACATTGATTGGCTTGTATGAAGCTTTGGAAACCCAAGTTGACATTCGACTAAATGTTTCAAAGTTTTGATGTAGTTGTTGTTAAATTCTTTCATTATGCATGACTAGATGCCTCAGTTTTTGTGGAGTTTTGCTTCTGGTTTGTATTGAATGCTAGTGCATGCTAATAGCTTAGGGTGATTTCGTTGCTCGGATTTATTGTATACTTTCAGGGCATTGAGTGCTTTAACATTGTTTGAACTCTAGTGTATGAATGGACTGTTTTTAAGTTTTAAAATGGTATTGTTCAAAACATGTCAAGTCTATTGCGTGTGGATCTGAAAAGAGACTCACATGTGTTCAGGTGGTTAGTTAACAATAAGCTTGGAAACAGCATCTCCTAACTTCAGGTTAATTGTGGATTCGACTATCAGTGATTGTCTTTTGTTTTCTCTATTTTTGATCCCTAAGTTTTATTGTTGATTGTAGCTTGATCATTACTAGTATCTGGGCGTTATGTATTAATATATGCACATAGGTGTATGCACGTTAGTAAAAGAAATTCTGCAAGCTTAATGTTAAAGGATTTCCTGGAAATGGTCTATTGATTGCTTTAGATCTGATGTTTGGAATTGGTTAGAGTTGAGACCTGTTAGCAATTATATCCCTTTTAAAATATGTGGGCGATGGACTAGGTTCGAGGTTAAGCCTCCTGTTTACACTCCTGACGATTGACTCCATGTTTAGCATTTATATCCTTTTGAACCCATGTTGGTAATAAGTTGCTTTGATGTTGAGCCTGTTATTAATAAGAATCTGTTGTCAATCAAAAAAAGTTTCCGATGTCAAATGCAAATCTAGAGACCCCTTGGGTCTGGACTTCATTTTTCTTCTTAGCCCTCAAATAGCTTGGGCCATGAGGCGGCAAAGCTGAGGCGCAGGTTTTTTTTACTGGGCCTGCCTATTATTGCCTTGGGCTTGATCTTGAATAGGGCTTGAGCCCCTTTTCTGTGAATAAGCAAATTGGATTTCCTATTCAATGCGGGTGCTCTTCTATAGGGCTTGTTTGAATACTGGAAGTAAGGGCACAAGCCCAATCTATAATATGTCCTTCACTAGAATTTATTAGTAACTGGAAAGAGCCGTAGTAATTGATTGATTGAGTAATGGCCCTCGCAAAGTTAACAACGTGTTAGTTGCTTTAGGCGCGTTATTTTTAAATAATATTACCTTCTTAAACTCGGGTGCGCATTTCATGTGACCCAAATCCAAATCCTAAAACATTGAATAAAATGTGTTCCAGATTGCGGGTGCATTTCATGTGGCGCGATCCAAAGACATGTTTTAAACGACGTTCAATCTTCCTTAAATGATTAAAAGCGGTTAAAAAATTAAAATCAGCATATAGGTTCATAATTGATTAAAATCAGATAATTAAGCCGATTATAACAGTTGAGCGACCGTGCTAGAACCACGGAACTCGGGAATGCCTAACACCTTCTCTCGGGTTAACAGAATTCCTTACCCGGATTTCTAGTTTGCGGACTGTTAAACAGAGTCATATTTTCCTCGATTCGGGATTCAACCGGTGACTTGGGACACCATAAATCTCCCAAGTGGCGACTCTGAATCTTTTAACAATAAATCCCGTTTCGATTGTCCTTTAATTGGAAAAACTCCCTTATACTATAGCCCTTTACGGGGTATAGGTGAAAAAAGGAGGTGTGACACCACCTCCCCCATTTAATCTCGACCGTTTATCTCTCAGATCAACGGTCCACGTAGTTTCTTTCCTTTTTTTAATCCAACAACCCCCCAAACCCTATCCCATTCTTTCATTTGCGCCGCCTCTGAATCCTCTCCTCCTATCTTCTCTCTCAGACACCCTCAAACCCTAATCAATGTCCACCTTCTCCGGTCACCTGCCTCACCGGAAACCATGACCTCTCATCATCTCCTGGCCTCTGCTTCACCCCACGCCAGTTTGACACTACCCTGAGGTCCTTAGGTGAACCTGGAGCAGTTCAATTCCTATACATGGTTTTTCATGCCATCCACGGCTGTTCGAGTAAGATCTATGACTTTTCCAGCTAAAACCGGTAATATTTTAAGGTCCTCTCATCTTCTCTGGGTTCTCTAAAACCCTAAATCTTGAGATTTTCCACTTTTCTTTAGATTTTTCTTAGATCTAGGTATATCCATGAGTTTTTAACGAATTTTTCTTCATCTCTACTATTTTCCGAAAACCCTAGATTCACTATTGTTCGATTCTTCTCAAACCTTTCTAGATCTAAGGTGATTCGAGTATTATTAAGCGTTTTCCTTTAAAAACCTCCTGTTTTAACTAACTATTTTGAATTTTTAATCACTCTTCCTAAACTAGGGTTCATCCCGAGTTGTTTTTCAAAGGGTTTTTCTGACTTCTAAGTGTTTGATTAATTATCCTTTCTTCTTCGTGACTGATTTGTGCAAGAATACGAAACCCTAGTTGATTCTATGTGGTTCCTTCAATCTGTGCTTTGATTTGGGGTATCTTTGTGGTACCAGTCGTGTTAGTTTACTCTATCTTTTGGACTTAAACATTTTTTCCTTGTTAAATCCAGTATTTTTGTGGTTTTCCCCTAATTAATCTTTGTTAGAGTTCGAACCTGCTTTTCCGGCTAAATACTATACTTTCTTTGAGGTCTTACTTAGTCTAATCTCTATTTTATGGGATTTGAGTAATTCTTTCCGGAAATCACTATTCTTTTGAAGGTTTTGCTGATTACTTTACTCTATTAAGATTTGTGTGCATAGATTATATTTATTTCCTTGTTTATGACTTTAATTGGTCATTTCTGCCTTAATTGATTGCCTATATAATTTTAGGGTTCTTATTGGCTCCTTATTTGGTATGATTTGGACTCCTTGCCTTAATTAAACCTCTGTTGTTACCGTTAATCAATTACCCCTAATTAAAGGGATCTATTCCGAACCCCTTTAGGTGATTTGATTATGTAATTCTGTGATTGTCCCTAATTGACTGGCTTCTGATTCTTTACCTTATTGGTTCTACTCATAAAGTGCTATATGTACACTCTTATTTAAACAAAGTCATATTTTCCTCGATTCGGGATTTAACCGGTGACTTGGGACACCATAAATCTCCCAAGTGGTGACTCTGAATCTTTTAACAATAATCCCGTGTCGATTGTCCTTTAATTGGAAAAACTCCCTTATACTATAGCCCTTTACGGGGTATAGGTGAAAAAAGAAAGTGTGACAGCTCTGGCGACTCTGCTGGGGATCGAACCCAGAATCTCTGGTTCAGGGTTCAAGAATTCGAGGTTAGAATAAATTTTATAGTTGGCTTTATCCATTATCTGATTTTGTTACATGATTTGGGCCTTATGTGCTAATCGATTGCTTTTACCGCTTTGATATTCCGTGAACTGTATATAGATTGTTGCGAAATCCCTCTTCTCTCTAAGTCTTCTTAATCATGAAGAAGTGTGCACTTTGTGTGACTTCTTTTCTGTTAGAGTCATATTCCAAATTTAGAACGAGGTTCGGACAAGCTGCAAAGCCGGCGAAGCTTCTGTATTCCCGGTACACTGCCCCCCCCCCGGCTCGAGCTGTCCGCTCGGGTAAGCCAGGTCTAGAACAATAAACCCTAGGATTTAAACCTAGTATAACAAGACCTCATGTCGGAGCCCTAATAGGAACGTTTGTTTGCATCATGTGCATTTTGACTTTGGACACTCAACACAGGGGTTGGGTCTGTCTAGGACAGGTGCACCCGAAATAAAAAAAGACCATCCTGATGCATCTTACTTGCTACTTGTGCATTTATTTGCTTCGGACTTGCATGCTGACCGGCTTATGAATATTGGGAAAGTTGAGTAAGAGAAATAGCAGTATGAGGGCTAAAGAGAGTTAATCGCCTCTTCTAAAAAAAAACAATGTCCAAATAGTGTCGAAACTCTGCCGGATTTTTGAGAAAATAAAAGCAAAACAAAAAAGAGGAAAACAAAAGTTGGAGAAAAAGTCTTGTTTTCAAATAAAAAATAGTTTTTTTTATTTGCCTGAACTACGCCAGTTTGATTCTCACAGGGTGTGAGATACGTAGGCAACCCCCGTCGGGTCCAACTTCCTTTTTGCAAAAATAGCCCAAAAGCCCAAAAATTTTACTTTAATTTGAAAATAAATAGGGTGATGCAATTCTTGCCAGAAATAGCTAAATGTCCCTAAAAGGGCGCCGGAAGGCTGTTTTTGCAAGAACAATTACTTTTTTGTCACTGTGAAAGGTTTTGGCTGGTTAGCTGACATAGCCTTAAAATCTTCGTTTTTAAAGTGCTGAAAGGCCGTGTTGGCAAGGCCGGATGTTTTGGGGAAAGATTTTGAAAATTGGTCATTTCTCTTAAGTCAAAACGAGTCATGGTTTTCTTTAAATTAAAATCACCTTAATAAATATGCAGGATGAGCACAAATCAAAATGAACCTTTCTCAGTCCGTGAAGAGATCCCTTTGGAGCTACATATGTGGTGGCATGATTTGGGGGACGACAGCAGGAAAGTCGTGACAAAAGCATTGGGCGGTCTTATTAGGATTTTGAAGGTTAAGCCCAGAAAAGATGTGATCGAGGCCTTGATACCGTTTTGGGACCCAACACATAATGTGTTCCACTTTGCGGATTTCGAGTTAACTCCTACGCTGGAAGAGATAGCAGGCTATGCTGGGTTCGAAGGGGTTCTCAGAAGTCAGTACCCAGTAGCACCAAGAGCAGTGACCCCTCACAAATTTTTAGACTTGTTAAGCATCAGTCGGGACATCCGAGATGGAAATTTGGCCAAAGGATTTTGTACCTTCTACTTTCTGTACCAACGATACGGGAATCCCCGTGGCTTTGAAACACCAGATACTGGTCTTACTCATGCTGGGAATCAAGACAAGTGGGAAACTCGGAGAGGATTAGCTTTCATAGTGGCGTTCCTGGGTATTTTGGTTTGCCCGAGAAAAGACGGGAACATAGAGATGGGCTAGTAGGGATAGCTGACTTTATGATGAAAAAGGCAAATGGGACTATAGTGTCGTTTATATTGGAAGAAATTTATCGAGCTCTTACTCATTGTCGAGAAGGAGCAAAGTTCTTTGAAGGGTGCAATATGCTGTTACAAATATAGATGGAGGAACACCTTTGCCACCGTCCCAGATACTTGAATTGCGGTATGACTGGCCTCGAGTGCATTGAAAAACATGAAAAATGAGTAGAGGGTTACGAGTTTCCAGATGGTACGGAAGCATGGCATGCTCATCTGATATCTTTGACCGCAAATAAGATCGAATGGACATTCGGTTGGCTTTCAGTCGACGAAGTAATCTATATGTCGGCTGAGGTGTGTTTTTTGCTATTGATGGGTCTTCGGAGCATCCAGCCTTATGCTCCGCACAGAGTCTTACGTCAGTTAGGCCGATACCAGACCATCCCGCACAATGAAGATTTGAGTCAGCAAGTCATTGAGTTAATGCCAAAAGCGGCCTTCTCAGAAGAAAAAGTGTGTCGGGTTTGGCATCAGTGCAGATTCTTAGGGCCTAACACGCAAGTACGAGACCTATCCAGAGGCGAGGTGGAGCCCAGTTATAATGCTTGGTATGGTAAAAGATCCTGAGTTCAACATGAGCCTGACAGGCCCGCAAAGAGACCCCATATCCAGCAATTCACCGACAGAGCTCAGGTACAATGGGATTGGCTGACCAAAGAAAACGAGTACAGGGCTACCATAAGAAAGTTGGAAAAGCAAGTTAGAGAACTTCAATTCGAGAATAGCTTGCAAGTGGCGGCGGACAAAGGGGAAAAGAAAAAGCTAGCCAAAGAAAATGAGGCACTTCGAGCTCAAATTCAGAAATTGAAAGTAGCGGTAGAAAGTCCAGTCCGAAGTGACAGAGATGAAAAGCTCATAGCTAACCTGAGGCAGAAAGTGAGTGACTATAGTTTCGATTTGAACAAAGCAGAAAGTGAACTAGCCAAGGCTCAAAAACAATTGGCTAAGAACACAGATGAACGAGTACGCCTGGTTAAGCAATTGAGAGAAAGGTACGACGATGAGGTCTTAAGGTTAAAGAAAAGGGTCATCGCCACAGAAAACAAAATGATCAAACAGGCAAAAGACTTCAAAGTTGAAAGGGAACATTGTTATACAGCATTGGCGCAATTAAAAATAGATTTGCAACAACTTCAGGAGCAAAATCATGCGGCTGAGCAAACTTTGGAAGCCAGGGCCCAACAGATTGGGCGTTTGTTACAAGAAAAGGGCGCCATAAGAGAGAGAATTAGAAGCATTGCCGACTACATCGTTATGAAGTGCCAGATTTGTGAGGATATGACTCGCACTACCTTCTTTCCAGCAGTAATGACATTTGTTAAACAGATAATGAACGACTTGGATCAACTTCAAATGGAGCTTGCATATAGGCCTGCGGCGAGACCGAATGATGCCCCGCGGGCACTAGGAGCATTGATGTATTCATGATTTTTTTTGTTTGAGTCTGCATTTCCTTTTTGTTAAGCGTCTGTCAGTCATGTTGAGTTTTCTTTCTGCTAGAGTCCGTCAAATTGTTTTCGAGTCTGTATTTTCTTCTGTTGGAATATAATTTCTATTTTTGGAGTCTGTATTTCATCTTTGCATCGAAATCTGTTAGTCTTTTGGAATTTGTTAGTTTTGAGTTTGTAATGGAAGCATTTGTTGTTTTATTTTATGAAAACTGAAAATCCCAAAAAAGTTTTATTTCGCACTTATCTACAAGAACTACGATTGGTCTGATTCATGCGGGGTCATGATATGTAGGCAATCTCTATAGGATTCGACCGTAACCAAATAAAAGAGAGAAAGAAAGAGCGGAAAAACAAAAGAGAGAGAAAATAAGAAAATCAAGAGAGAATAGAAACAAAGAGTGAACGAAAGGAAGGAAAAGAAAAAGAAAGAAAAGGGGGAGGTTTGCAATCAAAGGTAAGAAAAGGCCGGAATGACGCATGCAACCGATCAAATACATAATAGATACGATTAGCTGTTTAGGTGCATTTATGCCCAATGTGCGGTTACCAATCTGTTAAAGCCTAATCGCTAACAAGGTTGTTGTTTGATGTATTAAGTTCAGGCAGGTGGTTAGTTGACTGGCATTCTGGCAACTCACTCCTACAACACCCGATCGAAAGACAGGCTGAATATGGTCGACCAGGAACCGGAAACAAGTATCGTCGACCCATCGAAAGAGGTGGAAGAAATGGACGTTAATGCAATGAGGGAAGAAATGTATAAGTTGAAACAGCAGATGGCTGAAATGTACCAAGCTTGGGCGAAGGGGCATCCACCACCGGTTTATCCCGCCAATCCTGCTTATATCTCACCATCAGCCCAACCTCCGGAGCCTCCCATTGTGAACTCATCTCCAGCCTTTCCCCTCTACCAACAATGTCATGGCGCCACTTCCCATACTTCTCAAGCTCTACCACCCAAACAAGTCTCATACCCTCCTCCACCAATTACACATGTTTTTGTGGCACATCCACCTGCTACATTACACCGATCTTCCAGTGAACCCCTGTTCCAAACTCACGACAACCAGTACTATCCCCCTGAACCCACCTTCAAAGTTCCAGAACCATATCTTTACACTCCTCATCTTGATATCCCGGCAGAGACCGAGAAACCGCCCAAAAATCCCAAGCACGAAGAGATGATCAGAAAGGTCAAAAGCTTAGAGCAATCGTTCCGAGATATGAGGGGGATGGGAGGTCAAGTGAGTGTAGCCTATAAGGACTTATGTTTGTTCCCAGATGTTCAGTTGCCAGCAGGGTTCAAAATGCCCAAGTTTGATCTGTACGATGGGCATGGTGACCCGGTAGCACACTTAAGAGGATTCTGTAGCAAGATGAGAGGAGCAGGTGGAAGAGACGAATTGTTGATGGCATATTTCAGCCAAAGTTTGAGTGGGTCGGTGCTAGAATGGTACACCAAACAAGATCATAGCCGGTGGTACACATGGGACGATTTGGCCCAAGCCTTTGCCTGTCATTTTCAGTAGAATCTTGAAATCATCCCAGACCGTCTGTAATTGACGAAGATCGAGAAAAAGCCCGGTAAAAGCTTCCGAGAATATGGGTTCTGTTGGAGAGATCAAGCAGCGAGGGTTGACCCACCGATGAAAGAGAGTGAGATGGTTGATTATTTCTTGTAGGCTTTGGAGCCCACTTATTTTGGTCATTTGGTGTCAGCAGTGGGCAAGTCCTTTAATGAAGTTGTGAAAATGGGAGGCATGGTTGAGGAGGGACTCAAGTCCAATAAGATCATGAGTTACTCGGCAATCAAAGCAACCACCCAGGCCATTCAAAACGGTACTGGGGGTTTACTCGGAAAGAAGAAGAAAGAGGATGTTGCAACGATCGAGTCGGCAGCTTGGGGTGGATCTAGAAACCTTCCACAGTTCTACAACCAGCCTCGACCCTATCCCCAAACCTATCCCCACACTCTATATAGCCCGCCACAACATTACTACCCACCGCCAGATCCCCATTTTTCTGTCTATCACGCACAAACCTATACCCAACCTCCCACTCATGCGCAGTGGCGTGCGCCAGCTCCACAAAATCCATACCAAGCTCCACAAAATAACTATCCACCCCCAAAAGCCTACAAAAATCCTCCTGGAACAAGTTTTCGACCTAATCAAGCCTTTAAGAACGAGAGGCTGCAGAAGCAGAAGACTTTTACTCCATTGGGAGAGTCCTATACTAGTCTATTCCACAGGCTGAGACAGTTGGGCATGTTGAATCCGATCGAAGCCAAACTGCCGAATCCCTTTCCCAGAAATCTTGATCGCTCGGTGAGTTGTGAGTATTGTTCAGGGGCCCTGGGCCATGACACAGAGAAATGCTGGAAACTAAAAACAGCTGTACAAGAGCTCATTGATACTCATCGGAACGAGGTTCAAGCCCTAGAAGCACCAAATATCAACCAGAATCTACTACCAGCTCACCATGAGACCGATATGATTGAGTTTATACACAAGGGAGGGAAGGCTAAGAAACCCTCGCAGATGGTAATGATGATCCGCTCCAGTGAAACCAGTTCAAAGTAAAAGGTAACCAATGGGAAATCAGTGGTCCAGTTGAAAGGGGTAGACAATAAGCCAGTTGTGGTAGCCGAGAAAGGGTCTTCAAGCACTGTTGCAGTGAAACCAGAGAAAGCTAAAGTGGTGGTATCAGGGGTTACAAGTAAACTTGTTGTGGTCGTGAAGGGTGCTCGCACAGAGCCTATTATTATAAAACCAGTAACTCAACTTCCAATGATCGACAGCAAGGCAGTCCCGTGGAATTATGAACGAATGACAATAACTTACCAGGGGAAAGAGGTTAAAGAAGAAGTGTGTGAGACTCATGGTTTGACTCGATCGGGAGATGCTTTGCCCCCGAAGAGTTGAGAAAAGCTAAGACCTCAAAAGATAATCCAGTGTTGGTGAAGAAAGCAGTGACTGAGCAAGAAGCAGAAGAATTTCTGAGAAAGATGAAAGCGCAAGACTATTCCATTGTGGAACAGTTAAGGAAGACACCAGCTCAGATCTCACTCTTGTCATTATTGATCCATTCAAACGAACACCGTCGTGCTTTGATGAAGATCTTGAACGAGGCTCACGTTCCTGACAAAATCTCAGTAAACCACTTGGAAAAGATAGCTAACAAGATATTTGAGGTAAACCGAGTCACTTTTTCCGATGATGAGTTGCCCGTGAAGGGTACCGAGCAAAATAGAGCCCTATATCTGACGGTGAAATGCGAAGACTCTGTGGTTACTCGGGTACTGGTTGACAACGGGTCTAGCGCGAACATCTGTCCTTTCTCCACATTGAACAAGATGCAAGTAGAAGATGAAAGAATTCACAAGAACAGTATTTGCATTCGGGGATTTGACGGTGGAGGGAAAGATTTAGTCGGGGACATAGTACTTGAGCTCAAAATAGGGCCAGTTGAATTTACTATGGAATTCCAGGTGCTCGATGTGGCTGTTTCGTACAATCTGCTGTTGGGACGACCTTGGATCCATGCGGCCAAAGCAGTCTCGTCTACTCTACATCAAGTGGTCAAGTTTGAATGGGATCGACAGGAAATTGTTGTACATGACGAAGATAATTTGTGTGTGCCCAATGGTGCCATCATTCCGTTCATAGAGGTTGACGATGACAAGGGACCATGGGTTTATCAAGTTTCCGAAACAGTATCGGTAGAGAAAATTCCGAAAGGAAAGTGCGTGCCAACTCCAAAGATGGCTGCGGCATCAGTTATGGTGGCTGTTGAAAAATGGTTTCGTACCGGGCAAGGGTTTGGGTGCGTCTCTGCAAGGTATTGTGCAACCAGTTTCTCTTCCAAAGAATCTGGATACTTTTGGTCTGGGGTTCAAGCCTACCATTGCAGACATGAGAAGAGCTAGAAAAATGAAACAGAAAGCATGGGCATTGCCAAAGCCAATCCCGCGCTTGTCTAGATCATTCGTCAGGCCGGGTATCAGAAATCAACTGCTGTCAAAGGTACCTGGACCATTGATTGGTGTCAATGGAGATTTGGAGAAGGGGTTTGAAAGGTTATTCGCCGAGGTTAACATGGTTCAGGTTGGGGAAGGGTCCAGCAAGGTAGATGTGCAATTTGTGGGACCACGTGCAAAAGTCAACAACTGGGAAGCTACTCCTCTTCCTACCCGGAGGGAGTCTTGGTAGTGGGTTTTAATTTTCTTTAGTTGTCTGGATTATTCCAGGGTCTGTAATTCAGATATTATGTTTCGTCCAGTTGGATGTGTTAAAACCCTGTTATCTTTATATTCAATGAAATGCAATTGTTCCTTTTCCTTCATTTCTTCTAATTTTATTTTTGTTTTCTTCTCTTGTACAGTTCTTTTTATACTGATATCAATGACATGACATGCATGAGGAATCTTCGGCCCAGTTTTAAAAGCCAATCTAACTCTGAAATAATAATACAAGAAATTGAGTGTGATGACGAGTTGGAATTTGAGGATGATGAGGCCTATGAAGAAATTAGTAAGGAACTAAGTCATTTTGAGGAAAAGCCCAAACCTAATTTGAATGACACAGAAGCAGTTAATCTAGGGGACCAAGAAAATGTCCGTGAAACTAAAATAATTGTCCATCTGGAACCTCAACTCTGAGAGGAGATAATTAAAGCACTATTCGAATACAAAGACGTTTTTGCATGGTCCTATGAAAACATGCCGGGTCTGAGCACTGATTTAGTGGTTCACAAGTTGCCCACTGACCCGGCATTCCCTCTTATCAAACAGAAGCTGAGAAAGTTCAAAACGGATATGAGTGTAAAGATCAAAGAAGAGGTCACCAAGCAGTTCGATGCGAAAGTTATTCGGGTCACGCGGTATCCCACCTGGTTAGCCAATGTTGTGCCTATGCCGAAGAAGGATGATAAGACTAGGGTGTGTGTTGATTATCGGGATCTCAACAAAGCAAGTCCGAAGGATAATTTTCCCCTGCCAAACATCCATATATTGATTGACAATTGTGCCAAACATGAGATTGGTTCTTTTGTGGATTGTTATGCGGGTTATCATCAGATCTTGATGGACGAGGAGGATGCAAAAAAGATGGCATTCATCACGCCGTGAGAAACGTACTGCTATCGGGTCATGCCATTTGGCTTGAAAAATGTTGGGGCAACCTACATGAGGGCAATGACAACAATATTCCATAATATGATACACCAGGAAATCGAGGTGTACGTGGATGATGTGATCGTGAAGTCTAGAAAGCAGTCTGACCATGTCAGGGATCTAAGAAAGTTCTTCTAGAGGCTTTGCATGTACAATTTCAAGCTTAATCCTGCAAAGTGCGCTTTTGGGGTGCCGTCTGGAAAGTTGTTGGGGTTTGTAGTCAGCCACCGGGGTATTGAACTGGACCCATCGAAAATCAAGGCCATCCAGGAATTGCCACCTTCGAAGAATAAGACCGAGGTGATGAGTTTGTTGGGAAGATTGAATTATATCAGCAGGTTCATCGCTCAGCTCACAACAACTTGCGAGCCAATCTTCAAACTGTTAAAAAACGATGCTGCAGAAGTGGACAGATGAATGTTAGGAAGCGTTCGATAAGATAAAGGAGTATTTGTCAAATCCACCTGTGTTGGTACCGCCAGAACCAGGGCGACCTTTGATTCTATATTTGACGGTTTTGGACAATCATTCGCTGTGTATTGGGTCAACATGATATCACTGGTAGGAAGGAGCAGGCCATCTATTACCTCAACAAGAAGTTCACATCCTACGAGGTTAAGTACACTCATTTTGAGAGGACATGTTGCGCCCTAACTTGGGTGGCGCAGAAGCTGAAACATTATTTGTCATCTTACACTACCTATCTTATATCTCGCTTGGATCCATTAAAGTATATCTTTCAGAAGCCTATGCCCACAGGGAGGCTTGCAAAGTTGCAGATCCTGCTCACAGAGTTTGACATTGTCTACGTGACTCGAACTGCAATGAAAGCACAGGTCTTGGCGGACCATTTGGTCGAGAATCCGGTTGATGAAGATTATGAACCTTTGAAAACTTATTTCCCCGATGAAGAGGTGATGCACATTGATGAGTTGGAGCAAGTTGAGAAACCGGGATGGAAACATTTCTTTGATGGAGCTGCAAACATGAAGGGCGTGGGGATAGGAGCAGTACTTATTTCTGAAATAGGGCAACACTACCCTGTTACGGCTCAGCTTCGTTTTTACTACACCAACAACATGGCGGAATACGAGGCCTGCATTCTGGGTTTGAGGTTAGCTGTGGATATGGGTGTCCAGGAAGTCTTGGTCTTGGGTGACTCGGACCTCCTGGTGCACCTGATTCAGGGAGAATGGGAAACACGTGATTTGAAATTAATACCGTACAGACAATGTTTGCATGATCTTTGTCAGCGGTTTCAGTCGATAGAATTCAGGCATATCCCGAGGATTCATAATGAAGTCGTCGATGCTTTGGCCACTCTGGCATCAATGTTACATCATCCAGATAAGGCTTATATGGACCCTTTGCAGATTCAAGTCCGTGATCAGCATGCTTACTATGATATGGTGGAAGAAGAACTGGATGGAGAGCCATGGTTCCATGATATCAAAGAATACATTAGGATGGGGGTATATCCGGTACAGGCCACTGGTGATCAGAAAAGAACAATTCGATGATTGGCAAGTGGATTTTTCTTTAGTGGAGGGGTATTGTACAAAAGAACTCCAGATCTGGGATTGCTAAGATGCATAGATGCTAGACAGGCCACAACAATCATGACTGAGGTACACTCCGGAGTTTGTGGACCGCATATGAGTGGGTACATTCTGGCAAAGAAGATTCTCCGAGCAGGTTATTACTGGCTCATTATGGAGCGATTGCATCAGTTTTGTGCGTAAATGTCATCAGTGCTAAGTGCATGGAGATTTGATTCATTCTCCACCATCTGAATTACATACAATGTTTGCACTATGGCCTTTTGTTGCTTGGGGCATGGATATCATTGGGCCAATCGAGCCAGCAGCATCAAACGGACACAGGTTTATTCTGGTAGCCATTGATTATTTCACTAAGTGGGTTGAAGCGAAAACGTTCAAATCTGTGACCAAGAAAGCAGTGGTCGACTTTGTGCATTCAAATATCATCTGTTGGTTTAGGATTCCGAAGGTAATCATCACGGACAATGGCGCTAATCTCAATAGTCATCTGATGACAGAGACATGTCAGCAATTTAAGATTATACATCGCAATTCCACCCCATACTACCCTAAGGCGAATGGAGCAGTCGAGGCAGCCAACAAGAATATAAAGAAGATACTTCAAAAAATGGTGGAAGGTTCTAGATAGTGGCATGAAAAGTTGTTGTTTGCATTGTTGGGTTATCGCACTACTGTTCGCACTTCGGTAGGGGCCACTCCTTATTTGTTGGTGTATGGCACGAAGGCGGTGATACCCGCAGAAATTGAAATCCCATCCCTTCGGATTGTCGCTGAGGCAGAAATTGATGACGTTGAATGGGTCAAAACCCGCTTGGAGCAATTAAGTCTGATTGATGAAAAAAGATTGGCAGCAGTATGTCACGACCAATTGTACCAACAGAGAATGGCGAGAGCATATAACAAGAAGGTACGTCCACGGAAGTTCGAAGTGGGTCAATTAGTGTTGAGACGTATCTTGCCTCATCAGGCTGAAGCAAAAGGAAAGTTCACCCCAAACTGGCAGGGGCCATTTGTTGTAACTAGAGTGTTGTCTAATGGCGCATTATATTTGACAGATATAGAGGGCAAATGTGTAGAAATGTCTATCAATTCCGATGCAGTCAAAAGATACTATGTATGATTTCTTTCTTTGATTGTACTTGTTTGTATTTGGCATATTTTGAAGATTGAAATGACGAAGGCATTTTGTTCTGCTTCTAAACACTTTATCCCTTGTCATCCCTTTTGAGCCTTATTTATTTTCTTTCATACCCCTCTTTCGGGATCAACGACACAATTCACAAACGCAAGTGCGGAGGATAAGTAAGTGAAAAGAAAAAGAAAGAATCAACAAGAAAGGAAAAGAAGAAGAAAAATGAAAAGAGAGAAGAAAGAGAAAGAAAAGAAAAGAAAAGAGAAAAGAAAAAAGAGGAAAAAAAAATAGAACAACAGAAGAAAAAGGAGAGAAAGAAAAGAAAGAGAGAAAATAAAAATCACAACAACAAAGTAATTTCTATGACATGAACTACGTTCGACCTGATTACTTTTAAGGATATGTAGGCAGCCTCACGGTTCGGTCCCATCAAAACAAAAATTCAAAAGTCCCCAAGCAAGAAACTGGGGCAGAAGTTGTAGTTGTTGTGAAAAATCTGATTTCGAGAGTTGTAATTTTAACCCATTTGAATTGTTTTGAGTCTTTTATACCCTTTCTTTCTAATCCTGTCCAAAAGCCCACATTACGATCCAAAGAAAGACCTTCTGATCAGTATTTAAGAAATGCCAAGTCGAGCAGGTAAAGGTAATTCATGTCAGGGGAAACACTCTGGTTCAAGCAGGAAAAATAAAAATGAGAGAGCCTTATTGGTGAAAACCTTCACAGGCACCTTAAGGCGACGGGAGTTGAGAGAAATAAAAATGAGAGAGTCTTATTGGTGAAAACCCTTGCGGGCACCATGAGGCGATGAGAGCTGAGGGAAAGCAAAGAATGAGAGAGTCTTATTTGTGGAAACCCTCACGGGCACCGTAAGGTGAAAGTGAGTTGAGAGATGAACGAATGAAAGAGGTCTGCTGGTGAAAACTTTTCACGGCACCGCAGGATGAACAAGGTCAAGGTTTGGGTGAAGTAATCAGATCATGGGAGTTCTGAGGCAACACAGTACGACGATCGAAAGTTGATTGGTTGGAAAGATTTGGCCGATTAAGCCGAAATGCATGTCATGATCATTGGTACCAACTGTTCCACTCAGATAAGTTTCTTTTTCTTTTCCCCTCTGTAGTAGTGTTCTGGTTTTGGATTCTTCTTATCCTTAACCCGCAAGTCATTGCATTTCATTTTCTTTTGGGTTTATTTGTCTAAGATGTTTCAATGTCAGTCTTGTTCAAAGCAAGTCAAAGCTCACTACCAACTTCCAAAATTGCAAAGCACAGCGTGGTCAGAGTGTACTAAGGATAACATGATGTAAGAGGAGGGTACAAGGAATCATCGGAAGTTTCATCGGTGGAATGGATTGATAATGTCACGGGGGATGCAAAGTTTCAGATAAAGGGGTCAGAGGTAAAACAACAACATGGGTATAGAACACTCGGTTCGTCAAAGGTCAGGGGGTTCGAAAGTCAGTCTGAAAGTCAGAGCGGTTCAGGGCCAGTTCTGGAAGCCAGTCAGAACAAAACAATACAGCGGAAAGATCTTCAGCAAGAATGCCATAAGCTAACCACCATTTTAAACTGACAAATTTTCTTTGATTGAAACAGGGGCAGAAAATTTCGGTTGTTTCGGAGAAACCCTCCATAAAGAAAGGCAGTCACCAAACAGGTTTGATTTTTAATTTTCAGGACCCTCCTGGAAAATGGGACCTAGTTTAAAGTTCAGAAATAGCATAATCTAGCATAAATGTATCCCAAAAGAATATAAGTTAGCTTAGAAGTTTGCATGTTCGAGATAGGATTCAATTAGGAGTTTCCAGGACCCTCCTAAATAATGGGACTTAGCTTTAAGATTTCGATTAGATAACAACATTTAGCGTAAACTCTACTGTAGGGTAGTATAATTCAGATATGAAAGTTGTCACCCTTAAGATAAAATTTGACCTTTGATTTTCAGGACCCTCCTGGATAATGGGGAGTAGTTTAAAGATCCTCTTAGATAGCAAGATTTAGCAAAAGTCACACCTGTAGAAGATATAACTTAGATTTTAAATTGTCGTTTAGTTAAGAGTTGTCAGGACCCCCTGAATAATGGGACCTAGCTTTCAAATCCTTAGTAACACTTGGTAATATGATTTGGTTTTACAATCACATCTGTTCACAGCCGCCAAACTGGGGCAGAAAATTTTCTTTGTTTTTGTCTATTTTGCTGAAGTCAAGATCCCGCCTGGAGAGCAGGGAATACATTTTAAGTTAAAGTCAGGAGCCCACCTGGAGAGCAGGGAGTACTTTCAAGTTTAGCAGTCAGGAGCCCGCCTGGAGAACAAGGGAGTACAATTTAAACTTAGCTTTCAAATTCTTTGTTTTGTCTATGTTGAAGTCAGGAGCCCACCTGGAGAGTACGGAATACTTTCAAATGTTGAAGTCAGGAGCCCGCCTGGAGAGCAGGGAATACATTTCAAGTTGAAGTCAGGAGCCCGCCTGGAGAGCAGGGAATACTTTCAAGTCAGCAATCAGGATCCCGCCTGGAGAACAAGGGAGTACAATTTAAGTTTTAGTTTTCAAATTCTTTGCTTTGTTCATTTTGAAGTCAGGAGCCCGCCTGGAGAACAAGGGAATATATTTCAAGTTGAAGTTAGGAGACCGCCTGGAGAGCAGGGAATACTTTCAAGCGCAACAGTCAGGAGCCCGCCTGGAGAACAAGGGAGTACAATTTAAATTTAGCTTTCAAATTCTTTTCTTTGTCTATGTTGAAGTCAGGAGCCCGCCTGGAGAGCAGGGAATACATTTCAAATGCAGCAGTCAGGAGCCCGCCTGGAGAGCAGGGAATACTTTCAAGCCAGCAATCAGGATCCCGCCTGGAGAACAAGAGAGTACAATTCAAGTTTTAGCTTTCAAGTTCTTATCGATATTTGGCAATGTAGTCCATTTTACACTTACATCTGTGCCCAGCCACCAAACTGGGGTAGAAAATTTTTCCTTGTTTTGTCTATGTTGAAGTCAGGAGCCCGCTTGGAGAGCAGGGAATACATTTCAAGTTAGCAGTCAGGAGCCCACCTGGAGAGAAGGGAATACATATCAAGTTCAGCAGTCAGGCACCCACCTGAAGAAGGGAAAAACATCTCAGTTTACAATTCAAGATGGCAACAAACGGATGTTTCTGAGAGAGTGGAGGATAACAAGGCAACAAGAAACGCAAGAGCAAGCTTGAAGATATAGATAGGACTTTTGTAATCCATAGATCATAGTTTAGTCTAAATTCTTTTATTTTATCATGGTGTAATAAGGGGGTTCAGTAAGCAATAGCAGCAGCAACAACAACAACAGTGGAAGCCCAGCTTCGTGGTAGTCCCAGCTACCAAAACTTTCCGAACTACACTGACCTGATTTCTTTTTAGCCAAGGATATGTAGGCAACCTCAGAAGCAGGGTGCGGTCAAATCTTTCAAAAATGCTTCACGCGGAGTATTCAAACGGGCAAAAATCGCTCGTATCCGCTCACTTATCTTTGCACGAAAACTCTTCGTGTTTCCGAGAAAAGAGGGACAGCTGTGAGCACGTGATTTTTGCCCTATATGTATTACTCCAACAAATTCAAAACAAAATAATTTCTTTCAGTGTTTGCAATTTTGTTGGATTTCGTGGCATTTTTTGTTAATTATTTGCATTTGTCTGTGCACGTTTAGTTTATTTAATTCATGAAAAATACAAAAAATATGTTGCATCTGCATTAGAAAATTAGTATATTTTTAGATTAATTAGAAAATTAGTTTGTTTTATAAAAAACGAAAATCACAAAAAATAATTCATTTTGCATTTTTACTCTTTAATTTTGAATTGTGTAATTTTTTTTTAATTTAGGATTTAATTAAGTATTGTAAATACCATGATGAGTGATTAATCTAATTGGGTAGGTTAATTTAGTTTAAAATAATTATTAATTAATGTAGGATTTATTTTAATTTTGGAAAAGAGAAAAAAAAAGAAGTGTGAAATTGGAATAGAAAAAGAAAGAAATAAGAAGGTTTAAATCTGGGCCAAAGTCAATCCAAGTTTCCCAGCCCAAACGAAATTAACTGTTAAAATCAGCCCAAATCCACGCCTCACCCGGTCCAAACCCCCCAGTACCATACGACATCGTTTTCTGGAGTCCAATCTCAGCCGTTGATCCCATATGATCAGACGGCTGGGAACTGAGCCCTTACTTGCTATATATATATATATATGTCCTAACTCCCCTACCCCCCCCCCTTCATTTCATCGTTCCAACACCCCTATCAGAGAACCCAAGCCTAACCCTAACAGAGCCGCCCCCTTTTCCACCACCGTCCGGTGGCGGCGGCGCCCCCCAAACTAACACCCCACAACCCCCAGGATCCCCTCATACCAAATCCATATAACTACTCTCCTTCGAATCTGCCCGGAGCTCTGCGAATCTTGAATCTGAGGTCAACGCCAAAAGTTCAAAACCACTTTTTCATCAATCTTGGTACATGCATGGTCAGAAAGCACCGTTCTTCGAGTTTTGAAGTTCGGATTCGAACGATCGACCTTAGCTTTGTTAGGGCTTTTATCTCCGATGGATTTCGAGTCTAAATCGGTAAGCTCTTTTCTTCTCTTGTCTTCTCTTCCTTTTTGATTGTCTTATTCTCTTCTTCCTCCCCTTTTCTTTAGCTTAATCTTCTTATAATAGTCTGGCTGAAACTCGACTAATCTCTCGAGCTTAGATTGGTCTTCCAGTCATTGTCCTTCTCTTCTTCGTGAAAGTTTGTTTTCTGATTCTTTAGTCTGTTGTGTTAATAGCATGGATAACTCTCCGATCTTGTTTTCTGTTTAGCCATCCAAGTTATTTTAAAATTAAGTTACTTCGACTGAGTTAAATCCTTGCCTAGTCATCGTTAATTGATCAGTAAGTTAGTAGATTTGCTTTGAAATCATTTCATGTTATCATGGCTTGCAGATTTTTCTTTTCAAATAGATAAGTGTTCGTCTGGGCTTTGGTTTGTCTTTGGTCCATTTGGCAAAGAGCAGCCCGTCCAAATTGGTTTCCTTTCTTAGGGTAAATTCAGCCATGGGTTAATTTGACCCATGTCTTCGTTGGGGTTCAAGGTAATTTTCAGGGGTGAGGAGGGCATTTTAGGTAGTTTACTGGGGGAATCTTTTGATAACAGAAATAGAAGCTTCTACGGAGGGGTTCAGGGATATTTCAGACTTCTTGATGGGTTTTAACTTGGGTAACAAGTCATAAATTTAGGGATATCTAAGCTAAAACAAGAATTTTAAAGGGGGTAGAAAGGAAATATGTGATTCTGAAGTTTGCCCTATGGCCTGGCCTATAAAGGCATATCATTCTTGCCTTTGAACAGGGGTTGGAAAGTTGAGAAAGTCTAGGCGGTTAAACAATTGCAGAAAACACTGTTCTATTGGCTTTCCAGTTCTTTTTTCTCATTTTTTATTCCAATTTGTCAAAGAAAATTTTAAGTTCAGTAAATGGGAGAAATGGCTTGAATTAATTCTTGGTTGAAGTCTGGAATTTGTGTAATGGTTTGAGGTCACTGCTGCATTGGTATTTGAGTGGAGCTCCTTGGTTATTTGGTTGAATCTAAGACATTGCTTGCTGATGTCAGGTTCTGTTGTCTTGGTCTACTGCTGCTACAACTTGCTTATTATAATAATTTTTTCCTTCTATAATTTCTAGGTACACCACTCAAACCCGACATGGAATTGAACATTGATTGGCTTGTATGAATCTTTGGAAACCCAAGTTGACATTCGACTAAATGTTTCAAAGTTTTGATGTAGTTGTTGTTAAATTCTTTCATTATGAATGACTAGATGCCTCAGTTTTTGTGGAGTTCTGCTTCTGGTTTGTATTGAATGCTAGTGCATGCTAATAGCTTAGGGTGATTTCGTTGCTCGGATTTATTGTATACTTTCAGGGTATTGAGTGCTTTAACATTGTTCGAACTCTAGTGTATGAATGGACTGTTTTTATGTTTTAAAACGGTGTTGTTCAAAACATGTCAAGTCTATTGCGTGTGGATCTAAAAATAGACTCACATGTGTTCAGGTGGTTAGTTAACAATAAACTTGGAAACAGCATCTCCTAACTTCAGGTTAATTGTGGATTCGACTATCAGTGATTGTCTTTTGTTTTCTCTGTTTTTGATCCCTAAGTTTTATTGTTGATTGTAGCTTGATCATTACTAGTATCTGGGCATTATGTATTAATATATGCACATAGGTGTATGCACGCTAGTAAAAGAAATTCTGCAAGCTTAGTGTTAAAGGATTTCCTGGAAATGGTCTATTGATTGCTTTAGATCTGATGTTTGGAATTGGTTAGAGTTGAGCCCTGTTAGCAATTATATCCCTTTTAAAATATGTGGGCGATGGACTAGGTTCGAGGTTAAGCCTCCTGTTTACACTCCTGATGATTGACTCCACGTTTAGCTTTCATATCCTTTTGAACCCATGTTGGTAATAAGTTGCTTTGATGTTGAGCCTGTTATTAATAAGAATCTGTTGTCAATCAAAAACAAATTCCGATGTCAAATGCAAATCTAGAGACCCCTTGGGTCTGGTCTTCATTTCTCTTCTTAGTCCTCGAATAGCTTGGGCCATGAGGCGGCAAAGCTGAGGCGCAGGTTTTTTTTACTGGGCCTGCCTATTATTGCCTTGGGCTTGATCTTGAATAGGGTTTGAGCCCCTTTTCTGTGAATAACCAAATTGGCTTTCCTATTCAATGCGGGTGCTCTTCTATAGGGCTTGTTTGAATACTGGAAGTAAGGGCACAAGCCCAATCTATAATATGTCATTCACTAAAATTTATTAGTAACTGGAAAGAGTCGTAGTAATTGATTGATTGAGTAATGGCCCTCGCAAAGTTAGCAACGCGTTAGTTGCTTTAGGGGTGTTATTTTAAAATAATATTACCTTCTTAAACTCGGGTGCGCATTTCATGTGACCCAAATCCAAATCCTAAAACGTTGAATAAAATGTGTTCTAGATTGCGGGTGCATTTCATGTGGCGCGATCTAAAGACATGTTTTAAACGACGTTCAATCTTCCTTAAATGATTAAAAGCGGTTAAAAAATTAAAATCAGCATATAGGTTCATAATTGATTAAAATCAGATAATTAAGCCGATTATAACAGTTGAGCGACCGTGCTAGAACCACGGAACTCGGGAATGCCTAACACCTTCACCTAGGTTAACATAATTCCTTACCCGGATTTCTGGTTTGCGAACTGTTAAACAGAGTCATATTTTCCTCGATTCGGGATTCAACCGGTGACTTGGGACACCATAAATCTCCCAAGTGGCGACTCTGAATCTTTTAACAATAAATCCCGTTTCAATTGTCCTTTAATTGGAAAAACTCCCTTATACTATAGCTCTTTACGGGGTATAGGTGAAAAAAGGAGGTGTGACACCACCTCCCCCATTTAATCTCGACCGTTGATCTCTCAGATCAACGGTCCACGTCGTTTCTTTCCTTTTTTAATCCAACAACCCCCCAAACCCTACCCCATTCTTTCATTTGCGTCGCCTCTGAATCCTCTCCTCCTATCTTCTTTCTAAGACACCCTCAAACCCTAATCAATGTCCACCTTCTCCGGCCACCTCCCTCGCCGGAAACCATGACCTCTCATCATCTCCTGGCCTCTGCTTTACCCCACGCCGGTTTGACACTACCTTGAGGTCCTTAGGTGAACCTAGAGCGGTTCAACTCCTATACATGGTTTTTCATGCCATTTCACTGCCATCCACGGCTGTTCGAGTAAGATCTATGACTTTTCCGGCTAAAACTGGCAATATTTTAAGGTCCTCTCATCTTCTATGGGTTCTCTAAAACCCTAAATCTTGAAATTTTTCACTTTTCTTTAGATTTGTCTTAGATCTAGGCATATCCATGAGTTTTTAACCAATTTTTCTTCATCTCTACTATTTTTCGAAAACCCTAGATTCGCTATTGTTCGATTCTTCTCAAATCTTTCTAGATCTAAGGTGATTCGAGTATTATTAAGCGTTTTCCTTTAAAAACCTCATGTTTTAACTAACTATTTCGAATTTTTAATCACTCTTCTTAAACTAGGGTTCATCCCGAGTTGTTTTTCAAAGGGTTTTTCTGAATTCTAAGTGTTTGATTAATTATAATTTCTTCTTCGTGACTGATTTGTGCAAGAATATGAAACCCTAGTTGATTCTATGTGGTTCCTTCAATCTGTGCTTTGATTTGGGGTATCTTTGTGGTACCAGTCATGTTAGTTTACTCTATCTTTTGGACTTAAACATTTTTTCCTTGTTAAATCCAGTATTTTTGTGCTTTTCCCCTAATTAATCTTTGTTAGAGTTCGAACCTGCTTTTCCGGTTAAGTACTATACTTTCTTTGAGGTCTTACTTAGTCTAATCTCTATTTTATGGGATTTGAGTAATTCTTTTCGGAAATCACTATTCTTTTGAAGGTTTTGCTGATTACTTTACTCTATTAAGATTTGTGTGCATAGATTATATTTATTTCCTTGTTTATGACTTTAATTGGTCATCTCTGCCTTAATTGATTGCCTATATAATTTTAGGGTTCTTACTGACTCCTTATTTGGTATGATTTGGACTCCTTGCCTTAATTAAACCCCTGTTGTTACTGTTAATCAATTACCCCTAATTAAAGGGATCTATTCCGAACCCCTTTAGGTGATTTGATTCTTTAATTCTGTGATTGTCCCTAATTGACTGGCTTCTGATTCTTTACCTTATTGGTTCTACTCATAAAGTGCTATATATACACTCTTATTTTACCTCTTAACACACGAACAATAGTTGAGAATACACACACCCACACTCAAACTCTCTCTTTTTTCTTGGTTACTTGTGCTAACTGCTTGCCTAGCCGGCTAAAAGCCAAGGCTAGATTGTGGAACTCTACTTGCTTTACTTTCTGCACTTTACTTCCTTAACTGGTATGTTTCTAGTTCAATTCTGAAACTCAACTCTATGTGCTCCATGTTTGTTAATCCATGTCTCCTTCTGCATTAATTTAATGGCTTATGTATTTAATTGCTCTTCTTGTTTACTGCTTTATACAACATGCGTAAGTTTTGCCCTCTCTTGTTCAAGCGTGTAATCAGCATGTCTGGGTATCACTTGTCTTGTTTGATACTGGGTCAGCATGTTTACTTGAGTTCTTGTTTATTTCCCTCAACTAGTATGCTCATGTTAGCCCATAGACTCCTAATGTATTTGATTAACACTAAGTAACATGACTAACTCTGGGTAACAGACCCCTTCCCTATAATTCAGCATATCTACTATTTTCTTACATTCTTCTACTACTATTCTGCCCTAACCCCCTAACCCCCCATACATTGTAAGCATGTGTTTGTGACACCCAATCACTATGTGACCCTAAACCATTCCCCCTACACCTAATGAGTAACTATGTTAAGCTCATAGCATGAACACTTTGTGATAGACTATTGCTGTGACTATTTAATTTCTGTAGCACTTCTCTGGTGTTAACCTGTGTGCAAATATGCTTTCACATACGAACTATTTGTCCCCAATTCCTCATTTCCCTGTTGTGTTTGAACCATGTATGTTGCTTTGGTCTTGAGTTGTTGATTGTCCTGTTTCTTTTCTTCTCCAAACTGGTTTTCTAAGGCAAACTCTTCTATTGCTTTTCCAAAACTTATTTCAAACTAATCATTGTCAAAACCATTTCCAACTCAACTCTTTTAAACTTATATCAAGCACTCTCACCTTACTCTTAGACCACTAGGTTCTGCCCTTTTTGTGTGAGCCTTGCCTTGGGACCCTTGAGCTCCATCTGAACTTGGACACACAAAAGCTGGCCTTTCCGCACTACACTTACTCTGTCTTAGCTATGAAATCTGGGTGTGAGCACTACCCGGGATCCTTTGAAGCCCTTAGGGAACTCTGACACATCCAGATATGAGAAAGGCTATGGAATAATCTTGGCACTAGAGGTGATTTATTACATAACTCAGGGGGGAAGTCCTAATCAGGTGCTGAAGGTTTGGGCCTATTTTCCAGGCTCTCTATAGTGTAACTTTTATTTTTCTTATGTAATTCATTTCAGTATTGGTCTATAATAATCTGTTGAAAATAAGTATTGGGGTTAGCTAGTAAAAAAGGATGGGATAAATATGCATGCCATAGTTGTTAAGGGTAGAAAACATGTTATTAGGTTTATATTCCTAATTGCGCAATAGAAACCATGCTTAGGCGTAATATATGAATTCCTTATTTTACGCTAAGGATTCCCTGCATGTCTTAGCATAATGCTTAGGATTCTGAATAACTGTTGCATGTAAAATAACATGCAACAATTATTCAGAATTATTTTAGGTACAAATAATTTCCAAACTATTTTTTAATAATTCTGAATAACTGATGCATGTTATTTTATGCCTAGGCAAGCCTTAGGTGCTAAATTTGTCAAAACTGGAAACATGCTTCTTTATGTATGCTGCTTAATTGTCAACTATCAGAATCAGTAGGCAAGCCTGATTCAGACTTCTTTTATGAGTCATGTAATACGTCTGATTCTGCTGTTGTCACTTGGATACCATGCATAGGATCTGAATGTGGACCTTATCTGTGTATGAGTCATGTTGTCTATGTGTATTACTTGTGGAGGTATATCTGAGTCTTCTATCTGTTTCCTGTATTTTCCCCCTAAATGTAGTCCTATGTGTTATTATTTGTCGCCTAGTGTTTTGCCTTTAAACCTGAGGGTCTGCCTAGAACCCCCCTCCTTTTATAGGATAGGAGTCCTAAATTCCTCCGGGACTGATAGGAAGGGACGGTAACAACATGCAATAGGGGTCGAGACCAACCCTCGCTTTAATTAACTTCATGGGGCGGGAAATGGTAGATATGGATATGATGACCAGTGCGTTAATACCACGTGTAGCCCCTCTTTGAGGAGTGTCATACCGGGTATTGCATTGATGTGATTCATATTATAAACAAACCTAGGACACCCCCTATACATCCCCGAATATGCTTAGATTGTAATTCTTCTTCTTTTTTTCAAAATCTTGCTTTCATTAATTGATGCGTTCTTAAACTTAAATCCCCTACTATTTGAGCCATACTTGTTTATTTGCTAATTGTACAAATTCACATAAACTGTTTGGCCGGGAACCACACTAGTGGATCCTAAGGGTGCCTAACACCTTCCCCTTGGGATAATTTCAAGCCCTTACCCTATCTCTGGTTACCAAACGTAGTTATAAATGAACCTTATAGGTGCCCTAACGCACCTTAAATTGTTAGGTGGCGACTCTTCAATCTGCAAACCCCCTTTCAAAAAAGGAAGGAGTTGTCCTAACCAAAATGTCATAAACCCGATTTCGCGAAGGAAAAAGGGGGCGCGACAGCATGGCGACTCTACTGGGGATATTTAGGCTTTTACCATTTCATACCATTTTTGTGAATTTGTACCTCCCTATTTGCAATTACTTGTTTAATTTCTTTAAGCATTTAATTTCTTCTTCAAAAGCAAAACCGACATATCTTTTTTATTTCCTTCCTTTATAGCTGCTTTAAATTATGAAACTGCTGTATTTATCGCTTTCTTAACGTGCAAATACATGTCAACATGCTTTTAATTATTGCATAATCTTGCTCAACATCATACTCCACTCATGCCAAACAAATACTATAGCAACACTTGATGAGTGGTTGCACTCTTCCTATATCATTACCCCCTAAATTTGGAAAGGCTTATTTGCGGTAAAACTAGTCGATCAGCGATGTAGTCGACAGTTCCGTGCCTTCCCCTTGAGTTGTCCTCTCATGGGTTCCAGTCTAAAACCCCATAGAAACGTTACTCTGCTTAAATTGTGCATGCATCATGGTCAAACCTAGACGGGTCAGTTACATTGTCCACATAATGATCCTTTAAGATAGCCTTGTCCAAAAAGTCCACTAGGTTTCACTAAATCCAAACGGACATCATCACATTCTGTGCATTTATTTGGAGAACTAAATGTTGATGTGCTGATCATAAATGTATAAATAGTCGAGTACGCTGGGGGAAGGGTCTAACCCTTTTATTTTGCAAAAAATGAGGCACGAGGTCCCCAGCTTCGGTATGGTTAACACACCCCCAGTCTTGCTAGACTGGTGGAGGAGTCTTCCATCGAAGGGACAAATCAATGAGTGGAAAGAGAGGGCCGCCAAAGCTAGCAAAAAGTTGGAATATCTAGAATACAGTCTGCTGGAATTGGAAGGAAAAGTGAGGAAGAGAATCACCGACTGTCAGAACGCTGAGGGAAACGAAGGAGAACACCAGGCAAAGGCATTTTTACTGGTGAACCTATGTGAACTGGAGGATTTGATCAACGAGAGCATTCAACCTGAGGGAGGTCCTTCTGAGGCCAAATAGATTTGGTTTACTCGCTTTCCAAATGTAATAAGGCCAAGTGCCAGTAATGGCTTATTATTATTATCTTAGTATCGTTTTGGGATTCGTCTATTTTTATATTATGAAATGAAGCATTTATTAGCATTAAAAGTTCTCCAAGTCTATTTGTCGCTAAGCCTACCTCGGTCACAAAGAGGTTCCCAAATTAGGATACATTTTACATTCTCACACTACGTGTTTAAATATTGCAATACTTTTTATAATCCTCACTGACTTGATTACCTTTTATTTTTATTTTTTGTTTTTATTATTCCCCCTCCCCAAAGGTTATTTCGTGCACTCTGGCATCATCATCTTATTTCACAAGATCCAAAGGCCCTTCCATACAAGTTGTGATCAGAGGGGCATACCTCAAGAATTGGACCATCAGGACAACCAAAGCCCGACGTGCCTCGGGGTAGCAAGGTTAAAACAAGCATTATTCACTATTTTTACTAAATGATTTTCTTTTCGCATTTTTTCAATTCCCGCAATAAGATCTTCAGTGTTCAAAACAGTTGTTCAATTTTTTATTTTTCTTATGAATTAATATGTTATCGTTTTCTCTCCGTGCTTTACCAATACAACATTACTATTACTTGTCTCGATGAACCAATGACTATAACATGCAATGAGACAACGCAACAAATGGACATTGATTCAGAAGAAGATGATATACCTAACGAGATTGTTAAAGAAGTTGAGAACTTTGAGAACAGGCCTAAGTCCAACCTGGACGAGACCGAGATTGTCAACCTGGAAGATGCAGAAAACACCAAGGAAACGCGAATCAGCATTCACCTATCGCCCTTAGAGAAGAAAGAATATACAGAATTTCTAAAGGGGTATGAGGACATATTTGACTGGTCGTATGATGACATGACTGGTCTGAGTACGTCTATTGTGGCTCACAAACTGCCAACCGATCCAATGTGTCCACCGGTAAAGCAAAAGCTCAAAAAATTCAAGCCTGATATGAGTTTGAAAATCAAGGAAGAAGTCACCAAACAGATCAACACGAAGGTTCTCAGGGTAGTAGAATACCCGACATGGTTAGCCAACATTGTGCCAGTGCCAAAGAAGGATGGGAAGGTCAGAGTCTATGTCGACTACTGGGATCTCAACCGGGCCAGCTGAAAGACGACTTCCCTTTGCCAAATATACACATCCTAATTGACAATTGCGCCAAGCATAAACTACAGTCATTCGTAGATTGCTTCGCTGGTTATCATCAGATCTGGATGGATGAGGAAGATGCTAAGAAAATGGCTATCATTATGCCGTGAGGAGTGTACTGCTACAAGATGATGCCATTCGGCCTGAAGAATGCAGGGTAGACCTACATGAGGGCCATGACTACCATTTTCCATGATATGATACACAAGGAGATAGAGGTATATGTGGATGATGTTATTATCAAATCCAAAAAGGTCACTGACCACATAGAAGATCTGAGGAAGTTCTTCAATAGATTGTGGAGATACAACCTGAAACTAAACCCCGAAAAGTACGCATTTGGGGTTCCTGCTGGGAAATTGCTTGGGTTTATTGTGAGCCACCGAGGAATAGAACTGGATCCATCGAAAGTCAAAGCCATTCAAGAACTACCACCGCCAAAGAATAAGAAGGATGTGATGAGTTTCTTGGGAATGCTTAACTACATCAGCTCATAGCACAGTCTACAGTTATCTGTGAGCCAACTTTTAAGATATTGAAGAAGGACGCCGCCACCTAATGGACTGATGACTGTCAAAAGGCCTTCGAAAAAATCAAGGAGTATTTGTCAACACCACCAGTCTTAGTCCCGCCCGAGCCAGGTAGACCCTTATTACTCTACCTTGTAGTGTTAGATGGAGCTTTCAGCTGCGTTCTGGGGCATCACGATGAAACAGGGAGGAAAGAACAAACCATTTATTATCTCAGTGAGAAGTTCACCCCGTACGAGGCCCGATATTCTCTATTGGAACGCACTTGTTGTGCTTTGACTTGGGTAGCTCAGAAGCTGAGACATTACTTCTGTGCCTATACTACATATCTCATATCGAGGTTGGATCCCTTAAAGTACATCTTTCAGAAGCCCATGCCCACCAGCAAGTTAGCCAAGTGGCAAATCCTGTTGAGCGAGTTCGACATTGTTTATGTAACTTAGAAAGCGGTCAAGGGACAGGCACTGGCAGACCACCTTGCTGAAAACCCCGTGGATGGAGGATACAAACCCCTGAAAACGTAATTTCCTGATGAAAAGGTATCATTCATAGGAGAATACATTGCGGAATCCTATGACGGTTGGAGAATGTTCTTAGATGGAGCAGCAAACTTTAAAGGAGTTTGCATAGGAGCGGTCCTAATATCAGAAACCGGTCAGCATTATTCGGTGTCTGCCAAACTCAGGTTCCCCTGCACTAATAATATGGCCGAATATGAAGCCTGCATCTTAGGACTCAAAATGGCCATTGACATTAATGTTCAAGAGATGTTAGTAATTGGAGATTCGGACTTGCTTATACATCAAGTACGAGGAGAATGGACAACCAAGAACTCCAAGATACTCCCATATCTGCATCATGTACAGGAATTGAGAAAGAGGTTTATGAAGATATAATTCCAGCATGTTCCCAGAATCCAGAATGAGTTCGTTGATGCATTGGCTACCCTATCATCTATGATACAGCACCCTGACAAGAATTTCATTGATCCCATTCCGATGAAAATCCATAATCAGCTAGCTTACTATGCCCATGTTGAAGAAGAAGCAGACGAAAAGTCTTGGTTCCATGATATCAAGGAATATTTGGCGAAAGGAGAGTACCCAAAGCTTGCAAATCCTATTCAGAAACGCACACTTCGAAGATTGTCCAACAACTTCTTTCACAGCGGAGGAATTCTGTATATGAGGACTCCTGATTTAGGATTATTAAGATGTGTCGACGCAAAGGAAGCATCCAGGCTACTAGAGGAAATTCATGCTGGGACCTGCGGTCCACATATGAACGGTTTTGTCTTAGCAAAGAAGATACTCCAGGCTGGTTACTTTTGGATGACTATGGAAACAGACTACATCCAGTATGTCCAGAAATGCCACTATTGTCAGATACATGCAGACATGATAAAGGTACCTCTAAGCAATCTCAACACAACAAGCTCATCGTGGTCGTTCGCCGCTTAGGGGATGGATGTTATTGGACCAATTGAGCCTGCCGCTTCCAATGGACACAGGTTTGTCCTAGTAGCCATCGACTATTTCACCAAATGGGTAGAAGCAGCATCTTACAAAGTAGTGACTAAGAAAGTCGTGGTAGATTTTGTCTGCGACCACATCATTTGTCGATTCAGAATCCCAGAGTCAATCATTACTGATAATGGCTCCAACCTCAACAGCGACTTGATGAAAGCTATGTGCAAAACTTTCAAGATCAAACACAAGAATTCCACAGCCTACAGGCCTCAAATGAATGGAGTGTAGAAGCCGCCAACAAGAATATCAAGAAGGTATTAAGGAAAATGATAAAGAATCACAGACAGTGGCATGAGAAGTTATCATTTGCTCTTCTGGGGGTATCGCACCACAATCCGCACATCAACCGGGCAACCCCGTATATGCTGGTTTATGGTATAGAGGTTGTCATTCCCGCTAAGGTAGAAATTCCTTCCCTAAGGATCATACAAAAAGCTGAGCTCGACGACGTGGAGTGGGTGAAAAGTCATTATGAGCAACTAGCCCTTATAGACGGAAAGAGAATGAATGCAGTCTGCCATGGTCAACCCTATCAGAATAGAATGTCCAGAGCCTTCAACAAAAGAGTCAAGCCAAGACAGTTCGCACCAGGACAGCTGGTGTTAAAGAAAATTTTTCTGCATCAAGATGAAGCCAAAGGGACGTTCTCTCCCAACTAGCAGGGTCCCTACATAGTTCACCCGGTTTTGACAGGAGGAGCCCTCATACTTGCAAAAATGGACGGAGAAGTATGGCCAAAGCCAATCAATTCAGATGTAGTCAAGTGTTACTATGTAATCTTTATGCTTTTCTTATATGATGTAAATTGAACTACGCTTGACCTAATTCCCGTTTAAGAGGGATATGTAGGAAGCCCTATGGGTTTGGTCACAATTCAATAAAATTTCATTTCCCCCCACAATTGGAAATAGGGGCAAAATTTTGAGGAGGACCCTCAAAATTCCGAAGTAATTTTAGCCAATCACCGCACGAGCAGCAGTCAGAAACGTCAACCCATCAAACTGGGGCAGAATTTTGAGGAGGATCCTCAAAATTCCGTAGCGGGAGAGGTTGCAATGTCCTGAACTACGTCACAGTCGTCGGTTCATCTAAAAGCTATTTTTAATTATACATTTATGTCATACTTTTACAAAATCATGCATGTTGAAACTGCTTTGTTTAGCAATGCTACCCCAATGATACAGACGGTATCACCAGATCAAAACCGAACAAGTCAAGCAAAGCTAGCGGGGATACAAACTAACATTCCCCCTTACAAAACTCACGATTTTTCTTTGGATGCAGGCACTAGGATTAGACATACTGTATGCCCACGGGACAAACATTATTCAAATATGATTCTCATAACTGTTTCACTCACCAACATTTGCTAATCAGTACATACTAGTGATGTTCCATTTGTCACAATGCTCCCAGTAATCACAACACCGGAATATGCTATCAGCTAAGAAAACTCTATTGTCAGTTGTTATCTTATTTCTTGCATGAGGCTACCATTCTGCCTTCCAAGATAAATGTTGTCTCCATCTACATCTGCATTGCATAAGGCTACCATTCTGCCTTCCAATCTGCATAAGGCTACTATTCAGCCTTCCGAGACTAAATGCTGTCTCCATCTGCATTCTTGCATAAGGCTACCATTCTGCCTTCCGAGGTTAAGCTCTAACTCCACCTGCATTCACATCTTTGCATAAGGCTACTTTTCTGCCTTTCGAGGCTAAGCTCGGCCTCCAATTTCCTTTGAAACTAAGAACTATCCCAAATACTATTTATCTCGCTTCTCCTACGGGCTAAGCTCTGCCCTTCAATTCACAAGACTAAGCTCTGTCTTGTCCGTATCATACTACTGCATCCTTCATGGGCTGAAATATTGCCAACTCATCCAAAGGCATCATCATTCGGAGGCACAATCTTCATAGCCCGAGAACACCGTGTCATGGCTTGAGGATCACTTTTAATCTTTTGCATATCATTATTCAAAGGCGTCATGGTTCGGAGGCACTATCCTCATATCCCGAGAACATCATTTCATGGCATGCGAATCCCTTATCATATGTTTCATGGCCCAGGACATCATGGTCTAAAGACATCATCCTCATCGTCCGAAGACAACATTCATGGTCCAACGGGAATTTGCATCATATTTAAATTTATGCACAGTATACGCTTGTATTGCTTCTATTTGCAGGTAAGCCGGCGAGCAACAGCTATCCCACCAGGAGCGATCCCACTCTAGTTCCCCCAGCCATAACAAACCTAACCATTCCTGTAAACCGTCCACTCACCCTGCCCTAGATATTGCGTCCGTTCTTGAAATGTCTTCATCGGTATACTCCGCCGATGGATCCTGAACTACATACGACCTGATTCCTGTAAAACCAGGGATATGTAGGCAACTCAGAAGCTAGGATGCGGCCTAAATCTTCCCATACCGTTTCCCTCGGTCAAAATTGGCCATCATTTCTTTACCCGAAAACTCTTTCATACTTCCCGAGTAAAGAGGGGCAGCTGTTGATACCCAATTTTTTCCTATATATTTTCAATATGCAAAATACCTTCAAAATAGCATATATATGCATACATAAGCATGTCCAAGGTTTTATTATTTTTTCCATAATTTTAAGGTTTTTAATTGATTTATTTTCTCCTTTTTTTACCCATAAAATCCCCAATAATTATTTCTAAAATTATTGTTTTGATAAGTCATCTATTGGATTTCTATATTTTTGCCAAAATATAGCTAAGGTAATTTTTACATATTTTTATAATTACATTTATTATATTTAAAGCTAAATTGTACATAATTGCAATATTAGCCCCTTTTAAGATTTAATTATGTTTTATATGCATAAAATTGGATCCTGTCTTAAGATTTTCTTAGCCCCTTGAGATTTTCCACTTTTCTTTAGATCTGTCTTAGATCTAGGTATATCCATGAGTTTTTAACTGATGTTTCTTCATCTCTACTATTTTCCGAATACCCTAGATTCGCTATTGTTCGATTCTTCTCAAATCTTTCTAGATCTGAGGTGATTCGAGTATTATTAAGCATTTTCCTTTAAAAACCTCTTGTTTTAACTAACTATTCCAAATTTTTAATCACTCTTCCTAAACTTGGGTTAATCTCGAGTTGTTTTTCAAAGTGTTTTTCTGACTTCTAAGTGTTTAATTAATTATCCTTTCGTCTTCATGACTGATTTGTGCAAGAATATGAAACCCTAGCTGATTCTATATGGTTCCTTCAATCCGTGCTTCGATTTGGGGTATCTTTGTGTTGCCAGTCGTGTTAGTTTACTCCATCTTTTGGACTTAAACATTTTTTCCTTGTTATATCCAGTATTTTTGTGGTTTTCCCCTAATTAATCATTGTTAGAGTTCGAACCTGCTTTTCCAGCTAAGTACTGTACTTTCTTTGAGGTCTTACTTAGTCTAATCTCTATTTTATGGGATTTGAGTAATTCTTTCGGGAAATCACTATTTTTTGAAGGTTTTGCTGATTACTTTACTCTATTAAGATTTGTGTGTATAGATTATGTTTATTTCCTTGTTTATAACTTTAATTGGTCATCTCTTCATTAATTGCTTGCCTGTATAATTTTAGGATTCTTACCGACTCTTTATTTGGTATGATTTGGACTCCTTGCCTTAATTAAACCCCTGTTGTTACCATGCATCAATTACCCCTAATTAAGGGGATCTATTCCGAACCCCTTTAGGTGATTTGATTCTGTAATTTTGTGATTGCCCCTAATTGACTGCCTTCTGATTCTTTACCTTATTGGTTCTACTCCTAAAGTTCTATATATACACTCTTGTTTTAACTCTTAACACACGAACAATAGTTGAGAATACACACACCCACACTCAAAGTCTCTCTTCTTTCTCTATTACTTGTGCTAATTGCTTGTCTAGCCGGCTGAAAGCCAAGGCTAGACTGTGGAACTCTACTTGCTTTACTTTCTGCACTTTACTTCCTTAACTGGTATGTTCCTAGTTCAATTCTGGAACTCAACTCTATGTGCTCCATGTATGTTAATCCATGTCTCCTTCTGCATTAATTTAATGGCTTATGTATTTAACTGCTCTTCTTGTTTACTGCTTTATACAACATGCTTAAGTTTTTCCCTCTCTTGTTCAAGTGTGTAATTAGCATGTCTGGGTATCACTTGTCTTGTTTGATACTGGGCCAACATGTTTACTTGAGTTCTTGTTTATTTCCCTCAACTAGTATGCTCATGTTAGCCCATAGACTCCTAATGTATTTGATTAACACTAAGTAACATGACTAACTCTGGGTAACAGACCCCTTCCCTGTAATTCAGCATGTCTAACTGTTTTCTTACATTCTTCTACTACTATTCTGCCCTAACCCCAATACATTGTAAGCATGTGTTTGTGACATCTAGTCACTATGTGATCCTGTACCTCTCCCCCAACACCTATGAGTAACTCTGTTAAGCTCATGGCATGAACACTTTATGATAGACTATTGTTGTGACTATTTAATTTCTATAGCACTTCTCTGGTGTTAACCTGTGTGCAAATATACTTTCACACACGAACTATTTGTCCCCAATTCCTCCTTTCCCTGTTGTGTTTGAACCATGTATGTTGATTTTGTCTTGAGTTGTTGATTGTCCTATTTCATTTCTTCTCCAAACTGGTTTTCACTAAGGCAAACTCTACTATTGCTTTTCCAAAACTTATTTCAAACTAATCATTGTCAAAACTGTTTCCAACTCAACTCTTTTAAACTTATGTCAAGCACTCTCACCTTACTCTTAGACCACTAGGTTTTGCCCCTTTTGTGTGAGCCTTGCCTTGGGACCCTTGAGCTCTCTCTAAATTTGGACACATAAAAGCTAGCCTTTTCGCACTGCACTTACTCTGTCTTGGCTATGAAATCTGGGTGTGAGCACTGCCCAGGATCCCTTGAAGTCTTTAGGAAACTCTAACACACCATATATGAGAAAAGTTATGGAATAATCTTGGCACTTGAGGTGATTTATTACATAATTCAGGGAGGAAGTCCTAATCAGGTGTTGAAGGGTTGGGCCTATTTTTTAGTCTCTCTATAGTGTAACTTTTGTTTTTTTTATATAATTCATTTCAGTATTGGTCTGTAATAATTTGTTGAAAACAAGTATTGGGGTTGGCTAGTAAAACGGGATGGGGTAAATATGCATGCCATAGTTGGTAAGGGTAGAAAACATGCTATTAGCTTTATATTCCTAATTGTGCAATAGAAACCATGCTTAGGATTCATACATTAGACATCATGCTATTTAGGATTTATATGTACTATTTTCAGCATCTCATCCACACTTAGAAATCCTGTATATAGGGTAGATAATAACAATAAAATAAGCTGCTATTATGTGATTCTGCCCACGTAAACATGCTCCAAAATTTCATTTAGAAATCATGCTCTTAGGAAATTCTGCAATCATATTGAGTATTTAGAAATCCTGCTCTTAGGAAATTCTACAATCATGCTATGTATTTAGAAATCCTGCTCTTAGGAAATTCTACAATCATGTTGTGCATTTAGAAATCCTGCTTTAGGAATCCTGCATATAAATCATTAGATACCATGATTAGGTTCTCGTTCATATTCACTCAGCTACTCTTAGTTAAACTACTGATGCATGAAAAGGAGTATCAACAGTCTCATCCAGCTTTAAACAAACTGGTAATACTCCCTGCATGTTTTTGTAATATTTATAATAGCATATTTTAGGTACAAACAATTTCCAAACTGTTTCTTTATAATTCTGAATAACTATTGCATGTTATTTTACGCCTAGGCAAACCTTAGGTGCTAAATTTGTCAAAACTCGAAACATGCTTCTTTATGCATGCTGCTTAATTATCAACTGTTAGAATTAGTAGGCAAGCTTGATTGGACTTCTTTTCTAAGTCATGTAATAAATCTGATTCTGTTGTTGTCACTTAGATACCATGCATAGGATCTGAATGTGGACCTTATCTATGTATGAGTCATGTTGTCCATGTGCATTACTTGTGGAGGTATATCTGAGCCTTCTATCTATTTCCTGTGTTTTCCCCCTAAATACAGTCCTATGTGTTCTTATTTGTCGTCTAGTATTTTGCCTTTAAACCTGAGGGTCTGCCTAGAACCCCCCCCCCCCCTTTATAGGATAGGAGTCCTAAATTCCTACGGGATTGATAGGAAGGGACGGATAACAGCATGCAATAAGGGTCTAGACCAACCCTCGCTTTAAGTACCTTCAAGGGGCGGGAAAGGGCAGATATGGATATGATGATCGGTGCGTTAATACCACGTGTAGCCCCTCTTTGAGGAGTATCATACCGGGTATTGCATTGATGTCATCCATATTATAAACAAACCTAGGACACCCCCTATACATCCCCGAATATGCTTAGATTGTAATTCTTCTTTTTTTCAAAATCTTGCTTTCATTAATTGCTGCGTTCTTAAACTTAAAGCCCCTACTATTTGAGCCATACTTGTTCATTTGCTAATTGTACAAATTTACAAAAACTATTTGGCCGGGAACCACACTAGTGGATCCTGAGGGGTGCCTAACACCTTCCCCTTGGGATAATTTCAAGCCCTTACCCTATCTCTGATTACCAAACGTAGTTATAAATGAACCTTATAGGTGCCTTAACACACCTTAAATCGTTAGATGGCGACTCTTCAAACTACAAACCCCCTTTCCCAAAAAGAAAAATTTGTCCCAACCAAAATGTCATAAACCCTATTCCGCGAAGGAAAAAGGGGGCGCGACAGCGAACAGTCGCCGCTTGCTCTATATATGAGCTTACTTACCTCTTATTTGAGGACTTCGCTATTTTTGTAGAGCTTTTTCTCCTTGCATCAGTGCTTCTATTGCCTTAGTTCAAAGCTTTCATTTAAGTTTTCATCTCCTTCTTCTCGTTTTATCGTAGTTATGTCTGCTATGCCCAAATTTGTCCACCAAGAGGAGGAGAGTTCCGCCTCTACTTCCCACTCGGTCTGTGGTACACCGCTGGCATCCGGTAAGCTAACCTTGAGGTGCTTTATCTCGAGGAGGGACTTTTCGTTAGAGAGACCGCCCAACGTTTAGGGCCATCGGGAACATGCATTGAGGTTTATCTCATCAATAGGAGAGGAACACCTCGAGGAGGTTAGGAGAGACTGCGGATGGGGAGAAAAGGTGGTATTGCAGGCACCTTCCATGGGAGACAGCATCATGACTCATGTAGAGGGGTTTTTGAACGTATACACGTACCCCTGTATGTTGGGTCCTCTTGACAGAGTCGTGCTCGAATTTTGCAGAAAATATCGAGTTACCCTGGCACAGGATCACCCGTCATTTTGGAGCATAGTGTTGATGATAATGTACTTTGCAGATAAAGCCGGGCTCGAGTTACCCTCGGCCACCTTGTTAGATTGTACTGGCCCTTACATTATTGAGGCATGATTGCTCTACAACGTTAATCCACCCAACCTTTTATTGCCAGTACTGAAGAAGACGGGGACCGAGGGTGGATGAGTCGATTAGTTCGAGTGCGGACCGTTAACATTATACCCGCAGAGTTCCTGCCATTTCCCAAGAAATGGAATTTCACACGTAAGTAGTACACTTGTGCTTTTATCATTTTGTTTATGGTGGGGGCAGACACCATAAAGATGTTTTCCTTTCCTTCTCTACAGCGATCTCGTGGTTGCCATACGAGGTCCCTGATCTGGTGGATTGGACTCGAAAACTGGCGGTTTGCTCAACTTTCGATAAGCGTAAGTGTCTAGATCTGTCCAAAGGTAGATGGGAGGCCAAACACCACGATACGGGTTGCGTGGCCTATTTTCTTTGAAAGGTACTTTCTTTTATGTGTATTAACTCCATCACCGCAGGCATTGGAGAATTTTCTGAGATGTGACTGTGCCCCCTTGGAGAGGAGGAAGGATCGTCAGCGTCGACTTCGGGGCTGAGTAATGATAACAAATGGAAGGAATCTACGAATGACGAAGATGCTCATAGCGACGCAAGCCTTGCTCGGAGGCTCAAATGAGATATATCGGCTGGGCTTGCATCACCCGAGGCTTCTAGCCTCGGAAGAGTGGCTCCACCTTTGTTGCCGTCTTCTCTTCCCGTAGAAGGTACTTTGAGGGATACAGGCATTTTTCTGTCGTCTTCTTTTCCCGTCGAAGGTACTTCGAGGGATACAGGTGTTTTGTTGTCATCTTTATCTCCTGTCGAAGGTACTTCGAGTGATATTCGAGGCCAGGGGCAGCCTAAATCAAGCGGGGTCTCGAGCAACCATGTCCCCACCGAGGTCGGTTCAATTGGGGTCGGTGAGACCAGGCCAGTAGATGCATGCTCAATTTTTGAGGAGGTTCGGTAGCTTTGTTCTGTGGTGAGCTTTGGTTGACTTTGTTGGTTTTTTTATTTTACATTTTCATTTTCTCATTCAGCTTCTTTTTCATAGGCCTTTGACAAGCTTAAGTCCAAGCTGCTCCGCTGTCAAGCCAGGTTGAGGAAAGCCTTGGATGGAGAGAAATCCCTCAGGCTTCTTTGTGATAAAAGGGGAAAAGAATGAGGCACCTTCGGTACGAGGTGAATCGAAGCCTGAACTATGAAAGCCACCTTGAGAAACAGGTAATCTTTACTCCGAGGGAATGTATGCTTCTTCTTCTATCCTTAGAGATTAATATTTTGCTACTTCAGTTGCAGAGCAAGACAGAGGACCTGAAACACCTTTTGGGGCAAAGTTAGCTAGGCCAAGTACGAGTGTAATGAGCTAAAGGCTCAGATAGATGCCCTAGTTGCGGCCAAGAATAATGCTTCAGTGAAGGCTTCTACCCTTGAAGTGCAACTCTGGAATGTTCATGAAAATAGCTTGGTCCAGATGAGCAGAATCACAAGTCTCAAATATGACTTTTTGAAGACGAAAGCCGAGGTCGTGGATGCCCGGGCTGATGCTGAAGCGATTCGAGATAAGGGTGACAAGAAAGTGGCCATTTATTTTAAAGATGCTACCGATGCTTGGGCTGATTTGAGAGGGGCTTCTGATCGGGAGAGCAGAAGCAATAAGTATGCTCGTGCAAGTCCTGGAGGGAAACCCTCGAGGAAATCTATGTTAGGGGCTTTGATCTCTCGGGAGAGATTGAGCAGGCCAAGGCGGATGAATACGACGCCAAGTTCCTCATATCTGATGCTGAAGATAATGAGGGAGAGGCCGACGAGGCCGCAGTCCCCGAGGAGAAAGTAGAATAGGCTATTCTTTTTTTATTCTGTGTATAGGGCTCTCAAAGAGCATTGCAAATGTAGCCTTGCATTATTTCACATATACATGTACAAGGAAGCCTTTCGGTTTCATTTTTCATGTATTTCCCTTTGTTTGTGTGTGTCTTTCTTTGTCTTGTATTTCGACGTTTGTCGATGATTAGCTAGATAAATTGGCCTTCGAGTAAAAACCCTTAGGTTTACAAATAAGCCTTGAGGCTTGTTATGATAGCCCATAGGCTTTTGCGCGTATGGTCGGTATGACCTTTAATCTAAGTTGGCAACAACGGCTCTTACGCACTGGGTCGGTACGACCTTTTAATTTAAGTTGGCGATAGTGTCTCTTATGCATTGGGTCGGTAAGACCCTTTAATTTAAGCTGATGATAGTGGCTCTTACGCATTGGGTCGGTACGACCCTTTAATTTAAGCTGGCGATAGTGGCTCTTACACATTGGGTCAGTACGACCCTTAATTTAGGCTGGCGATAGTGGCTCTTATGCGTAGGGTCGGTACGACCTCTAGTATATGTTTTATTTTTCATTCGTTCAAGTTTTTGTGTTTGTCCAACTCCTCGATGGTTCGGTAAGAACCTCGATTGTGAGCCGTTATGTGACGATAGATGAGCACCTTGGGAGGTCTCGCTCGATGGCTGAATTGTTTTGAAGCCTTTTTGTTGTTTGGAGCTGATATGATAGAAGCGCTTTGGCTTATACCAAGGGTAGCCTGGTTAACCGGTTATTCTCAAAGTATTTCAAAGTAATTGAAGGCTTGTGATTTTATTGTGACGGTCGGGCATCCCCGAGTCGCGTTAGTTTGGCTGGTACAGCCTTGTGACCGTAGTCATTGTATTTGGCTGTAGCCTTTTAGTCCCCGAGTGAAGTAGCTTCGGCGTCTATATCAAGGGTATGCCCTTTTAGGGGTCTTATAAGTTCGAATATATAGCCTTAACTTTAAGATTGGGATTATGCCTTTTGTAAGGTCTTACAGATAAGTTACTTGGTACAAGTATAATTCATGTTTGGCTTGAGATCTTACAGATTTGAGCACGCCTAGAGGTCTTATAGCGTTGAAGATGCCTCATGGAGGTCTTATGAGCTTGGGGTTTCCCGCACGGGGTCTTATGGCCTCAAATTTTTGATAGCTCAATAGGACGACAGTCCCCGAGACATCGAGAGTTCTTGGCTCTGAAGCCGTTTTTCGATGTTGCCTCATTGAGGGCTTATGAGCTTGATGTTTTCCGACCCAGAGGTCTTATGGAATCGAGTGGCTCAGGGGATGTTCTTGTAAAAATAGCAATCTTCGCTTGGAGCACAAAGTGTTTTTATGGTAAAAATCAAAAAATATTACTCGATTACTTGGTACAAGTATACATGGTCTTCGCGCTGAAGGTTCGATTGTTCTATGCGGACACGGTTCTTCTGACCGTTTGGCCCGATACATCATTGTTCTATTGAGACCCTCTTTGGCTTGTCTTATTTCTCCGGGGAGATGACCTCCCGCGGGGATGCCCCCAGTATTCGAGGTTGGTCGAAGAGAAGCCGTGAATACTTGTTAAGTTCTCCTTAGGTAGCATATAGATGTTTCCTCATTAAAAACCTTGCCAGTAAAACCCTTCTTGGGATAAAATCCGACCGAAGGAAAAGAGTGCAACGCATGCTTTAAAACCTAAGGTCTTCAAGCCGGAAGGTACTTCGATTCTTCTAACTGGACGCCTGCACACATGTTAGCATAATACGTAAATAAAAAAGGGGGGTAGTTATACCTTAGTTGTGATGGCGTTTCGAGCCTTGATATGTTTCCACTGCTTGCTTTGGGGAAGCGGTATGGTCCCTTGTTATTTCACTTGGGTACGGCCGAGGATGTAGCTTGTGATTGCTACATCGTTGTTTGCTTATCCTTTGGCTCCTTCGATATTGAAGGTGTCGATGTCAGTGTCATATCGTGCACTACGAGCATCTCTCTCGCAGCATGTTGCTCCCCGTATACAGTTTTTATTCCGTCCTTTATTGGAAAATTCATCATTTGATGAAGGGTTGATGGTACTGCTCTCATGCAGTGTATCCATGGCCTTCTGAGCAAGGCATTGTATCTCATGTCTCCTTCGATGACATAAAACTTGGCATTTTGGGTTGTTCCAGCCACGTTGACTGGGAGGGTTATTTCCCATTTAGTTGTTTCGCTCGCCATGTTGAATCCATTGAGGACTCGAGAGGTGGGCACGATCTGGTCGAGCAGTCCAAGTTGCTCCACCACCCTCGACCTGATAATGTTGGACGAGCTATCTGGATCCACAAATACACGTTTAATTTGAAATGTATTCACAAGAAAAGAAATTACCAATGCGTCATTATGAGGCTGAGATAGGGTCTCGATGTCCTCGTCACTGAATGTGAGAGCATCCTCGGGTATGTAACCTCGAGTTCGCTTTTCCCTGGTGATGGATATTTTTGTTCTTTTGATAGTGGGTTCCTATGGGATGTCGACTCCCCCAACAATCATGTGGATGACATGTTGTGATTCTTCTGTCTCATTTTTCATATTCGCCTCTCTTTCCCGAAATTGATTTTTGGCTCAGTTACTAAGGAACTCTCAGAGGTGCCCTTTGTTGATTAGTCGGGCTACTTCTTCTCGAAGCTATCTCCAGTCTTCAGTTCTATGACCGTATGTGCCATGGAATTCGCACATCATGTTGGGTTCCTCTGTGACGGATCTGATTGTACTAGCCTTGGCCACCTGGTGTCTTTGATTTTACCTATGGCTGATACGATAGTTGAGACATCGATGTTGAAATTATACTCATATAACCGGGGCGCCTCAGTCGGCCCTGTGTATCTATCGAATCCGGCTCTGTTTACGAGTCCCCGAGGATTCTGGCCTCGATCTGTCCTTCAGTCATTTCGGGTATGTTACGCCTTGGGGCGTTTCTTTGATCTTCAGTTTATGGTTGGTACCTCTCCTTGTTTGGCTTTGGATCCTTTGCTAGGATCCTACTTGGATATACTAAGCCGGAGGGAGCTCCCAGTTGGTTGTCCTCGACCCTAATCTTCGATTGATATCGGTTGTAGACATCCGACAAAGTTACAGCTGGATATTCAACCAAGTTCTGCTTTAGTTGCTTTGAAGCTACCGAGTTTCGCTCGTTCAAACCTTGGGTGAAAGCCTGCACTACCCAGTCATCAGAGACTGGTGGTAATTCCATCCGCTCCATTTGGAAGCGAGATACAAACTCCCGCAACATCTCATTTTCTCTTTGTTTGATTTTGAAGACGTCGGACTTCCTGGTAGCAACCTTGATGGCACCGGTATGTGCCTTTATAAAAGAATCTGCCAGCATGGAAAATGAGTCTAACGAGTTTGGGGATAGGTTGTGATACCACATCGTGGCCTTTTTCGAAAGTGTTTCTCCAAATTTCTCTAACAGGACGAATTCGATCTCGTCGTCCTTCGGGTTAAATTTTTTTATGGCACAAGTGTAAGCAGTGACGTGCTCGTTGGGATTCGTGGTTCCGTTGTACTTTGGGAGATCGGGCATTCTGAATTTCTTCGGGATGGGCTTCGGAGCCGAACTTGACAAGAATGGCTTTTGTACGAATTTCCTTGAATCAACACCCTTCAGGATCAGGGGTGCGGTCGGTATTTGATCGACCCTTGAATTGTAGGTCTCTACCTTTTTGTCATTGGCTTCTATTCTCTTTTCTCCCGATTCAATCCTCTTTGTGAGGTCCTCGAGCATTTTCATAATAAAGGGGTCAGTTACTGACCTGTTATTGCTTGATCTTTCCGGTACCTGCTCGGACCGAGGAGCCGTTTCCGGTGCTGCTGTGCTTGGAGTTTTTTGGTGGCTTTGCAGTTGAGCAATCGCCAGTTGTTGTGCCTGTAACATCTCAAAAATAACATGAAGCTAACCTCTTGTTCCCCTTGAGCTGGGGTTTTCTGAGCTTCTTGTTGGTTTTCTTGGCGTATACTCCTGTTAGTGTGGGAGCTTATATCGACATGTTGGGCATTGCATGAGATAACATCCACAGGAATTGGTTCCGGTGCGTCCTCAGGGTTTCATGGTGGTACACCGACGCCTGGAACAGCTATACCATTCTCTCCATGGTCTTCAAGACCGTTGTTTTCATGCGCATTCACTGAGTTAGATATTTTGACCTGAAATCAAAGATTCTTGGGCAAGAAAAGGTGTAAAAAATAACTTGTGTTTTTGGTAAACCAGCACGAAAATAATCACTATTATTTTTAGCCCGACGGCGGGCGCAAACTATTTACCTTGAAAATGGTAATAATAATTAGATTTGATTTTGTGGTTCTAAACATATGTGATTAGTTTTTACACTAGTTGTTAGGTAGTAGATGCTAAGTGTGAGACTAGAAAATAAGATAAGAGCTTGAAAATAGAACGCTATGCAAACCGAGCTGTCGAGGATCGGGGCCTTGAGCTAGCCTATATTGGGCCTTAGGGTTAAGCTAATGAGCTCGACTGGAGCCGGTTGATGAAGAACTAACAATTCTGAGAGCTTTAATGAAGGCTCTTGATGATCAATGATGAGTAGTGAATGAAGAATAATCAATGAAATGCAATAAATGTAAGTAATAAATCTGAGAAAAGATAAGAGAGAATGTTCTTGTATAGAATATCATGTGTGCAAAAAATAACAAGGGTCCCCTTTATATAGGAGGGGGAATCCCAACATAGTACATATGAATTTATTACAAAGATATACGGTTGGTACAGCCATTTAATGCCAAGGTACGGGCTTGTACTATTCTTATGGACTTGGTCAGCTCTAACTACTCACCTTGGGAATCTCCCACTCGTTCATCATAGCCACTGATTTGTATTGCCCCGAGGTCGAGCTGTGCCTCGAGCCTTCTGATTCATCAAAACTCGAGTTGTACCTCGAGCCTTCTGGCAATGAGCTATGGAATGCCATGATGATCCCAAAATTGGACTCTCCTATTTTAGCCGTATACAGATAGTCCCCACGTTTCAAGTGCATCAAATTTGTTCCTAGTAGCTACTGCCTCAGCCTTGTTCTTCCCCTTCACATTGTCAACTTCTTACTCCTTTATAGTTTTAATACTATTGATTTTCTTATATCTTTGGTACTTGTTCTTTCTTCTTTGCATCCACTCCTGCTTGGCAGGATTTGAAATTGGCTTACCCAAAATTTTACCATTTGAAAGGACTTTAGTTGAGGCAGCTGCAGTACCAACTACTTCCTTCCCATTACCCTGATCATCTATTGCTTCATCATACCTCTTATGTAGCTCAGGATGGATCACCCAGCAATCAGCTTCATTGTGACCTTGCTTCTTAAAAGTCTTGCAATACTTTAGAATGTAGTCATATTTGATCTTAATCCACTTAAACTCCTCAGGACCAGACTCATCTTCCTCCTCTACTCTTTTAATTTGTTGAGGAAACTTAGATAACAAATTAATCTCAACTTTCACCTTTGCACAACTAGGTCTAGTATTATTTTGAGTTGCAAGATCAACATGCAATGGATTACAACTTGCACTTGCCAATAAAAAATAAATTCCTTACCAAAGAAATTGGGTGGTAACTCTGAAAAGTTAATCCAAGCTACTGCAATTGGTGGCTCATCCTCAAGCTTCCACCATGGATTCCACTTTGTGCACCTTATCTACCACATCTCACCTTGAGCTTTCAAGTAGAATGCATGCTTAGAAATAATATTAACATAATCCTCCATTAAATGCAACCTTATAAACATATGATTATGTTCAATTAAACCCATTGAACAGGCTCCTTTAATCTCACATTGAATGGGAATAATTTTACGTAATTCACTATTAACAGGCTTACCATAAGAGAATTTTCCAAGAACTACCAGCTGAAGGCCTTGCTACACAATTGATTGTTTCACTTCTTGTTTCTTCCACTTGATTATGGGCTCACCATGAAGGAACTCGACTGGTTTAATAGGTATTTTGGCTAGGGTTTGCATAGGCGCATTTAATAAATTAGGTTATAGTAATTTAGCATAGTTTTATGGATTGGATTAGGGTTGGTAGAGGTTGTTTGGGGCAGTGAGAGTGGTGAGGACGCAATCGCCTTAGAGGCCAAAAGCTTCGAGGGCAATCATCATAATCGCCTGATCGCTAGAGCTCTCAACTCTCACGGGTTTAGGTTTTTTTGGTTTTATGCTTTATTCTTGGTTTTGATATTTTTATTAACTTTTGAGCTTTTGGAAAAGTTCTTATAGGGTATACAGACTTGTTAAGATGATTGGACAGGGTCCTAGGAGGATCGAGTGAGTTTCGGGGTGGTTTCAGAGCATTTGGAAACATGATTCTACTGCTGGTTTCTGAGGCATAGTAGTGAATTGCAATCCCTTAGAAGAAATTTGGGGGCCAAGGATTTGTTCTTCATGAACACGTGCAGTAGGTTGTGATCGTGTAGGTGCGTGTGTGGGTGTTCTTCGCGATCACGTAGGGTGCGTCGCGGATGCAGTGGCCTCAGTCACTTTTCTTCGTGATTGGGTGAGATATACGTCGTGATCGCAATACATTATTTCAGCCCACCGATATATTTTTTCCCAAATTTTTGGATTTAGCTCATTTTCAACATTTTTTGAGTTTTGAGGAACGAGGGGAGGAGAATTTGAAAAGGGAATTTGCCAAATCTTGAAGATTTGTAATTCTTACTTGGATTTATTCACAACCTTGATTCTTCCATAGATTTTTAAAGAGTGAAATTTGAGATTTTTGTCTAAAGCTTAAGAACATTACTTTAAGATTTTGAACATCGATTTGGACTCAGATTTGAAAACTGATCACATATTTGGACTCATTGAATTATGGGTCAATGAGATTTGACCTTGGACTCAAGTTTTGACCGTGTGAGCCCACGTTATTGAAGCTTTATTATTTGAAATTAGTTTTTGTTACTTTATTGAACCTCGCTAAGTATTATTTGGATATATTTTGAGCGTTTGGAGGGCAAGGATAGAGGAAAGGCATTTTAGGTTGAAGCCTATTTCGGATAAGGTAAGTAGTTTAACTAACGTTTATTTAAGGGAACTTTGAATAACAATGAACTTATATGCAATGTACTATATGTTTGGAGGCAACATATATGCGAAGTGACGAGCTTATATGAGTGTGCTAAGGTTGTACCATGTTCAGGGTAGAATTTAAACTTCTTTGTACCTTGTTTGAGATACATTTTCTCTTGTCCATGCGCTATTTATTTGTTTGACTACTTAATAAACTCAAATCATGATAAATATTATGTATAGGCTTTTGATATTTATTTTAAAATGAAAGGCTATTTGGTATATTGGATTTTTACATTATTGTCGTAGTCATACTTGTACACATGCATATATTTTTGCATACTGATTTTTCTATATTCATATGCATCATATATGCTTATTTTCTATTCATGTGCATATATCCATGCATATGATGCTCAGTTATGGACCGAGATTGGTATGATAGTATATTCCATGCGGATATTATGATTGGGTATGACGGTACATTTAGGCGATTTGATGATTGGTTTATGAGATATTGATGATTTATTATGGAGCTATGATGCTCGGCGCATAGATTTGGATCCATCCCATCGGAGTCATATGATCACCCATTTTACCTTGGGCCATGTGTGCACAGTGATAAGGCACTTAGGAGGTGTCGGGAACCTAGGAGGTATCAGTTGAGGAAGAAATGAAGTACTTCATATGAATTTGTATTGAAGACCCATGTAGAGACATGCATATACATGCTACTTGATGCAAATCATCCATATATGCTGATATTGTATCTTGCATTATCTTGCATATATGCTTTTCTATTTATATCTGTGATTTCTTGGTTATTCTTTTGTTTATTATATAATGTTATGAGTTTACCGGACTCTGGAATTGTATCACTTTTGTCTAAACCTCACTACTACTTTATCGGGGTTAAACTTGATACTTACTGGGTATACGTTAATTCCTTTACTCATACTACACTTTGCATAATTTTGTGTAAATCCTAATATTGGTACTAGTGACGTTTAGGAGGGCGCTTAGCAGCTTGATTTGAAAACTTCATGGTGAGTTGCTATACTTGATTCACATCATATGGAGTCTCATTTTTATTTAACCTAATGTTATTTTTATTCAAATAGTAATTTTACATTTGAGACTCAGTTGTATTCTATTTTACTTGCTCATGACTTCATACCAACGGATTTTAGGAGATTGTTGTAGTGATTTTCGTATTTGGTTAATGATGTGAGACTTTATTTATTCCTTATCTGTATTATGTTAGTAGATTATTATTTATTTGTCTTGCTTTGGTTGTTCATGTTATTGTTATCCTAGTATTGGTCCTAGTGATGTTTAGGAGGGCGATTAGCAGCTTGTTTTTTTATAGACTTCGTGGTGAGTTGATATACTCGATTCACACCTTATGGAGTCTCTTTCTTATTTATCCTAATGTTATTTCTATTCAAATAGTACCTTTACTTTTGAGACTCAGTTGTACTCAACTTTAGTTGCTCATGACTTCGTACTATCAAATTTTGGGAGACTGTTGTAGTGATTTTCATATTTGGTTGATGATGTATGACTTATTTATGCATTATCTATATCATGTCAGAAAATTATCCTTTATTTATCTTGATTTGGTTGATTATGAATGTTGGCTTACCTGGCGATTTGGGGTTAGGTGCCAGTACGATCATTGGTGGGATTTTGGGTCATGACAAAGTTGGTGTCAGAGTCTAAATTCATGGGTTTTTACGGGTCATGAGCATGTCAAATAGAGTTTTGCGGATCAGTATAGAGACATCAATACTTATCTTCGAGAGGCTATGAGTAATTTAGGAACTTAACTTTCTTCCTTTCTCTATCGTACGATTTTGTATCATCCAGAAGTTTGAATCTTGATTCTTTTATTCTCTGGCAAATGATAAGGACACATTTGTCAGCGTCTGGTGAGAAGGATCCAATGGCCCAGGTTGTAGTCACTACTCGACGTATAGGTTGGGGCAGAGGTAGGGATGAAGCCCAGACCATGGAATGTTCAACAACACCTTGAAGTGGAGCACCCATAGCTATTTGTGCTCGTGCTAGAGCAGCGTCTAAGCCACATATAGCTCTGGTGGTCGACTATGTCTTTCAAACCTAAACCCGACCTTGGCACAACTGGAATCTGATGCTAAGAAACCACATTGGAAACACCTTATAAAATAGAAATCACACCAAATGCCCTACATTCATTCAATATATTATTAAGCATTATTAAAGTCAAGACACAACTTAATCAATATTCTAACTTAGATTAAAAATTAAAGCTCATGAGTCAATAAGAAATACTTAAATATATCTGCATCTCAGTAGCCCAACAAATCAACCAATGACTAACAAAATACTATAAATAATACTAACATCCGTCTATTGATATTGCGACCCAAAATTTCATTGGAGCCGTGATGGTGCCTAACACCGCTTTCTATGCAAGCCAATAATAAATATGCGAAAATAAACTTCAACAACAATAATAAATAGTCTCAAATAGCGGAATAGCATAAATAAGTGAAGTTATAATGTCAATTCAAATGAATTCACCCCAAATCTTGTGTCACCAAGTGCATGAGCTCTATTAAGTAATAAATACAAAATCTAAAGCAAATACAATATTGTTGGAATGAAAAAACATTAGTGATAATAGGTAAAGGATGGGACTTCAAGATACGCGAAAGGAACTGCAGTGCAACCTCGAAATCACCAAGAAAATCCAGGTAACAGCTCAGTAGTCACAACCTCTATTAGCAACACCTGGATCTGCACACGGAGTGTAGAGTGTAGTATGACTACGACTGACCTCATGTACTCAATAAGTAGTAAGCTTAACCTCGAAGAAAGCAGTAGCGAGGTTAGCTAAGTCTGATACTCACTTTCAACAGCCAACAATAATAATAATAGCAAAATAATGGGATATAAGGAAAATCAACTCAAATAATAACATGCTCAACTCTAACACGATAATAGGAGAAATAGGCATGCTTTTCAAGAATAGCAATCAAGGCACCAACATTTCCACGAAAATTATTTAGATAGAGATTTACCAAGGTAAACTAGGATCTCAAGATCTAAACATCAAGTAGACACAACAATACTAATTTATCATGAGGAAAAAACAACTATATGCTTGCATGTCAAATATATATGCTAAATCAGCACTAACATAGTTTAATTATCAAGTATACACAATCTCAGTACATTCATAGTGCTTGGCACAAGTACCCCCAATCATACTCTCAGCACTCTCATAGTGCCTAGCATAATGCCCCTAAATAAATACACCCGCACACATACTCAGCACTAAACTAGTGCTTGCCATAAGCCCCTCAATAAGGACATATCAAGTTCCTGCACTCATAGTTTATTATCTAACTCCGGAGGGGCGGATCCTAGCCCATGGATTGATCATATCAAAGTTAACGATCAATAGCACTTATCTCAATATGGGGTCTGGCGCAAGCATCACCTCACAATCAATACTAACACTTAACCATCAATGTCACTCAGCCTAATATGGGGCACTAACGCAGGTGCCACCCTATAATCAATATCAACATGGCTCTATGGCCAAAGATCAGCCATCAATCTCCTCTAGTCTTAGTATGTCAATATCTCACATTATCACAATCAATATACTGCACGAAATATACTAATGTGTCATAACTCAGCTCAAACCATTGTCACACACAAGGACACTAACAACATGTGATAGATAACATATAAAAAGTGCATAGAGACAGAGATATAACATGCATATTTCTAGCATGAATAATAGGTCACGAAGTCATACAAGTGGATAAAATACGATATCAAATAGGCATAATAGAAAAATAAGGCATATAATATCCTAAAGTCTACCCATGTCACAACCTACAAATCGCCCATAGGAGTCGTGATGACACCTAGTTTCTAAACTTGGTATAACGACTCGTCCGGTTATTTTGAGTATTTTAGCTCTGTTCCCCTATTTATTGCCCTTTATGTTTTATTGTAGTTATGTGACTTTCCGGGGTATTTGGTTTTGGTTCAGGTGAGTTTCGGAGTAAAATGAGACACTTAATCCCAAAGTTGGAAGCTTAAGTTGACAGAGTTGACTGGAATTTGACTCTTGTGTAGACAACTTTGGAATGGAGTTTTGACGATTCGGATAGCTCTGTATGGTGATTTTTGACTTAGGAACATGTCCGGATATTAATTTGGAGGTTCATAGGTCATTTCAACTTGAATTAGGAAAATTTAGAAAGTTCAAGGTTTAGAATGTTGAGAAGTTTGATCGGGCATTGACTTTATTGATATCGAGTCCGGATTTCAATTTCAAAAGTTGGAATAGGTCTGTTATGTCAATTATGACTTGTGTACAAAATTTAAGGTCAATTGGAGTTAGTTTGGTATGTTTCGGCATTAGTTTTAAAAGTTAGAAATTCATAAGTTCATTAGGCTTGAATCGATGTGCGATTCATAGTTTTAGTGCTGTTTGATATGATTTAAGGCTTCGAGCGAGCTCATATCATGTTTTATGAATTGTTGGTATATTCATATGGGGTCTCAAGGACCCCGGGTGTGTTTTAGATTGAGTTCGGGCCATTTGTTCTTGAAAGTGGACCTTCCTGTTTCGGTTTCCTTCTACGCGTTCGCGAAGATTCTCCCGCGATCGCGTAGAGTCCTTAGGGACTGCTGGGATTTTTCTTTTTTTTTTTTCGCAAAGCCAGGGGTGCGATCGTGAAGGTTGAGGAGTTTATGTATCGCGAACGCTTGGATGTGGCCGCATTCGCGTATAAGGAAGGAGAGCTTGTGCTGAGGCTCGCGTTGTTTTTCCGCTCGCGTGGTAGTGTCCGCGATCGCGTAACCCTGGGAGGTCCTACCATCGCGTTCGCGACTATAGTATCGCGATCGCGTAGTGTCATTTTTTAGCTGGGAATATTTGTCTCTACGATCGCGAGGGTTTGTCCGCGATCGTGAAAGAGGATAACTGGGTAGCAGTGTTAAATTTCCAAAACGAGGGTTTTATCTCAATTTTCATCTTTTAACTTAGAGAGCTCAGTTTGTGGAGATTTTTAGATGGATTCTCAAGGAAATCATCGGGGTAAGTGATTCTAACTCGTATTTGGCTATTATACCTGAATTCATCATTAATTTTGTCATTTAATTAGTGTTTTGAGGTTAAATATTTGGAGAAAATTGTGAAAACTTCATAGACTATATTTTGAGGATTGAAAGGCAATTTTGAGGTCGGATTTGAGTAATTTTAGTATGGTTGGACTCGTTATTGAATGGGTGTTCGGATTTTATAAGTTTGGTCAGGTTTCGAGACGTGAACCTGGGGTTGACTTTTTGAGTTGGCGTTTTGATTTTCTTTAAAGACTGTAACTTTATTATTCGTAATAGTTTCCTATGGTTTGTATTTATGGTATAAAGTTATTTTGTCTAGATTCGAGTCGATTGGAGTTGGATAATCGCGTAAAGGCTTACTAGTGGATTGAGTTAGCATTTTTAAGGTAAGTGTCTTGTCTAACTTTATGTGGGAAAATTATCCCTTAGGATTGGTGTTGTTTTGCGTTAATTGTGGTACGTGAAAGGCCGTGTACACAAGGTGACAAGTGGGTATATGGGCTAAATATGGTAATTGACCAGTTAGAGTTATGTAAATTCTTTTCATGCCTTTAATTGAATTGTCATAATATGTTATTTTCTTCATCATTAATTTATTCTTACGTGATTTACTTGACATTATAAATACTTGTCTCATCTCTTACTCGCTATTTGCCTTTACATGATTAGTTGAAGTAATTGTTCTCTCATTTTCTCGTTAATTATTTAACTGTTGAGTTACCTTATTTGAAGTTGTTATTTCTTGTAACACCTTATTATTGAATTATGGTGTTGAAGTTATAAGGGTCGTGATTCACATTGAGGCAAGGTTGTAAATTATTGAAATACCATTCTTATTGAGATATTTACTTTCGGTTGTTATTGTTGAGACTCTTGTACATATTGTGGTTAAGCCATGTGTTATTTATTGTGAAAATATTATTGTTGTTAACTTCTTTTAGCAAGTTGTGATTTGGTCACTTGAGGTGCGATTTGTGATATGTTGTGATATTGATACGTGTGTGGTGGTATAAGGATTGGGGTTAATACGCATGTGGTGAGATAAGGTGGACTTGATACGCATGTTTCTAGTAGGAGAACTACTTGAAGCCACGCGGTGTGATAAGGTGGGCTAAAATGCGGATAGCTATTTCGGAAAAATAATTTTCAAAACTAAATGTGAGGCTCCCGCGGTGATATAAGGAGAGATTGTGATTTGATTTGTGAAATGAGACTACAAGGTGATACCTCGGTAGTAATTCTTGTTGATATTTTTCATTTACATCACTTGTATTGTGTTTGCATCGTTTCCTTGGCATTCTTTTGCCTTAATTTCAGTATAGCTATTCTTGTTATATGTCTTCTTAGTGTCATTTCCATTGTTTCCACTATTATACTGTACTATACTTATTCAGTTACAGTTTGTTTGGATGGTTGTTACACATCGTTTCATAATGTATCGCATTGTATTGTATTATATTATATTGTACTGTATCGTATGATGAATACAATGTTTGGATAGATTGTATTGTTTGTCGTTGTTTCACGATATCACACATCAGCAATGTGAAAAATAAACTTGCAACATTATAAAGAAAAATTATGATATGAGGTAAATTTATTATATAAAAAGGTTGGGTAAATGATAAAATAAATTTATTTAACAATAATGAAGGGTAACATAAAGGTAGGGTAATGACGCAACCACGCCAAATCAGTCGTTACATAAACTGGTATATTCCGTCGTTACGTAACGACGGATTTAACAATAGGATACAATAAATTTAAGTAACAACCGAAATAAACATCGTATTTAAAGTAACAATACGATATAATACAATAGGTAACAACCATCCAAACAAGCTGTTACTTTATTCATTGCAGTAGGTGTCTTGACATGACCTCGTCACTACTCTATCGAGGTTAGGCTTGATACTTACAAGGTACCGTTGTGATATACTCGTACCACGATTCTGCAAATTTTTTTACTTCATACCAGCCTAGGCATTAGTAATATCTATACATACTGTAAGGACCTGTTAAATATTTTACACAGCCTCCTAAAATCACAAAAGCTAGACAGAGGCGTTGGTAGTTTCGAATCTAGGCTTCTATAATGTATATTATTTTATTTTATTTTTCTGAATTCAATGATTGTTTAATTACTTAGTATTTAACTGGTTTTGTTTTTTATATTATCTTTTCTGAATTCAATCAGTTTTATATTTTTATATAATATTCAACTTAATATTGGCCTAATCTTTTTCAAATCCCTTGGCCTTGCTAATTCAAAAGTCCGAATACAGAAACAGATCATTCTTTTCTCCACAATCAGAGAAACAAACTTTTTTTCAAACCCTCGACCTTGATGTGTTGTATTTTGATGTTAAATTATCAGTCATTAAGTTTTCAAATAGTTATATTCGGAACTTTATCACTGATAATTGGCATGCTAAAGACAGTGATGTCCTCGTCACGTTCAAATTTTGGTCCATTTCTAATAGTCTGTTTAGCCAAGCTTTTTTTTGGGCTAAAAGTATTTTTTTTTTTTTTCCAAAAACACTTTTGGCCAAAATTTGAGGTGTTTAGCCAAGCTTTTGGAAGGGAAAAAAGTGTTTTTAAGGAGAAGTAGAAATAATTTTGGAGAAGCAGAAAAAAATAGCTTCTCGCCAAAAGCACTTTTCTGAGAAGCACTTTTCTGAGAAGCACTTTTGAGAAAAAATACACTTAGAAGCAGTTTTCAAAAGCTTGGTCAAACACTAATTACTGCTCAAAAGTATTTTTCAAATGGAATTTTTACATTCCTATGTCATATAGTAGTAAACTATATTACCCTCCATGCTTAACCTTTAATATAATTACCTTCTATATACCTAATTATCATTTATGTACCATTTTAGGATTTTAATGGTATTAATTAGTCTCCTAATTTTACTCAACCGTATATTCCCACTCCCCCAAGTTTCTCTCTCCAAATCTCACCACATCACTCACGTATCAAACCATACCTCACGATTTCCTCTTCAATCACCCACGATTTCCTCTTCTAAAACCAGCAAAAATCTATAATCCCTCCACCATTGACAACCATTAAAAAGCTTTGAAGCTTTGAATTCGAATTTAGGTTTTCAAAAGACATTGTTTGTTTGGTTTGGATGTTGTTGCAAAGAATTGAGAATTCTCTCTGCGTCTCTCTCTATCTCTCAATCCCAAATTTTAGTAATATAAGAGGAAAGGAAAAGAGAGCAGCAATTCTACCATTGACAACCACTAAAGGCTTTGAAGCTTTGAATTCGAATTTGGGTTTTCAAAAATCATTATTTGTTTGGATTGGGTGTTGTTGCAAATAATTAGGAATATGGTTTGGAGTTTATATCTCAATTTTGAGGGGTTTTGGTGAAGATTAGACTTGGTTTTGCTGAATTTCAGATTGAAACTCGAAGAAGAAAACATGACATACATTATATTGCAGAAATTGTAGAAAAATTGTATTATGTTGTTTATTTATTTTTCTTTTATTCATTTAACTATTATATGAAAGTTGAACAACATTGTAAAAAATTATATTTAAGTGATATTATATTGTATTTGTATATAACTTAGTAGAAATAATGTACGAAAATTATAGATAATTTGTAGATAAGTTGTATAATATATAATTAGTTGTATGAAATTTGTTTTTAAATATACAAAAAGACATATTGTATAAATTTTGTATAAAATTTGTATTTAAGTTGTATGTTATTGTAGTTGTATTTAACTGGTGGAATAATATGTGAAAGTTGTAGAAAATTGTAGATAAGTTGTATTCCTCTATAACGGGAGATCTTGGCATATCAAGTAACTTTATTGTTCCAGACGAACATGCATGAAAATAAAGATAAATTCTGTTATGAGCAGTTTGTAGAAATTTTATAGATAATTTTTAGAAACATTGAAATTCTGTATTTTCATATTAATTTTTCAAATGATATGTAGTTTTATTGTATTCTAAATGTAAAAATTTTGTAGATATTGTGAAAATCCATATATATATATATATATATATATATATATATATATATATATATATATATACTCTAACATGTAGTTTATTTGTAGATAAAATATAGATAAAGTGTAGGACATTTATATACAACTAGAATTTGATATAAAATGTAACAGCACAAACATGCAATTGTGTTCTCATTGGTGATACTCAATTCCATATTGAAATCGCGAACAGTTATACACAGCAGATATGATCATAAGTTTTTGTTTTGCTTTTTCATCTCTATGTATACACGAACACCCATATCGTTCCTAATTTCCATTGGAGGACAATGCTCGTTGACAATATATTTGATTTCGATAATTTTTTTGGATAAATAATGTTATTCTACTTTCATACAATAGTTAAATAAATAAAAGAAAAATAAATAAACAACACAATACAATTTTTCTACAATTTCTGCAATATAATGTATGTCATATCTTCTTCTTCTTCTTCGAGTTTTATTATGAAATTCAGCCAAAACCAAGTCTAATATTCACCAAAACCCCTCAAAATTGAGATATAAACTCCAAACTATATTCCCAATTATTTGCAACAACATCCAATCCAAACAAATAATGATTTTTGAAAACCCAAATTTGAATTCAAAGCTTCAAAGCTTTTTAATGGCTGTCAATGGTGGAATTGGTACTCTTTTTTCCTTTAATGGCTAAGACGACAGCTTTTGCTCGTCTGTATGAGGAACTAAGGAACAAAGGTGGGGAGAAGAAGTTATTCCGACTCGCTAAGGCGAGAGAGAGGACAACTCGAGATCTGGACCAAGTGAGGTGCATAAAAGATAATGACGACAAAGTTTTGATGGGAGATGACTAGATTAAGAGGAGGTGGCAGACCTACTTTCATAAACTTCTAAGTGAAGAAGGGGATCAGGATATTATACTTGGGGAATCGAGGAATGCCGACAGTCACCATGAAGTAAGTAATTGTAGGGACATTGAGATCGATGAAGTCATGGAGGCAATGCGTAAGATGAGAAGGGGCAGAGCTACCGGGCCAGACGAAATTCCGGTTGAACTGTGGAGGTGTGTGGGTAGAGCAGGCTTGGAATGGCTTACTGCATTGTTTAGTGTTATATTCAAGACTAATAGGATGCCTGAAGAGTGGAGGTGGAGTACAATGGTCCCGTTGTATAAGAACAAAGGTGATGTCCAGAGCTGTAACAACTATAGGGGCATCAAATTACTAAGTCATACCATGAAAGTTTGGGAGAGAGTGGTAGAAATGAGAGTGCGAAGGACGGTGTCTATTTCAGACAACCAGTTCGGGTTCATGCCGGGGCGATCTACCACAGAAGCTATCCACCTTATTAGGAGGATGGTGGAACAGTACAGGGATAGGAAGAAGGATCTCCACATGGTGTTTATTGATCTGGAGAAAGCGTACGATAGGGTTCCTAGGGAGGTCTTATGGAGCTGCTTAGAGGATAAAGGGGTCCCGGTTGACTATATTAGGGTGATTAAAGACATGTATGTTGGAGCTAAGACTAGGGTTAGGACAGTAGGAGGCGACTATGAACATTTTCCAGTTATTACGGGGTTGCACCAAGGGTCTGCGCTCAGCCCATTCCTATTTGCCCTGGTGATGGATGCACTGACTCATCATATTCAAGGGGAGGTGCCATGGTGCATGCTATTTGCTGATGACATTATTCTAATTGACGAGACACGAGGCGGCGTCAACGAGAGGCTAGAGATTTGGAGACATGCTCTTGAGTCTAAAGGTTTCAAGTTGAGCAGGACGAAGACGGAATACCTCGAGTGCAAATTTGGAGTTGAGCCGACGGAAGCGGGAGTTGAAGTGAGGCTTGACTCTCAAGTCATTCCCAAGAGGGGTAGTTTCAAGTACCTTGGATCGGTTATTCAGGGGATCGGGGAGATTGACGAGGATGTCACACACCGTATAGGGGTGGGGTGGATGAAGTGGAGGTTAGCGTCGGGAGTCTTGTGTGACAAGAAAGTGCCACCGTTACTAAAAGGTAAGTTTTATAGAGCAAGTGGTTAGGCCTGCCATGTTATATGGAACTGAATGTTGGCCGGTAAAGAACTCACACATCCAGAAGATGAAAGTAGCAGAGATGAGGATGTTGAGGTGGATGTGCGGGCATACAAGGATGGATAAGATTAGGAATGAAGATATTCGAGAGAAGGTGGGCGTGGCCCCCATGGAGGACAAGATGCGGGAAGTAAGACTCAGATGGTTCGGGCACATTCAGAGGAGGAGCACTGATGCACCGGTGAGGAGGTGTGAGCGACTGGCTGTAGTGGGCACGCGGAGAGGTAGAGGGCGACCTAAGAAGTATTGGGGAGAGGTGATCAGACAGGACATGGCGCGACTTAGGATTACTGAGGACATGGCCCTTGACAGGGAATTATGGAGGTCGAGCATTAAGGTTGTAGGTTAGGGGAAAGTTGTGAATATTTCTACAGCACAATAGAGTGAGACTAGCCAGTTAGGAGTTAGACTAAGAATGACATTGATCGTCTATTGATGCAGGGCTTTACCTGCTAGTTTTACTATACCAGCCATCTATTTCGTATTTCGTATTCTGTATTTCATATCTCTTATATTGTTGTTATTTTATTATGCATTTTTATGGTACTAATATATCGGCTCCTGTTGCTTTTTTGAGCCGAGGGTTTCCTGGAAACAGCCTCTCTACCCTTCGGGGTAGGGGTAAGGTCTGCGTACATATTACCCTCCGCAGACCCCACTTGTGGGATTATACTGGGTCGTTGTTGTTGTTGTTGTTGTTATATTACTGAAATTTGGGATTGAGAGATAGAGAGAGACGCAGAGAGAATTCTCAATTCTTTGCAACAACGTCCAATCCAAACAAACAATGTCTTTTGAAAACCAAATTCGAATTCAAAGTTTCAAAGCTTTTTAATGGTTGTCAATGATGGAGGAGTTACAGATTTTCGCTGGTTTTAGAAGAGAAAATCGTGGGTGAATGAAGAGAAAATCGTGGGGTGTGGTTTGATACGTGAGTGGGATGGTGGGATTTGGAGAGAGAAACTTGGGGGAGTGAGAATATTTAATTCTCCAATATTAGCGCGCATAAATAAGGAAGCCTACAGCTACAATGATTCTTTATTTAATGAATTGTCTATATTTTGTAGAAATACTATTAGCATGACGGGTAATATGCAAACTATGAACATATTTGGTAATATAGTTTCCTATATGGTATAGGAACGAAAATTTTCCATTTCAAATTAATTAGTGAAACACAAACTACTTCTCACCAAAAACATTTTTAAAAAAAATACTTTTAAGAAAAGCACTTCTCAAAATAAGTTAATTTTAGAAGTTTGGCCGAACGGGCTATAAGTGTCATAACAATATGCGGTGGGATTAGAAAGCAATACCAACCCAAAAAAAGAAAAAAAAAACAGCAATACCAACGGGGACCGGCACCAGACGACAGAGCAGCGAACTTACCTTATTGTCCAACAGAGAAAATAAATTTAATAACAAAAAGGAAAAGAAAAACGATAAAGAAGAGGAACATCCCAACTAAGAGCCAATTATCCCACAAATGAAAATGAAAACAATCAGAAAAACGAAAAGACAAGGGAATGCGCGGGCCAGAGTCACGCGAGGGCCAGGCGTGTCTCGCTCAGATTATTCTCCTACATCTCGACAGGGCCCCACCTTCCATGTGATCGCACAAACATACAAACACAGTTAGCTTTGAAAACCAGAAAAAGCAATTCAACATCTCAGCTTTTTGTTAATTTAAAAAACATTTCTCATAAGGTAAATATATATTGTAGTATTAGTTTAATTTCCAGTAGAGCATAGCTATTAAATAAATACTAAATAATTGAAACATCTTCGTCTTCTGTTCCTAACGACTACTATACGCTACGCTTTCTTTAAGGAGTAAACAGAGAGCAAAAGCTAAAGCCAAACTTTGCCCAAACAGTTTTGAAAATTTTCCCTTTTTATTATTCTGTAACTGTGTAATTGCATTGGTTTGTTAGTTTTCTTGGATTTTTTTATATATAAAAAGTAGTCTCCGGAAATGTCCTCTCCGACGCCGGGAGCTTCCCCTGCTCCCACATCGCCTCCGGCGCCTCCTACTAACTCTACTTCTCCGCCGCCAACTGCGGTGGCCTCACCACCAGCTCTTCCTGCACAAGCTCCTCCTCCTACTAGCCCTACGCCACCGGCCACCACTCCTCCGCCCACGGCCTCTGCCTCTCCTCCACCACCTTCCACCTCTGCTCCTTCCTCCTCCACCCCACCTCCACCAACAACACAATCAACCCCAGCACCATCTGGGTCTCCTCCTTCGCCACCTTCTCCGCCGTCTGGTTCTTCGCCTTCACCGCCGGCACCTTCAGGGTCAGGGAGGTCTCCGGCGGGTCCTAGAGGAGGAGGAGGTTCGTCGACTTCCTCACCGGCGTCAGATGAAGGGTCCTCGGGCGTATCGACCGGACTGGTGGTGGGAATAGCCATTGGGGGCGTTCTAATTCTGGCAGTGTTGAGTTTGTTGTTCATATGTTGCAGCAGGAGGAAGAAGAGGAGAAATCATGGTCCAGTTGAGTACTATCCTCCTGCACAACCACCACCTATGGGGTATAAAGGTAAGATCTATTCTTTTCAAATCGGGATTCATCGTGTAATGTTGCTTGGTTCATTGGGGCAATCTTGGGAGTGGCATAGATTATGATTATTACAGTATTATTATTTTTTTGAATTGGCATCATTTGGTATGAGGTTTGAATCCGCTTGATTAAAAAAGTACGAGAAACATGCTAGTGAAACATGCTTTTTTAAAAGCTTAAGCTAATTTTTAGCTATAAATAAACTGCTTAAAAATATATTAAGTATTCGATTATGCAAAGGTGAATGTGTTAATGTCAATTGATAATCTGATCTTTCTATACTCATGACTGTGTCTATGTCATTTGCCAGCTGACCCTTATGGTGACCCTGTGCACCATTGGCAACATAATGCTCCATCACCTGCCGATCATGTTGTTTCAATTCCACCAAAACCATCTCCGCCACCTGCAGGGGCTTCACGGCCTCCACACTCTCCAGTTACCGCTTCTTCACTTCAACCTCCTCCGCCTCCACCTTGCATGAGCAGCAGTGGAGCTTCGTCCAATTATTCGGGGTTTGATCCACTTCCACCACCTTCTCCTGGAATGGTTTTAGGATTCTCAAAGAGCACATTCACATATGAGGAATTGGTGCGGGCAACTGATGGCTTCTCCAATGCTAACCTTCTCGGACAAGGTGGTTTTGGCTATGTGCATAGAGGGGTCCTTCCTAATGGCAAAGAGGTTGCAGTCAAACAGCTAAAAGCTGGAAGTGGACAGGGTGAGCGTGAATTCCAAGCAGAGGTTGAGATCATTAGCCGAGTACATCACAAACATCTTGTTTCTCTAGTTGGATACTGCATAACTGGGTCCCAGAGACTGCTTGTCTACGAGTTTGTTCCAAATAACACCTTGGAATTCCACTTACATGGTACATTCATTTGCTACCTTACACCATCAAAAAATTTACTGCCATTATAATGCATTTAACTTGATATTCTTGATCCAATCTACTGTTACGCACTTTTGAAATATTCCAGGAAAGGGAAGGCCTCCATTGGATTGGCCCATCCGACTGAAGATTGCTCTAGGATCTGCTAAAGGACTGGCATATTTGCATGAAGACTGTATGTATTGTTTATCCTGTTCTTGCAGATATCATGTTTACTTATTTGGAAAATTCTTTAAGGACTTTATGTCAGAAAGTTCTCTGTGTTAAATGAATTGCTCTGTTTTACATAGGTCAACCTAAAATCATTCATCGAGATATCAAGGCAGCAAATATACTTGTTGACTTTAACTTTGAGGCTAAGGTAAAGGTCTTATTCATTATTCAACTAAAAAGAGAGAGTTTTGAATATTTATTGAGAATCACAGTTTGCCTCCTCCATTTTACTTCAAGGGTTAGCTTTCATCTGTTTTACATACATGAGATCCTGCCAGTAATGCATGCAAGACTAACTTTTAGTTCTTACTGCCTCCATCTCAAATTGTCCCTCATATTTTGAGTTATGAGGGTCAAATGTTTTGGTTAGTATAGGACCTTAACATATTTTTTTTCTAATTAAAATTAGATTCGGAGAGGGGTCAAAAATGCCCCTAAACTATTGAAAAAAGTCTAAAAATATCCTTCATCCACCTATTGGGCTAAAAATACCCTTCTATCCACCTTTTTGGTTCACTTATACCCTTTGACCGTTAGAAACGGTCAATGCTGAATTTAAAAAATAATTATTTAAATTCCACGTGACAACTCCTTATTAGTCGAAATTAAAACACCTAACCTATTAGGATGACCCATCCATATCTACCCGTTTTTCGGACTAACCCGCCCCAAACACTAACCTGACCCGAATAAAAAGTTCAAATAAAAAAAAGACGTCTCACTTCCATCTAACCCATGGATTTACATGTGTTCATTTTCTTGATTAGTCTCATGTATAGCATTATCATCGAATAAAGGTTCATGAACAAATTAAACAAACAAGAAAAACCTAGCATGAATGAGCCAATGGTTTTCTTGACAATAATGTGGGTCGGAAAACTAGGGGTAGTCCAACGGTTTATGATATCTTCCAAACAATCACTTTGAGATCTTTCTGTTTTGTAAAAGTGATTAAATTAAACTCATCTTGAATATAATGTAATTTGTGTCTATCATGTAAATTGAACTGGATGCCATAACAAGAAAAAGAAAGTCACATCGTAAATTTGCGTTTATATATTCGCTGCAACTTCGATGGAGCTTTTTTTCCATGGAGTTTGATAGAAGTGGGGCCTCTTTTTTTTTTAGTTGAACTTTTTGTTCGGGCCGAGTTAGTGTTTGAAGCAGGTTAGTATGAAAAACTGGTAGATATGGGTGAGTCTTTCTAATGGGTTAAATGTTTTAATTTTGGCCAATAAAAAGTTGCCACGTGTAATTTAAATAATAATTATTTTTAATTAAATAATAATTATTTTTAATTCAGCATTGACCTAACGGTCAAAGGACATAAGTGAACGAAAAAGGTGGATGAAGGGATATTTTTAGCCCAATAGTTGGATGAATGATATTTTTAAACCTTTTCCAATAGTTTAGGGGTATTTTTAACCCTTTTCCGAACTAGATTTGAAGCTACAAGGAAAATACTGAACTGCCAATCTTATGAAGTACAAAAATATGAAGGTATAATAAAGTAGGTGTCAGGTGTAAAAAAAAAAGAGAGTTCCTTTATTAGAGAAACTGATAATTGTATGAAGAGTATTCTTTGCATTTCTAAGTGAAAAATGAATCTTGTGTCTTTTCTCAGGTTGCCGATTTTGGACTTGCGAAGTTAACATCTGATGTTAATACTCATGTCTCTACTAGAGTGATGGGAACTTTTGGGTAATACTTTAATTCTTTTGTAATTTATTACAGTCTTAGTCTCTGTTTTCTTGTGGCAAAACTGATGCTCATGTCTCTACTAGAGTGATGAAAACTTTTGGGTGGTGCTTTAAATCTTTTGCATTTTAGCACATTTCTCCGTCTCTGTTTTCTTGTGTGTAAAACTGATATTCATGTATCTACTTGAGTGATGCGAATTTTGGGGTAATGGTGCAATTACTTCTAATTTGATACGTTTGCCTGTCTCTGTTTTCCTGTGGTAAAACTGAGTTGATAATTGATCCTTGGCATTGCTCCGTTACTTCCATTCCTTGATCCCTGTTTGATATTCCAGTCAATTTGGTCCTTAGAAAATGTCCATGATGATGATTGCTAGAGATGCTGATGTGTTTATTCCCATTAGATTTGCAGTTGCTTCAGTGGACCCTAATTTTATCTTTCTCTGTTATTGTTTGATTCCAGGTATTTGGCTCCTGAATATGCTTCTTCTGGAAAACTTACGGAGAAGTCTGATGTATTCTCCTATGGAATAATGCTTCTAGAGTTGATCACCGGACGTCGTCCTGTTGACTCTAGTCAAACATACATGGATGATAGTTTAGTTGACTGGGTGAGTAGTAGTGGCAAAAGAAAAATATTTCTGCTTATCGTTGTTTTCTACCTTTTCCTTACCGTCAGTGGTTCTTCGTTCATGATAGCAGATGTTAGTTACCTGCTTTGTCTGTTACAGGCAAGGCCTCAGCTTACACGAGCTCTTGAAGACGAGAAGTTTGATTCCCTAATTGATCCACGTTTAGGAAATGATTATAACCATAATGAGGTAGCTCGGATGGTTGCTTGTGCTGCTGCTTGTGTGCGTCATTCAGCAAGGCGTCGACCACGCATGAGTCAGGTGACAATCCTTTTCAAAAGAGTTGTTTCCAGTAGTTAATAAGCACTGAAACTTTGTGTCATGTAGCATTGAACACATTCGATTAAGGAGATCTTGATGATGTTTCAAGTTTCAACCTCATGTAGACCTAGAAATATTTACAGTTAAAACTACCATGTGGGCTCAACTTAATACATGGGGGTGTATGCTAGACATTTGGTCCACGGTTTTAGTCCACATGCAGATTGCTAAACTTGATTTATTGTTGCGAAAATGAGCAGGTTGTCAGAGCTCTGGAAGGAGATGTGTCATTGTCCGATCTTAATGAAGGGATTAGACCTGGACACAGCACAGTATACAGTTCACATGGAAGTTCAGATTATGACGCATCACAGTATAACGAAGACATGAAAAAATTCAGGAAGATGGCATTAGGAAGCCAGGAATATGGCAGCACTGGCCAATACAGTAATCCAACAAGTGAGTATGGTTTATATCCTTCTGGATCAAGCAGCGAAGGCCAACAGACGAGGGAAATGGAAATGGAAATGGGTAGGACGAAAAAAGACAGTAGAGGTTTCAGTGGAAGTAAAGGATTTATTGGAAGTTCTTGACACAAGATATGCATTTCTGTACTGATTCTTTTCTTTAGTGGGATAAATGATTCAGCAGTTGCAAAAATGGCGTGCTCTTTTTTTTCCCTTGGTTGGTTAACATACAGATAATTCCTTCAATTTTTTTTTCCTTTTCCAAGTTTGGAAAGTCATCTTTCCCATTGTATTTATAATGGCTTATACGGCAGACATGAATTATGCTGGTGATTCTTTTAATCAATGTTTCAGTGATACTGAAGTTTGGTTGTTCGTATCCGTTTAGAGTTTCTTTAACTTGTTGGTGGTATTGTTTAGCTTAAACTGGAGTGGAATTTTCTTACTTGAATCCGGACTGTGAATACATTCTAATGTCACATTAGAGATCTCTATTATCTGTTGGATTAAAACTGGCTTTCTTTTTCTCAAATATAACTGGATATGAGTGAAGCTGTTGGAGACTTAGTATAGTATATTTTATTCTAATTATATCATGACGGCCCTTCTGGCTCATTTACCCATGAAGGTATGATAAGAAAGATACGTTATGTTGGTATTCGGTTGTGTAAGGCATCGGGTGCCCGTCGCAGCCCATCGGTTTGGGTCGTGAATATTGTATGGCCTTGTAAGCCTATGTTTTGAGTGCATAAATGATCATTTCGGTCATATAGGCTCGTATGTCACATATATAAATTTGTATACCATGTTGGTTCATCCTATGCCGAGTTATCCCTTATGTTTTATCCTAGTTATCTTATGACGGCCTTTCTGGCTCATTTATCCATGATAGTATGATAAGAAAGATACGTTACGTAGATACTCGGTTAAGTAAAACACTGGGTGCCCGTCGTAGCTCATCGATTTGGGTCATGACTTAATAGGAGGAAACCTGCGGCCACATAATTATCTTTGCGGCCGCATATTCGTGGGCACCAAGATAAGTCAATGCTTCCCCTCTTAACATGTCCGAACCATCTCAACCTCGACTCTCACATTTTGTCCTCCAAGGAGGCCACTCCCACTTTGTTCTGAATAACTTCATTCCTAATCTTATCTCTCCTGGTATACCCACATATCTATCTCAATATTCTTATTTTTTTTTTTACTTTCATCTTCTGCACATGGGAGCTCTTGACTGGCCAACACTCATCCCCATACAACAGGGTTAGTTGAACCACTACTTTGTAAAATTTACCCTTAAGTTTTTGCGGCACATTCTTACCACATAGAACACTGGATGCAAGCCTGCACTTCATCCATCCTGCTCCAATATGATGTGTGTCATCCTCGTCAATCTCCACGTCACCATGTATAATAGATCCGAGATACTTGAAAATACTTCTCTTGGGGATGACTTGAGTATCGAGCTTCACATCCACGCCAGCTTCAAGAGTCTTGTCAGTGAATTTGCACTCCAAGTACTTTGTTTTGGTCTTACTCAACGTGAAACATTTAGACTCCATAGTGTGTCTCTAAACCTCCAACCTTGCATTAACCACTCCTCGTGTCTTGTTGATCAACACTATATCATCTGCAAATAACATGCACCATGTCACCTCCCCTTAGATGTGTCTTGTCAGCACGTCCATGTCAGGGCAAATAAGAACGGGCTAAGAGCAGATCCCTAGTGCAACTCCATCACAACTAGAAAGTGTTCCAAGTCTCCGCCCACAGTCCTCACCCGATTCTTAGCACCATCATGCATATCCTTAATAATCCTAGTGTACGCTACCAGGACGACGCTAACCTTCAAGCACCTTCACAAAACCTCCTTCGTGACTTTATCATACGCGTTTTCAAGAACAATGAAGATCACAAGTCCTTCTTTCTCTCCTATACTACTCCACTAATCTCCTCACAAAATGGATAGCTTCCGTCATCAAATGCCCCGGCATGAATCCGAACTAGTTTTCGGAAATAGACACGTTCTTTCTCACCCTAGCTTCCTCCACCCTCTCCCAAACCTTCATAGTGTGACTCAATAGCTTTATACCCATGTAGTTGTTGCAATTTTGAATATCGCCTTTGATCTTGTATAATGGAAGCATCATACTCGATCTCCATTCTTCGGGCATCCTCTTTGTCTTAAAAATAATATTAAACAACCCAGCAAGTCACTCCAAGCCAGCTCGGCCCGCATTTTTTCGAAATTTTACTGGGATTTCATCTGGTCCCGTCTCTCTTCCCCCGCTCATCTTACACATCGCCCTCTCCACCTTCTCTACCTTAATACGCCTACAATACTCAAAATCACGTTAACTCTCGGAGTGCTCCAACTCACCCAATACGATGCTCTTGTTCCCTTTCTCGTTCAACAATTTATGGGAGTATGTCTGCCATCTTGTTCTAATATGTGCCTCATTCCAAACCAAATCAATTAACTCTTTTTTTATAGGTTCGATTTATGTAAGTTTTTGTCGATTTTTCAGCTATTTCGACTTTTTGTCGGTTTTTTTCTCTTAAATATGACACATTTGTCAAGCAGATATTTCGCCGACTATATTTTGACATAACACTATTAAACCAATTATTCTTTAAGAAAATCAACCATTTACCAAGATATATTGATGATATATAATTGAATTAAATAGTGATGAGTAATTTAAGCTCTATATTAAAGACAAGTTATTTTTAACATGAAATAAATTTTTGGACTTCACGAAATAAAATTACCACCAAGTTAAAATGTAAAGGCAAAAAAATTAATTATTACAATGGTGAAGAACTAGACTACCAACTACGAGTGCAAAAAATTAAATATCCATAAAAAATTGTAAAAAAATTATATAAAATTATACATATGTTTGTGTGTGTAATAAGGAAGTTTTAACAAAGTATATCTATAGTCGGTTTGGTTCAATTTTTTTGATTATTTTTTGCTTAAAATCAAAACTAAACCAAATTTGATTGGTTTCTAAATTCAAAATCAAAGCCAAATCAAACCAAAATATTATCGATTTTTTGTGTTGATTTTCGATTTGGTTCGAATTTTGGTTTTTCATGCAGACCCCTAGTTGTATGTATTTTGTATACCATTTGTATGTATTTTATATTTCATATATATGTTACTATATGTTCAATGATTTAAACATACAACATACAAGTTACATGTAAAATACTTACAACTTATTTATACGACATTATTCTTCTTCTTTTCGAGCTTCAATAGAAAATTCTAACCAAAACCAACTCTCATCTTCACCAAATTCTATAAAAATTGAGATATAAACTATAAAAAAATATTTTCAATCATTTGTAATAACATTCAATCCAAACATATAATAATTTTATAAAATCCTATTTTTAAATTCAAAGCTTCGAAGTTTATTCCTTAATGTTAATGGAGTTTAAGCTCTTATAATCACATGATTTTGTTTATGTTGTACATAAGAACTAATTCCAATTCAAATCTTGAAATTTCAACTGAGTATACAACGCAAAAGAAAATTCACTCAGTCTTTCACACTGTTAACATAAGAACTATGTCTTTAGTCCTTAACAACTCTAATTTTCTTTCTGTCCTGCATTTTACTCGTTGCCAATTCCTTCCTCAACTCTAATAATGTATTTAGTTTTAACTTTTAATGGTGGAATTAGTATATTCAGTGTGGGGGAAGAGGCTTGAAATTTGGGGGACGAAGAAGAGCAAGATAAAATAAAAAATAATGGAGCTTAATATATTACTTCTATAAAATAAAGATTGTAAAGTAAAGACAAGTATACGAGAGAAACTGATATATTATTCAACTTAAAATTCATGTACATAATGAACTGAAATCTCTTCTATTTATAGAAGAAAGGAAGCTGCTGTGTAAGCTGCTACGCAAGTTGCTGTGTAAGCTGCTACTACAAGTTGCTGTGTAAGCTGCTATTACAAGCTGCTGTGTAAGCTGCTACGCAAGCTGCTACTGCAAGCTGCTGTGTAAGCTGCTACTGCAAGCTGTTGTGTAAGCTGCTACTATACCAGATATGGATAATCTTCTACCTAGGGTAATGTTTATCCATAACCTGGTACCGAAGTGATAAGCTTCTTCAGGAAGCTTATTTCCAATAGAGTACTAAATAGATAAACATATTTATGGTGGTGTCTCATATGGATAAGCTTCTTCAGGAAGATTATTTACAACGGAGTACTAAATGAACATCCATAATATAATATATTTATAACACTCCCCCTTGGATGTTCATTAAAAGATAATGTGTCTCATTAAAACCTTACTAGGAAAAATCACGTGGGAAAAAAAATCCTAGTGAAGGAAAAAGAGTACACGTATTTAGTATTACGCATTGCTAGGTGCCTCATTAAAAACCTTATAAGGAAAACCCCATGGGAAAAAACCTTAGTAAGGGAAAAAGAGTGCATCGCGTATTTTACTCCCCCTGATGAAAACCTTGTTTCAAATATTTGAGTCTCCGCATTCCAATCTTGTATACCATCTTCTCAAAAGTTGAAGTTGGCAAAGATTTAGTGAATAAATCTGCTGGATTATCACTTGAACGGATTTGTTGCACATCAATGTCACCACTTTTCTGAAGATCGTGTGTGTAGAATAATTTTGGTGAAATGTGCTTCGTTCTATCTCCTTTTATAAATCCTCTCTTCAATTGGGCTATGCATGCAGCATTGTCTTCGTATAAAATTGTGGGTTTTTTCTCACATTTCAAACCACATTTTTCTCGAATAAAATGAATTATTGATCTCAACCATATGCATTCCCTACTTGCTTCATGAATAGTTATTATCTTAGCGTGATTTGAAGAAGTAGCAACAATAGATTGCTTTGTGGAGCGCCATGATATGATAGTACCTCCATACGTAAATACGTAGCCGGTTTGAGATCGAGCTTTATGGGGATCAGATAAATAACCTGCATCTGCATTACCAATACGATCTGCACCACTTTTGTTAGCATTAGCAAGATAAATAAGTGCACCATTTATACCGAGATAGAGTATTTCAGGACCAAGGAGCTCCTCATCCTCTTCTAGAGGTTGGAACGGATCCTTATTCACTTCAAGTGATTGAATATTCATTGGTGTACTTAATGGGTACACTTTGTCCATGTAAAAGTATTTTTAAGACCCTCTTGGAGCTCTTCCGGAGTTCCAATAAGATTTATGTCACCAACATAAATAGCAAGTGTAACAAATTTTGATGACATTTTCTTTATAAAAATACATGGACAAATAACATAATTTATGTAACTTTCTTTCAGCAAATATTTACTGAGGCGATTATACCACACGCGCACAGATTGCTTTAAACCGTACAAAGATCTTTATAATTTGATCGAGTACATTTCTCAAGACTTTGAATTATATGCTTCGGGCATTTTCAATCCTTCAAGGATCTTCATATAGATTTAGCCAAATAAGTCATATAGGTTAAGACTTGTATCTAAATGGTATGACATCTTCAAGTGTCTGGACTGCTAGTCCGATCCTCACAATCTTTTACAATATTGTGCACTATATTGTATTAAATATATCGTCGACGATCATTTTGTGTCAGTTCCGAAGCGACATAACTTGTGGAGATCTTATCACTTTCTTTATTTTCAGGTACCTGAACTTTTTCGGGAGTTTCATGAAATATTATGTCGTTGGCTCTTCTAGAGCTTATTTCCTCCTCATTTTGATCATTAGCTCCTACTATTTTTCAAGGATTGTTACCTTTAGAACCGATTGGTCTACCACGCTTCATGCGTACAGTAAACTCTATCCTTCAGGGACTTTAATTTTAATAGGAGCATTTGCAGCTGAAATATGATATTTAATTTTGGATCAACAAATGCTTCTGGCATTCGACTTGAATTATCTTCTAAGTGAGGATCATGATAATTCGATTCATATAGCATATTTTTCAACTGTTTATTCCATCCCCCAAATGTTAGAAAAACTAACATATATCCCCAATCATCTTTGGGAAACATATCTTTGTGTATTATGGTAGAGAAATTAATCATATACCACGCAACAAAAGATAGTAAAAATATTTGGTTTCTGATCCTAAACCAATTGTGAAGGGAGGACTTATCATATATTGTTGATCTGATGCATACAAGTGCTGCTATATGCAATTTAGAAAATCTTAGACCAACACATGAAGCTTTGTTCTCATAAGCAATGGTTTAGCCATTAATAGGAGGTATTCAATGCTAAACCAGCTTGGATATAAACCAGCATTATCAAGATGAACTGTCTTGATTTCATAATCTGAAAATTATGCTCTTAATCGAGAAAAGCAATTCCAAATGCCAAACTGCAGGTTGACAATAATTACACATGTAACCATCTCATATATGCACCTATAAGTGGTTCACATGATAGGTGAACGGGCCCATATTCACCTTTTATATATTTCAGAATCAGGGGTCTTAGTCCCAACTTTAGCTGGTATAATCAATTCATTATGAGAACAAGCAACACATGAGAATTCCTGAAGAATCTTCTAGTTCTTTAGTATATGCTTATCTGAATTCTCAAATAGCTCATTTAAAAATGGCAAATGAAAACTTCAAGTTTATCATGTCATGTGCTATCTCTTAGTAAACTTCTGGTTTACTATGGCATAAACTTTTGCTTTAGTAAACTTCTGGTTTACTGTGATACATGATATAGTACAAATTAAAGAATAAGGCGGGTAACTTCTCACATACATATTATTTTACCCCCTATGATTGTGGAAACATGAAGATTATCAATCTTCCAATCATTTGTAGTCTCAATATGATAGCCATTTGTATTAGTAAACTTCAGGTTTACTACAACATATGTTTTGACCATAATCATATAATATGAATGACATATTTGTATATAAGCTCTTCGAGAGCCTTCATTTATTATCCACAATCTAATATTTATCTGGCACTACTGGTGTCATGTATTCTTTAGGCAAACATTTAGCTCTTCAGGAGTTGTTGATACATTTTGTACTATCAAATATTGCTCAGACACTTCTGGTATCATAAGAGAAATTCTTAATAAAATGAACATTATAAAGACATTATAAATTTATAAATGTAAGAAATTAAAATTTTCAGTATTTTTACCACCAACTTTGTGACAAATATCTCCTTCAGGGAGAAACGCCATTAACATCTGAATATTTTATATCAAAGCGGCAACCACATAATCATTACATCCTTCAGGGAAAGATACATGAGTTGTTATTTCCTTCGGGGAACTCGATAACTAACCATAAAATATTAATGTGGTTGTAGTACAAAGCATTCTACAAGAATGTTTTTTTCCTTAGAATGATATTTAATAAAATTATTCAAGATATTTTATGTACAACGGGTACGTGCGGTAATGATTTTTATGCCACAAAAACAAAATTTATATCCTTTGTTATTCTACCTCTTAAGGAGGTGAGTTGTGGTATTTCTTCATTCACTCCAGGGAATGAAAATGTGCTTCAAAAATAATTTTGAATAGCTTATTATTTTGTTTAAGCACAGAAAGACACAGTTTCATAATATTTTTCCACTTCAGGAGGCAATTTCAACTGTGTTACTTCTTCAGGAGCAAATTTAAAATACGAAATATTGAGTATATATTCTCTCAATTATATTAACTCTTCTGGAGGTGAATTGTAATGTATTCACATCAAGAGCGCGTTCATATTTACCCGACTTATTAGTATTGTCACATTCACTTCAGGGAATGGATTAATATTATCAAAAGTTCTCATCCTTCAGGAAATCGAACATAATTATCTGAATGCGCATTAATCACATCAAATTGTGATGCCTCAACCTCTTTTAAAATATTTACTACTTCAGGAGCAAATCGAGGCGTGCATTTAATATAGAGAATATTTATGTAGCTTATCTTCAATTGTAACCATAGAAAGCCTAAATTATCACTTCTGGTGATCATAGGCATATACCACTTCTGGTAGTTAACAAAATATAATTACAATGAGATATACGAAATATAACCACTTCTTGTGGTTGTATATTTCTTGCAAACTCTGCTAGAGTTTAAGTTGATCTAATAATGTTATCCATATTCTTCAAAATGACATAAACAAGATATATTATAGTAAACATCATTATCAAATCATAATTTTTCTTTATGTACAACAATTACATAACCATACTATCTATTACAAATAACAAAAATTAAAATATTTACAATCTCGTCCAATGATTATGGCTCACTTACTAGGTTCCTAAGTACCTTTTTTATTTTATTTTAATGGCAGTAGCACACATAGCAAGTAAAACGCATAACTTATCTTTGATGGTGTCTGCTAGACCCATCATATCAAGATGAATTTCAGCATCAAGCACCCAAGACACGTAGCTTTTGCCCGATATATCCAATACTACAAATTCACGTTTAGAAAGATTTGGCATTATTTACAAAAAGAAAGTTCGTACCTTTGATACTTTCAAAGTATTTGCTCGAGATGGCAGAGTCTCGTGCTGATAACGTGTTATAAAATAAAGATTGTAAAGTAAAGACAAGTATAGAGAGAAACTGATATATTGTTCAACTTCAAATTCATGTACATAATGAACTAAAATCTCTTCTATTTATAGAAAAAAGGAATCTGTTGTGTAAGCTGCTACGCAAGCTGCTGTGTAAGCTGTTACGCAAGCTGCTGTGTAAGCTGCTACTGCAAGCTGCTGTGTAAGCTGCTACTATACCAGATATGGATAATCTTCTACTGAGAGCAATGTTTATCCATAACGGAGTACTGAATGGATAAGCTTATTATACCCGGTATGGATAATCTTCTACCTAGGGTAATGTTTATCCATAACCGGGTACCGAAGTGATAAGCTTCTTCAGGAAGCTTATTTCCAATAGAGTACTAAATAGATAAACATATTTACGGTGGAGTCCCATATGGATAAGCTTCTTCAGGAAGATTATTTACAACAGAGTACTAAATGAACATCCATAATATAATATATTTATAACAATTACTATATACAATTGGTAATTATGTATGAGATATGTAATTTTAAAAAACTCTCTTTAAAAGTGTAAGTATATTTATAATTAAATATATTTATGTAAAATTCAATTTAAAGATGGGGACAAAACTTCAAGATCCACTGTATGGGTCCATTCCTGTAACCACCCCCAGTTATGGACTCCCGTCAAAGAAGACTTAATTTATGCTTTGGCGTTTTGTATAACTAGCTTTAGTGTACGTGCGTTGTACGTGTGTTTCGCGTCATTCAGTATAAAATATATAAAATAAATAAATTATTGTATACATTGAAACAATATCTTCTTAACATACAAAGATGATGAATATAGTTGAATTAGTTATATAATATAATATCTTGTGAAATAAGAAATAAATATGTCATGATGTTGTATCTCGTCTAATGTCTCTTTGGAATACAAGTAATACAAATTTCGAATATCAATTAGACCAATGATAGTATTATATTACGTCATAATTTGTCAAAATTTTTATTTCATCAAAATATTATAAACTTTAACTACTGGATATAAATATTTAACCTGATTGTTTATTCGGTAGATACGTCACTACATTCCCAAATATATCTACTAAATAATGTAATTTTTCATAAAACTTCAATCACCTAATTAGGCCAGTCTTCAGGAAGTTGTTCTTTAAACAAATTTTCTTAGATCTTCATCCAATAATATTAATTAAATAGTTATTATTTTTCTTAAAAATATTAAAAGCTTGAAAAATAGAATAATAACTTAAATTTTTGAAAAGGAGATATAGTGCATTCCTAAAATCACCCTAAAAGGAAATAATAACATTTTATTTTATTAATTATCAAATAATGAATACAAAAAATAATGAAGCTTTAAAATAAATGGTAACCTTTTCACAATTAATTTATCTTCAAGATTCTAACACAAATATTTTATGTAGAAAATTGAAGGTAAGCTACTTTTTATAACAAAAGATATTACAAATTTAAAATACTTGCTAAATATAAAAAGGACGTGGTATATAGTAGAGAATTATATATTTAAAGAATTGATTTTTCTAACGTAGAGGAAGGTTTAGTAAACAATATTTATTACGATTATAGATTATAAGTAAGTATAATTAGTTTTCCATTTCCATGAAGAATAATAAATAAAACCTAATTTAATTCGTCAACATTCTAAAATAAATATTTTATGTAGAAAATAAATTATTTTTATATAACAAAGAGATTTAAAGATTTAAAATATGTTCTGATTTTTTTCTTGGGTTGAGTCTTTTTCCCCCCTTGAAATCTATATGTTTATTTCTTACATGGTGGTAATATTTGTTTTTTGTAATCAAGATACATAGTGTTCGTTCATATAGACTTAGAATCTTTCTAACTTTGTATCAAAATTAAAAGACAGCGAAAGTAATTATCTTGTCTAAAAGATATGGCGTTGGTAAATAGAATATGGTTATATAGTTTATTTTAAATTCTTCAAAAAAATTAGTTAATTTAAAGGTCCTAAATCTTAGGGAGATAATTAAATAACATTTTTTGTCTAGGGTGAACTCTAATTTTAAAATGGTAAAAAAGACGAACACATTTCGCCAAGGACCTTTGTGCTTTTAATATAGTATAAGTTTTTAAGTGTAAGATTTACATAAAATAAACTCTTAATATTTTTAAAGGTTTTGGACTTTTTACATAATTTAAATAAGAAAAAAATTAATAAGTAAAATTTTAATTAATTTTAAACTCCTAAACATAGATTTGTATAAAGTAAACTCTAAACAGTTTTAAAGCTGTAAATGGTAGAACTTTCTGCATAATTCAAATAAGAAAGATTTTAATGCATAAAATTTTAATTCATTTAACTGTTAAATATTAAGAAATAGTTAATTGTCTATTCAATAAATTATTTCTTATACTACTTGACACATACTCCAAGGACTACAGTTTTTGTTTATTTATAATTGAGACAAAAAAAACCGTTAGTTTTAAGTTTCAATAATCTATTCTAGGAAAATATTAATTCATTGGTAATAGTATTTTACTGATATTGTAGAATTAAGAAAATATATAATAGGTAATATATCTCTTGTTAATGAAAGGAAACGTTGGTGTTTTTGTTTTTAAGTGATTAATATAAGGTAAAAGTTAAATTGATTTTAAAGTCCTAAATTTTAGGATTTTCTACCCAATTTAAATAAGGAATGATTTAATACTTAAAATATAGTAATTAATTTTCAAGTCCTAAATATTAGGAAAATGAGTTAAATGACTTTTTTGTCTAGTGCAAAATTAATTCTTAAAGGGTAAAAAAGGCGAACGACATTTCGCTAAGGGCCTTCGTGCTTTTAATATAGTATAGATTGACGGGGACTTTTCATTGACATTAATAGCCTGTTTGGCCGAGCTTCTAAAATTAGCTTATTTTAAGTACTTTTCTCAAAAGTACTTTTTAAAAAAGTATTTTGGGTGAGAAACGGTTTGTGTTTGACTAATTAATTTGAAAAGCACTTTTGAGCAGTAATTACTATTTGGCCAAGCTTTTAAAAACTGAAGTGTATTTTTCTCAAAAGTGCTTCTCAGAAAAGTGCTTTTGGAGAGAACCTACTTTTTTATGTTTCTCAAAAATTGTTTCTGCTTCTCATCAAAAGCGCTTTTTTTCCTTCCAAAAGCTTGGCCAAACACCTCAATTTTTGCTCAAAAATGCTTTTGGCAAAAAAAAAAAAAAGGTTTTGGCTCAAAAAAATGCTTGGCCAAACAGGGTATAAACCTCAACCTCTTAAAACTTGAGAAAAACTTCATTGAAAAGTGAAAACCATCGAAGCTATCTTAAGCTCGAGTTTGAAAGTTTAAATTTCTGAAATTGAAATACATTTCGAGCGGGTGTTGTTGGAGTAAATTAAATACAACTTAAGAGGTTTAAATCTCAATTTTAAGATGATTTAAGAAAAATTTGACATGGTTTGTGTAAGCACGTAATTTTTGCCCTATATGAGAATTACTCCCAAAAAATTCAAAAATAAAATAATTTTTTCTTGGTGTGCAATTTTGTGATATTTTGAATAATTATTTGTATTTGTCTGTGCATGTTTATTTGCTAAATTAATAAAAAATACAAAAATATGTCGCATTTTGCATGTAGGATTTAATTCTACAATTTGTTAGTAATTAAGTTTGTTTACAAAAAATAAAAATTTACAAAAATAGGCATCGTTTGCATTTTTAGCATTTAATGTCCAAATATACAATTTTATGCTTAATTATTACCTAATTGTGCGTTAATTGTTATTTGGAGTTAATTTGCGCTTTTATAACTTAATTTAGTTCTTAATAATAATTTAAGTATTTTTATAATTTAGTTTTAGAAAAATAAAAGAAGAAAAGAGAGCAAAAAATAAAGAAAGTCGGAATTGGGCATCTTCTTCAAATTCAAGCTACAAGCCCAAAAAATACCCAATCTTCCCAAACGACCCAGTCCATTTCGAACTGGGTCGACCCAGTCCATAACCCAACACCCCTATTATCTTACAAACAACACAAAACAAAAAAAAGGAGAAGAAAACCCTAAAAAAAAAAAGCTAAGTCATCCGCCCCCCTCCCTATCTTCTTCTTCTCCAAAGCTCCAAACCCCACCTCCCATGGCTGCCCTTTACCCTCCATTCTCACGTCCAAACAACCCCTCGCGTCTTCATCTTCTCCACGGCAAGCTCAGGCTCATCCATGGCTGCCCTTAACTTCACCATCGTTGCCCTTGCTTCATCTTCTTCGTCGAGCTCAAGCTTGAGCTCAGGTTGCCATGGCTGCCCCACCCCATCGCCACCTGCTCCATTCTTACGTCCAAACAGACCCCGTCACTCCAAACAACCAGCCCGTCGTTGACGTTCTATTCCAGCTGCCTCGTCGAGCTGCTATTGCGGCTGCATCCTCCAGTTCCGCCATTGTTGCTGCTGGCTGCACGCTTCTACTTCACGCTGCTTCTCCTTCCCCGCAGACGACGCCATGGATGCTGTCACTGCTGCTCCATCGATGCCGCTGATGTTGCCGCCGTGCCGCGATGCTACAGCTCGCCATGGCCAGCTGCTTCTGTTTTCGTCTTCGTCATCCAAACAAACCCCATTGCAGTTGCTTCAATCCAGTCCAAAAACGAGATTCAAACTATCTCGTTTGTTCGAGTTTCGGATAGGGTCGTAAAAACAGTCCATACGAGTTCAGCGTCGATCGGTCGTTGTTGTCGTTTCATTTCCGGTTAGTTGGTTTTTGAATCTCATTTATTGTCCGTAATTTTTGTTCGTTATTTTCGGATCCAGAATCAATAAATGATTCAATTCTTGTTTTGTTTGTCTATCGTTTGAATTAATTTTTAGTTTGTTCATGTGTTTTGTTGATTTTAATTTTCAGATTCAAATGGTAAATTAATTAATTTGTTTTTCATGTTTATTTCATGTTTGTTTTATTGTTTAGGTAAAAATTTGTTAGTTTAATGTTTGTTAGATTCAAATTGAAATTTAATTGATTATTTCTTCAATTTGTTTCATGTTGTTATGTATTTTCCAGAAATTATTAATGTTGTTTGAGTCATTTAATCCGTCATGTTTGTTGTTTAAAATAGATTTAATTCATGTTCATACTTTGTTTGATTGTTCTTGAATCCGAAATTTGTATAGTTTGATTTCTTGTTTATCACTTATGATTATTTCTTGAATTTGTCTCATGATCTTATTTAAAGTTTAATATAGGAATTGTTTGTTGTAATGTTGTTAGAGTTGATTTTAAGTTCAATATTATTGAATTTGGAAATCTAAATATACTTGTTTGATTGTTGTTGTTGAATCTGAAAATAGGTTTGTTTGTTGCTAAAAAATTTGTTCAATCAAATTTTAGTTGTTCTTTGTTGTTCAATTTGTGTTCATGTGATTTGTTGTTGAAATGTTGTTGAAATCATGTTCATGTGATTTGTTGTTGAAATGTTGAAGAAATCATGTTCATGAGATTTGTTGTTTGAATTTATGTAGAAATTGGTCATATTGGCTATATTTTGGTTGAGTTTGATTAATTGATTTGTTATAGCTGATGGGGGTAATTTGGTAAATCGCAGTACGTTTGGGGGTAAAATAGTAATTGCAATAAGGTCGGAGGGGTAGTTTAGGAATTGTACATTTTGTAATTTTTTATATGAAGCATGGGGGACAAAATGTAATGGGGTGGGTTGTGATATAGTTGTTTAATATAAAGGGGGGACAAGACAAAATTTAGTGGGGAGGAATCTTGTATTTGTTTAGTGAAGCATGGGGGACAAAATATAATGGGGTGGTGATGATATATTTATTTAATGTAATGGGGATGAGTGGGAAGATAATGAGTTTGGTAGGGAAAAGGGATTGATTTTAATTGATTAAAGGGTTGGGATTATATATAGGAAGTCTTGAACACAAAACGAAAACAGACACACAGAGAAGAAGAGAATACAGATAGAGGAACGAATCTGAAGAAAAAAAGAACAGATAGACAGAACAGAAAAACACAAATAGAGAAAAAAAAGCTGAATATTTAAGAGAGAGAAAAATTCTGAAAAATATTCAAACCTTCAAATAAAAAAAACAAAAAAAAATATTCTGCTTTCCTTCATTGTTTGAAATCAGTATTAATTGTTGTTGTTTCATAAAAGTTGGAAGCATTTGTTTTGGGATTACTACTCCACCGGTCTGTTACTGGGTTGTTACTGTTGCTGGGCTGTTTGTTGCTTTGTTGTACTGTTATTACTGCTGCTGATTCTCATCTTCATTTTCTTTTGCTTCCAATATCAGGTACACAACTGAAAAGCTGGTTATTGTAATCCGAATATGAAGCATGAATACGAAAAATGAAGAGTTGAAATTCTGAATTAGCTTTAATTATATTCTGATTTTTATTTGTATGTACAAATTATTTAGCTTGCAAAAAATCAGAATCATGTAGCTATTTAATACACATAGTGGAACATTCGACGATAGCTTAACAGTTGAACTATCTGCATATATTGCCTAAATAAATAAATGGTGTAGTAACTTCGTCGAGTCAAAAATTAAACGAATAGGCCATCTAGTAGGAACTTGGTAGAAATATTGTTTAGAGTAAATATTATTGGTTAATTTCAGCATGTAAATAAATTAAGACATTTTTTTATTTTATTTTGTAGAAACAGATTTAATAGAAAATAATGTAGGCATTTTAGGATTGTCTTTTAAAAATAAATGAGATGAGCCTCGCGCAATAAAATGCACCAATTGCGGGGCCCTCAATAAATGTTTAATTGAGTATTTAGAATTCGGGATGGACTGTTTAGTGAATTCCACGGTCTTACCCATAAATAATAATACGTTAATCGCTTTAGGCACGATGTTAATAATAATACATTCTTAAACACGGGTGCGCATTTTTGCGACCCAAATCCAAATCCCAAAACATTGAATAAAATGTGTTCCGGATTGCGGGTGCATTTCATGTGACGTAATCCAAAGACATGTTTTAAACAATGTTCACATTCTTGTAAAAATAATAATAATAACAATAAAAGCGGTTAAAAGTTAAAATTGCACTATAGTTTTTGAACATGTATTAAAATCAGATATTTTAGCCATTACAACAGTTTAAGCGACCGTGCTAGAACCACGGGATTCGGGGGTGCCTAACACCTTCCCTCGGGTCAACAGAATTCCTTACTTAGAATTTCTGGTTCGCAGACTTCATTTGGAAAGTCGAATATTTTCCTTGATTCGGGATTAAATTGGTGACTTGGGACACCCTAAATCTCCCAAGTGGCGACTCTGAAATAAATAAACAAATCTCGTTTCGATTGTCCTTTAATTGGAAAACTCCCTACGCCCCCCGCGGGAGCGGAAAAAGGAGGTGTGACAGCTCTGGCGACTCTGCTGGGGAACAACTGCCAGAACCACTGGTTCAGGGTTCAAGAATTCAAGCTTAAAATAATTGTTATAGTTGGCTTTATTTATTATCTGATTTTTACATGATATATGCCTAATGTGCTAAATGATGCTTTTACCGCTTTAATATTATCTTAATTGTGTATATACAACTGCTACGAAACCCTTCTTCTTTCTGAGTCTTCTGAACTTATGGTGTACACGTGCGCGTGGCCCACCTTTCTGTTAGAAGTCATACCAAATAAGACGAAGTTGGGACAAGTAACTAGGCCGGGCAGACTTTCGTGCTCCCGGTACGTTGCCCCCACTTCGGCTCAAGCTGTCCACTTGGGTGAGCCAGGGCTAGAACAATATGCCTCAGGTTTTTTCACTTAGAATAACTCAGCTTCATGCCGGATCCCTAGTAGGAGCGATTGTTTGCATCACGTGCATTTGACTTTGGAGGCTCAACACACAGGTTGGGTCTGTCTAGGACAGGTGTACCAAAAAAAAATGAAAATGACCATCCTGATGCATCTTACTTGCTGCTACTTGCGCATTTATTTGATCCGGATTTGTGTGTTGACTGACTTTTGAATATCAGGAATAATATTTTGAAATTGAAAAAAAAAAGAAAAAAAAGGAAATAGCGGTTAGGGAATTGATTGTTTATTTTTGTAAAAAACCAATGCCCAAATACTGTCAAAACTCTGCCGAAATTTTGAAAAAAAATGTGTCTTATTAGTTTGTTTTATTAAAAGCAAAGAAAAATAGAAAGAAAAAAAAGAGTCGTTGTTCTGTCTTATTTTTCAAAAATAAAATAAAAAAGGAAAATAGTTTGTCTTCCCCTGAAAAATGACAATGACAAAAAATCTTATTTTTAAAATAGTTTTTTTTATTTTATTTGTTTCTGAAAATGGCAAAATGAAAATGAAAAGAGTCGTGCTTTGAAAGTGTTTTTGTTATTTGCTGCTGAAAAAGAAAAAAAATCCTGTTTTAAAATAGTTCGGTTAATTGGCCCGAACTACGCAGGTTTGATTCTCACCGGATGTGAGATACGTAGGCAACCCTCATCGGGTCCAACCCCCCCTTTTTGCTAAAAAAAAAGCCAAAAACAAATAAATAAATAAAAAATGTGTCAAAATTTTAATTTTGTCATAAATAAGTCGGGCGGTGTCCAACCTCCCCTTTTGCTAAAAAAAAATAGCCAAAAAAATATGTCAAATTTTAATTTTGTCATAAAGAAGTCGGGTGACGCTGTTTTATCAAGACATAGCCGAATATTCCCGAAAGGGACGACGGAAGGCTGACTTTGCATAAACAGCCACCTTTGGGTCTTTTTAAGATTTGATCCAGTTGACCCACACAACCTTAAAAATCTTCGTCCCCGAGGCGCTGAAGGGCCGTGTTTGCAACACCCGATTTTTATTATAATTTGAAAAAAAAAAACAAAGAGTCAACGGTCAGGTAAATACCGTTTGGATTTTTGGTCAAAATAAGTCGAGCCAGCTTCGGCCGCATCTTAAACCGTTCTTGCCGAATAGCCTTAGAGTATCTTTTAGTTGTCGAAAGGCTATTTTCGTAAAAGAACGGACAAGTTTGTAAAGTGTCAAAATAATCCTCCCCGGCCTCAAAATTCATGTGAGATTTGGAAGGGGCCACATTTGCAAAAATAGCCATTTGGTTGCATTTGTCAAACAGGGAAAGGAAGCTGGCCTTTTTGTTTCGAGGTTATAAATCTTTAATTAGAATATGTGGGTTGTTTGATTTTCGAGTTTGTAGGTCATCTTCAAACCTTTAAAACCCAGCTTGTTTTAATATGAAAATTGATAAAAAAATGTTTATTGTTTATTGGTCCGAACTACGCAAGGTCTGATTCATGCGGGGTCATGATACGTAGGCAATCTCCATAAGATTCGACCACAACAACAACAAAAAAATTGAAAAAAAATCGGAAAAAAAAAATCAAAAAAAGGAAAAAGGTGTTGCTAGTAATAAGAACCGACTGAGTCCATTCTAACATGTTTTGTTTTGAATTGTGAAGAAAGTTGAGTTGGTCGGTTTGTGGTAAGATGGAAACACAAGATCCAAAGAAAATGATAACTGACATCAAAGTTGTTACAAATGCTCAAGAGATTCAGAGTCAGAGGGTTCAACAAGAGTCTACTGTGCCGGAGAAAAATAGAATACTGAAACAGCAAATGACCGGAGTGTGCCAAGCATGGGCCAGTGGGCAAGGAAAGCCTCGTCATGAGTCACAATTTGCGACACAACAAGAGCAGTACCACTCGTACTCGTTTGATCTTCCTGCAAAGATTGAAGAGCCTGCCCGAAAGATAGTACAAGAAGAAATGACCCAAAGAGTGAAAAGCTTAGAACAATGGTTGAAAAACAGGCAAGGGTTGTCTGGTCAAAAGAGTGTTGCCTTCAAAGATCTATGTATGTTCCCCGATGTCCACTTGCCGCCTGGTTTCAAGACTCCCAAATTTGAAAAGTACGATGGACATGGAGATCCCATTGCCCACCTGAAAAGGTATTGCAATCAACTGAGAGGTGCGGGAAGAAATGAAGAATTGTTGATGGCTTATTTTGTGGAAAGCCTTACGGGAGTAGCTTCCGAATGGTTTATGGATCAAGACACGTCTCGCTGGTATGTCTGGGACGACATGGCACAAGCCATTTGTCAAACAGTTCCAATACAGCATCGACATTGCCCCAGACCGCATTTCCCTTTCAAACCTGAAGAAGAAACCAAGTGAAAGTTTCAGGGAATATGCCATTAAATGGAGAGAGCAAGCAGCTCGAGTTAAGCCACCCATGGATGACCACGAGCTAATAACTGTCTTCCTTCAAGCGCAAGAGCCAGATTACTTTCAGAACATGATGTCCGCAGTTGGCAAATCCTTCTCGGAAGCAATCAAAATGGGAGAAATGATAGAGAATGGTCTTAAGACAGGAAAAATTATAAGTCAAGCAGTTTTTAAAGCTGCAACTCACGCTGTCCGGGTTGAGTCTGACAATTTTTGCGACACAAATAAGAAGATTGAAGAAATCATGATGACATCAGGGTCAAGAAGAGGTCCTAGGAGAACATCTCGAAGGTATGAGCAGCCTCATCAAGTTTTCTATGAATCCCCTGAGCAATATTATCCCCCTCAGAACCCACAACACTCTATTGTTCCACCTCAGTATGTTGCCCGGCCACCAAAACACCCCAGAAGGCGAGCACGAGCGTCATAAAATCTCCAGAAGCCTCCACATAACTTTCAGGTGCCCTATAACCCACATCCAAGCCAGAGGTATAAAGGGGAACGAAGGTTGAAAGATAATTTTACACCAATAGGAGAGTCATATGAAAGCTTATTTGAGAGGTTAAAGCATCACGACATGATTGCATCTATTCCTCCAAATCATGTGGACCCACGTGCAAGAAGCTTTGACCCTTCTAAAAGGTGTGAATACCATTCCAATGCCCAGGGGCACAATATTGAAAGTTGTCGGGATTTGAAAAGAGAAATAGAAAGGATGATCCAGGAAAATCTGATTGTGATCCAAGATAGTGACACCCAGAATATCGCGCAGAATCCTTTACCTGCACATCATGATGCACACTTTATGGGGAGGATGCCTGGTGACATGGAGTTTGAGAGTCATCCCGGGAAGCTGCTAACTGATGATAATGATATTGAAGTTGGTAATGGTCTTGGCAATGATGATGCAGAACTCAATGGCTAAAACACCGTGTTTGGCAATTGGAAAAGCGCTCCATCTCCTGGTCAGCCAGAGAGGAGTTTTGGTGGTTTATTTTGTTGTCATTTCTGTCGTCCGGATTATTTCAGGGTTGTAATCCGGATATTGTCTTGTGGTCAAACCCCCTTATCCTTTTATTTGTCTAGTACCTAATGTGGTGTTATCTGGTTTGGTTTTAGGGTTGTAACTGTTTATTTTGTTGTTTAAACAGTTCTACCGTTTGTCTAAATGCAAATTCCGGTCTTTTATTATCTCCAGTCATCTTCTTTGTTTAGTTTTCTTTACCCTTTTGTTTTGCTTTTGTTCAATGCCGATTCTAGTGACATGACATGCGCGTACAGTTTAGGCCTAATCTTAAAAGTTGATCGTAAAGCCATTTGGGGATGATCCCGAGTCATGTGGAACTGGGGCAAGTAAAACATAAAGAAAACCGTTAAATGCAAGATTCGCCAAATTGGCATGAGGGTCGTGCATGAGAGTGAGAGTGTCGCCCAGCAGTGCTTTAGAAATGACAAATGAAAAAGCAAGTGTTTAACATAATTGTCAAGTCCAGCACCATCGGAAGAGACTATAAATCTATGTTCAATTGTGTTGTTTGCACTTGGCATGTTTTGAAGACTGGAATGACGAAGGCATTTTGTTCTGCTACCTAAACACTTTATCCTTCGTTACCCCTTTTGAGCCTTATTTATTTTCTTTCATACCCCTCGTTCGGAATCAATAGCAACGACTAGGAAATACGAGCCTGGAAGGTAAAGAAAAAAAAATCAACCAAAAAAAAACGAAAAAAAAAAAGAAAAGAAAAATGATAACAACAAACAAAAGAAAGTCAAATGAAAAAAGAGGAATTGAGAACTACGTTTGACCTGATTCCTCAAAGAGGATACGTAGGCGCTTCACGGCTCGGTCATAGGGTGCATAGTATGCATAGTATGCATGGTGTGCATGGTGTAATAAAAAGTAAAAAAAATAATAATAATGAATAAATAATCCCCAAGCAAGAAATTGGGGCAAGGGTTGCGCTTGTGGTAAGAAAAATTGGTTCCGAAGGTTGTAATTTTGAACCTCAAATTGATTTGTTTTTGAACCTTTAATGCCCTTTCTTTCAAGCCTGTCCAAAAACCCACATTACGGTCCAAAGAAAGACCTTTTGACCAGTCTGCAAAAGATGCCAAGTCAGACAAATGAGAGTCTTACCGGTGAACATAACACTCTGTTCCACAACAGAAAGGACTCTAATCTCCAGCAGAGAAAGTCATACCGGCAACACTCCAAATCCCCAGCTGGAAAGTAATATAAATGAGAGAGTCTTATCGGTGAAAATCTTCACGGACACCATAAGGCGATGAAAGCTGAGAGAAAAACCAAAATGAGAGAGGCTTGATAGTGAAAACCCGTCGGGCACTACAAGTCGAATAAGATTGGGAATCAGATGGGGAATTGCCAATTGAAGGTCTTGAAAGACGATTGATGACAGAGGATAGGCCACATATGCATGTCATGACCATTAGAGTCGGTGTCTGCGTTTGATAGGTTTTTTATAGTTCTTTTGTTAAAGAGTCATCTTTTTCCTTTGTTTTTTATTCTGTTCCTTTTTATCTTTCTCCTTTCATAGAAAATTCCCCAGTAGAATCTGTTTGGTCAGAACCAGTGGGAAATGACTTCAAAATAGGCCATCAGCTTTCCAAGATAAGATCTGACTAGTACATACAAATGGTATAGTCAGCAAGGAACAAGCGCGAGGCCAGTGTCAAAAAAGATATCCCCAGCAAAAGGGAATTGACAAAAAGATCAACGAGTGTCAAGAGGGATATCCTTGCCAAAATCGGAGGTTATTAAAACCTCAAGGCCAAGACCCGTGGACAAATAAGGAGAGCAATAAGCATGATTTGGAAAATTCATGCGAGACTAAAAGGTCGGGAAAATGCAAGTCTCCGAGCCACGCCACGAAAGAAGAGGGATATCCCCAGCAGAAAAGGATTATCCCCAGCAAATAATATCATCCCCCAACAAGTTTTGGAACGCAGAGCAGGGAAGGAGAAAGGGAAAAGCCATCCCAACAGGCGTATAACAACCAACCACCGCATTTTAAACTAACAAATTTTGTTTGATTTGAAACAGGTAAAAGAAATAGCATTTATAACGGAAACGCATGAGAAAGATTGTCAAACTGGGGCAGAAAATTTTCTTTTCAGTTAGAAAATTTTCTGGAAATCAGGTACCCATTTGGGGAAGAATAAAGATAGCACCAAGGAAGTGGTATTTGAACCAGGGTTGCCCCCAACATAATAAGTTTCCAATGGAGGAAGTTGATCCCCAGTAGACAGAACCAAGGAGATGAAATTGGTGTTTAGAAAAAGCAAAAGCCATTATCATCCCCAGCAGCTTCCAGAAGAATGAAGCATCGATTTGAAGGGATAAAATTCCCCAGCAGCGTTATCCTCAACAACGTTATCCCAAGAAGATAACATTTTTATCCCCAGCAGTGTTGAGAGAAAATAAAAGAACAAAAAAAAAACCAAAAAAATTTTGAATTTGAAGGAGGGGAAGAAAGGAGACCCCCACAGTGGTATTATCCCTAGCAAGCAAGAACAAAGCAGCGCGAAGGAAAGAGAAAAGAAAAGAAGAAATTACGAAGGTAAGTTTCTCAAATCATTGATCTTTATATTTTCCTCCTAGGATAAAAGTCCTAATCTGATGAATTTCTTTCCCGATACAATCTTGGTCCGATGAAATTTTTCTCCCAAGATATGATATCAAATCTTAATCCGATGAATTTTTCTTCTAAGATATCAAATCTTAGTCCGATGAATCTTTCTCCTAAGATAGAAATATTAGTCCGATGAAATTTTTTCTCCCAAGATAAGATATCAAATCTTAGTCCGATGAATTTTTCTCCTAAGATATCAAATCTTAGTCCGATGAATCTTTCTCCTAAGATAGAAATCTTAGTCCGATGAAATTTTCTCCTAAGATATCAAATCTTAGTCCGATGAATCTTTCTCCTAAGATCACAACAAAATGGACCTAGTTTGACGATTTATCTCCTAGAGTCACAATCTTAGTCCGATGAAATTTTCTCCTAAGATAGAAATCTTAGTCCGATGAAATTTTCTCCTAAGATATCAAATCTTAGTCCGATGAATCTTTCTCCTAAGATCACAACAAAATGGACCTAGTTTGACGATTTATCTCCTAGAGTCAAAATCTTGGTCCGATGGAATCTTTCTCCCAAGATAATATAATAAAATCTTAGTCGGATGAATCTTCTCCTAGGATCAAAATCTAGTCTAATGAATTTTCTCCTAGGATAATTTGAAAAAAAAAAAGAAAAAGTTTGAATTTGAAAAAAAAAAAAGTTCGCCAACATAAAGAAAGGAATGGCATTTTATTTTTAAAGTTGTTGTAGAAATCAGGAGCCCCCCTGAAGAATAGAATGGCGATTTATTGGTTGAAATCAGGAGCCCGCCTGAAGAAAGGAAAGGCGTTTTTAAAAAAAGGGTTGTTGAAATCTCGCCATCCAAAGAAAGGAATGGCATTTTTTTTTTGAAAAGTTGTTGAAGTCAGGAGCCTCCCCTGAAGAACAGAATGGCGATTTATCGGTTGAAGTCAGGAGCCCCCCTGAAGAATAGAATGGCGATGTATTGGTTGAAGTCAGGAGCCCCCTGAAGAATAGAATGGCGATGTATTGGTTGAAGTCAGGAGCCCCCTGAAGAACAGAATGGCGATTTATTGGTTGAAGTCAGGAGCCCGCCTGAAGAAAGGAAAGGCGTTTTATTTTTAAAAGTTGTTGAAATCTCGCCAACCTAAAGAAAGGAATGGCATTTTTAAAGTTGTTATTGAAGTCAGGAGCCCCCTGAAGAACAGAATGGCGATTTATTGGTTGAAGTCAGGAGCCCCCTGAAGAATAGAATGGCGATGTATTGGTTGAAGTCAGGAGCCCCCTGAAGAACAGAATGACGATTTGTTGGTTGAAGTCAGGAGCCCGCCTGAAGAAAGGAAAGGCGTTTTATTTTTAAAAGTTGTTGAAATGTCGCCAACCTAAAGAAAGGAATGACATTTTTAAAGTTGTTGTTGAAGTCAGGAGCCCCCCTGAAGAACAGAATGGCGATTTATTGGTTGAAGTCAGGAGCCCCCCTGAAGAATAGAATGGCGATTTATTGGTTGAAGTCAGGAGCCCCCTGAAGAACAGAATGGCGATTTATTGGTTGAAATCAGGAGCCCGCCTGAAGAAAGGAAAGGCGTTTTTAAAAAAGGGTTTTTGAAATCTCGCCATCCAAAGAAAGGAATGGCATTTTTTTGAAAAGTTGTTGAAGTCAGGAGCCCCCCTGAAGAACAGAAAAAAGAAGTTGTTGAAGTCAGGAGCCCCCTGAAGAATAGAATGGCGATTTATTGGTTGAAGTCAGGAGCCCCCCTGAAGAATAGAATGGCGATTTGTTGGTTGAAGTCAGGAGCCCCCCCTGAAGAACAGAATGAAAATTTATTGGTTGAAGTCAGGAGCCCGCCTGAAGAGAGGAATGGCGATTATTTTCAAAGTTGTTATTGAAATCAGGAGCCCGCCTGAAGAGAGGAATGACGTTTATTTTTAAAGTTGTTGTTGAAGTTGGGAGCCCGCCCATAGAACAGAGGCATACATTTCAGTCTTTACATTTCAAGCATTGAAGTTGGGAGCCCGCCCAGATAACAGAGGCATACATTTCAGTCTTTACATTTCAAGCATTGAAGTTGGGAGCCCGCCCAGATAACAGAGGCATACATTTCAGTCTTTATATTTCAAGCGTTGAAGTTGGGAGCCCGCCCAGATAACAGAGGCATACATTTCAGTCTTTACATTTCAAGCATTGAAGTTGGGAGCCCGCCCAGATAACAGAGGCATACATTTCAGTCTTTACATTTCAAGCATTGAAGTTGGGAGCCCGCCCAGATAACAGAGGCATACATTTCAGTCTTTACATTTCAAGCATTGAAGTTGGGAGCCCGCCCAGATAACAGAGGCATACATTTCAGTCTTTACATTTCAAGCATTGAAGTTGGGAGCCCGCCCAGATAACAGAGGCATATATTTCAGTCTTTATATTTCAAGCGTTGAAGTTGGGAGCCCGTCCAGATAACAGAGGCATACATTTCAGTCTTTAATTTTCAAGTATTGAAGTTGGGAGCCCGCTCATACAACAGAGGCATACATTTCAAGATCAAGTCAGAGGATAATAAAATAGAGGATTACAATAAGAATCCCCAGCAGGAACCAATAAAATTCCCCGGCACCAGGAAACAGAAGGTTGCAACAAGAGGTCACAGTACAAACTCAAGTACATGTGTCAAAAGAAGAAAAGCACCGGAAGAAATGCAAGCAGACAAGAAAGCAAGGCAACAAGAAAAATTGCAGTCTAGCCTAGCTTCTTGTTTTCTTTTTAAGCACGCTGTAACAAGGAGATCGGTAAGCAGTAGTAATAGCATGCAACAACAGTAACATTGCAGTCCCACGGTAGTCCCAGCTACCAAAACTTCCCGAACTACATTGACCTGATTCCTGTTTAGCCCAGGATATGTAGGAAACCTTTGAAGCAAAGGTTCAGTCAAAAAAATTTCAAAAAATGCTTCACACGGAGTACTCGGATGGGCAAAAATCGCTCGCTTTATCTTTGCACGAAAACCCTTCGTGTCTTCGGGCAAAGAGGGCAGCTGTAAGCACGTGATTTTTGCTCTATATGAGAATTACTCCCAAAAAATTTAGAAATAAAATAATTTTTTCTTGGTGTGCAATTTTGTGATATTTTGTGATATTTTGAATAATTATTTGTATTTGTCTGTGCATGTTTATTTGCTAAATTAATAAAAAATACAAATATGTCGCATTTTGCTTGTAGGATTTAATTCTACAATTTGTTAGTAATTAAGTTTGTTTACAAAAAATAAAAATTTACAAAAATAGGCATCATTTGCATTTTTAGCATTTAATGTCCAAATATACAATTTTATGCTTAATTATTACTTAATTGTGCGTTAATTGTTATTTGGAGTTAATTTGTGCTTTTATAACTTAATTTAGTTCTTAATAATAATTTAAGTATTTTTATAATTTAGTTTTAGAAAAATAAAAGAAGAAAAGAGAGCAAAAAATAAAGAAAGTCGGAATTGGGCCTCTTCTTCAAATTCAAGCTACAAGCCCAAAAAATACCCAATCTTCCCAAACGACCCAGTCCATTTCGAACTGGGTCGACCCAGTCCATAACCCAACACCCCTATTATCTTACAAACAACACAAAACAAAAAAAAGGAGAAGAAAACCCTAAAAAAAAAAAGCTAAGTCATCCGCCCCCCTCCCTATCTTCTTCTTCTCCAAAGCTCCAAACCCCACCTCTCATGGCTGCCCTTTACCCTCCATTCTCACGTCCAAACAACCCCTCGCGTCTTCATCTTCTCCACGGCAAGCTCAGGCTCATCCATGGCTGCCCTTAACTTCACCATCGTTGCCCTTGCTTCATCTTCTTCGCCGAGCTCAAGCTTGAGCTCAGGTTGCCATGGCTGCCCCACCCCATCGCCACCTGCTCCATTCTTACGTCCAAACAGACCCCGTCACTCCAAACAACCAGCCCATCGTTGACGTTCTATTCCAGCTGCCTCGTCGAGCTGCTATTGCGGCTGCATCCTCCAGTTCCGCCATTGTTGCTGCTGGCTGCACGCTTCTGCTTCACGCTGCTTCTCCTTCCCCGCAGACGACGCCATGGCTGCTGTCACTGCTGCTCCATCGATGTCGCTGCTGCTGCCGCCGTGCCGCGATGCTACAGCTCTCCATGGCCAGCTGCTTCTGTTTTCTTCTTCGTCATCCAAACAAACCCCATTGCAGATGCTTCAATCCAGTCCAAAAACGAGATTCAAACCATCTCGTTTGTTCGAGTTTCGGATGGGGTCGTAAAAACAGTCCATACGAGTTCATCGTCGATCGGTCGTTGTTGTCGTTTCATTTCCGGTTAGTTGGTTTTTGAATCTCATTTATTGTCCGTAATTTTTGTTCGTTATTTTCGGATCCAGAATCAATAAATGATTCAATTCTTGTTTTGTTTGTCTATCGTTTGAATTAATTTTTAGTTTGTTCATGTGTTTTGTTGATTTTAATTTTCAGATTCAAATGGTAAATTAATTAATTTGTTTTTCATGTTTATTTCATGTTTGTTTTATTGTTTAGGTAAAAATTTGTTAGTTTAATGTTTGTTAGATTCAAATTGAAATTTAATTGATTATTTCTTCAATTTGTTTCATGTTGTTATGTATTTTTCAGAAATTATTAATGTTGTTTGAGTCATTTAATCCGTCATGTTTGTTGTTTAAAATAGATTTAATTCATGTTCATACTTTGTTGGGTTGATCTTGAATCCGAAATTTGTATAGTTTGATTTCTTGTTTATCACTTATGATTATTTCTTGAATTTGTCTCATGATCTTATTTAAAGTTTAATATAGGAATTGTTTGTTGTAATGTTGTTAGAGTTGATTTTAAGTTCAATATTATTGAATTTGGAAATCTAAATATACTTGTTTGATTGTTGTTGTTGAATCTGAAAATAGGTTTGTTTGTTGCTAAAAAATTTGTTCAATCAAATTTTAGTTGTTCTTTGTTGTTTAATTTGTGTTCATGTGATTTGTTGTTGAAATGTTGTTGAAATCATGTTCATGTGATTTGTTGTTGAAATGTTGAAGAAATCATGTTCATGAGATTTGTTGTTTGAATTTATGTAGAAATTGGTCATATTGGCTATATTTTGGTTGAGTTTGATTAATTGATTTGTTATAGCTGATGGGGGTAATTTGGTAAATCGCAGTACGTTTGGGGGTAAAATAGTAATTGCAATAAGGTCGGAGGGGTAGTTTAGGAATTGTACATTTTGTAATTTTTTATATGAAGCATGGGGGACAAAATGTAATGGGGTGGGTTGTGATATAGTTGTTTAATATAAAGGGGGGACAAGACAAAATTTAGTGGGGAGGAATCTTGTATTTGTTTAGTGAAGCATGGGGGACAAAATATAATGGGGTGGTGATGATATATTTATTTAATGTAATGTGGATGAGTGGGAAAATAATGGGTTTGGTAGGGAAAAGGGATTGATTTTAATTGACTAAAGGGTTGGGATTATATATAGGAAGTCTTGAACACAAAACGAAAACAGACACACAGAGAAGAAGAGAATACAGATAGAGGAACGAATCTGAAGAAAAAAGAACAGATAGACAGAACAGAAAAACACAAACAGAGAAAGAAAAAAAAAGCTGAATATTTAAGAGAGAGAAAAATTCCGAAAAATATTCAAACCTTCAAATAAAAAAAAACAAAAAAAATATTCTGCTTTCTTTCATTGTTTGAAATCAACATTAATTGTTGTTGTTTCATAAAAGTTGGAACCATTTGTTTTGGGATTACTACTCCACCGGTCTGTTACTGGTTGTTACTGTTGCTGGGCTGTTTGTTGCTGTGTTGTACTGTTATTACTGCTGCTGATTCTCATCTTCATTTTCTTTTGCTTCCAATATCAGGTACACAACTGAAAAGCTGGTTATTGTAATCCGAATATGAAGCATGAATACGAAAAATGAAGAGTTGAAATTCTGAATTAGCTTTAATTATATTCTGATTTTTATTTGTATGTACAAATTATTTAGCTTGCAAAAAATCAGAATCATGTAGCTATTTAATACACATAGTGGAACATTCGACGATAGCTTAACAGTTGAACTATCTGCATATATTGCCTAAATAAATAAATGGTGTAGTAACTTCGTCGAGTCAAAAATCAAACGAATAGGCCATCTAGTAGGAACTTGGTAGAAATATTGTTTAGAGTAAATATTATTGGTTAATTTCAGCATGTAAATAAATTAAGATATTTTTTTATTTTATTTTGTAGAGACAGATTTAATAGAAAATAATGTAGGTATTTTAGGATTGTCTTTTAAAAATAAATGAGATGAGCCTCGCCCAATAAAATGCACCATTTGCGGGGCCCTCAATAAATGTTTAATTGAGTATTTAGAATTTGGGATGGACTGTTTAGTGAATTCTACGGTCTTACCCATAAATAATAATACGTTAATCGCTTTAGGCACGATGTTAATAATAATACATTCTTAAACACGGGTGCGCATTTTTGCGACCCAAATCCAAATCCCAAAACATTGAATAAAATGTGTTCCGGATTGCGGGTGCATTTCATGTGACGTAATCCAAAGACATGTTTTAAACAATGTTCACATTCTTGTAAAAATAATAATAATAACAATAAAAGCGGTTAAAAGTTAAAATTGCACTATAGTTTTTGAACATGTATTAAAATCAGATATTTTAGCCATTACAACAGTTTAAGCGACCGTGCTAGAACCACGGGATTCGGGGGTGCCTAACACCTTCCCTCGGGTCAACAGAATTCCTTACTTAGAATTTCTGGTTCGCAGACTTCATTTGGAAAGTCGAATATTTTCCTCGATTCGGGATTAAATTGGTGACTTGGGACACCCTAAATCTCCCAAGTGGCGACTCTGAAATAAATAAACAAATCCCGTTTCGATTGTCCTTTAATTGGAAAAACTCTCTACGCCCCCGCGGGGGCGGAAAAAGGAGGTGTGACAGTTTGAATTTAAAATTCAACGTAGAAGATGAGCAGGGAAGAATGTGTGTTCCCTATATTTCATTTATGTATCCGCTATGTATCAAATAAGTATCTCGTATGTATTCCATATATATTTATGTATACCTATACATACAAGCTTTGGGTGTCTTTTAAAAAAAATATTGAACTTGATTTCAATGATAAATTTTACCTCTAAACCAATTCAAATCACCTTCAATCTTCTTAAAGTTCGTATATTGTCTCATTTATGGATCTTCCTCAAAATTTGTATAATTTTAAACTCCAAATTGTTCAAATCACCTTTAAATCTTCCTTAAATTTTTATATAACGCATCACATACGTATTTTGAACAGATTCAATCCTACCCACTAAAAAACTCTTTTTGCCTAATTTTGTTTTTGAATTTTGTATGCCATTAATAACTTTTATTTTTTACTATTTTAATACCGTGACTCAATAGCTAATTGTAGGTAAATAATAGTATCAATTTTTGGCTTATTTCTGCAGTTCAGCCTATTCAATATTCTTTTCCAAATGCGACCCTCCAAAAACGAAGCAACAGAGGTTCGGTTTTACTTCACTCCCATCAGGTGGTTGAATGTCCAAAGTTGTTCGTGAAGAGTTTGAAATTTTCATAAGAAACCCATTTTAAGTGACGATTTCTGTTGGAAAGCCTTTGAACATAGCTGAACGAACCATTACGTCTAGGATCATTTGGTGTTATTCCAAATGCAAAAATTTCCAGTTTTATCCCAAATGCCACCTCGAGTGGATGACCATGAGGTCGAACGTGCCATACTCTTTATTAACAAAAATAAGAGAGCACTTTAAGAATAAAAATATGAGAAACTTGTTTCCAGAGATCCATGGTTCAGAACATCACAATAGCAATAACTTTTACAATGATTTTTGCTAAAAGAAATATCAGTTTACGCTTAACAAAAGTCAAATTCCTATACATCCATTATCATATACTGACACAATCATGCCATAGCGTAGCCTGATATTTTGAGGCATTCAATGGATACAGCCATGCACCAATCCCAGTAGGATATGTACTTTCTTTATATGATCAAATTAGAAGCTGGGGTGACATGAGTTAGCATGGGTTACCTATCTTTCAACCATTTTAGGCGATAGAGATTAGCATCTAAGTCCAGTCTATGTGCTACCTGTGCTTGATAATATGATGAATGCACACACCACCGAGAGCGAGAACACAGAGATCCAAGTATTCTCTGTGTACATCTCCATGGCATCTGTGAACGAAAACCGTGTTCGGTTTTCAGCCCAGTTACGGAGTCGATCTGCCTCTGCAGCATACAGTGCTCTTCCCTGAATATGTATCACAACTAATAATTAGGAACTTACTAAAAACCATATCAGTGATGAACACTGAAGACTATTAACAAATTGGCAGATGATTTGAGTAATATTATCCAACTACGGTGCAACTTCAAAAAAAAACATAATAATTGCTTCTATCAAATAGCACAAACGACTATTCCATGAGATATTAGTGCACGAGCTGAAGTTTACCATATTGACAAAATCAATCATAAAGCATCAAAGTATGGCAACACAGAGAGCCCCACATGCATCCATACATGTAGAAGGTTACCTGATCATCAAACCATCGGCCCCGTCTCAACCATGCGGTTACTAAGGCAATTAAGATCCTTGGCGGAGTCAAATAATTGATGGCTCTTCCACTTCCTTTTACAACCCGCATCCTCGGTACTAGTGTTCTAGCAACTGTCTCTGGATGTTCACAAATGATGTTAAACATTTGTCTATTTTGGATAGTTGAGCCACTGCAGGAAAAGCTCATTGTCAGTAAAGCAAGCTATAAAATAATTTGATAATGGTATTAATGAAAATCCAAAAGAAAAGTTTACTCTAAAGGTCTGAAAAGCTTAAATAGTTGCCTGAAAAAGCAGGGAGAGAAAACCCAACACTTTCTGTTCTGGAACAAAGATAATCTAAATATGCATATCAATTTCAATATTAACCTTCTCCATGCCTGCCTTTTGCAGTTTTGCTAGATCAGCTCTGTGTTTTCCCTTTTAAACTTCTCTTTCAGTCATTGGCAGAGGAAGGAAGGGGGAAGGTGAGGTAGGAGGCTGGAGGAGAGAAATGGACAGGTAAAGGGCTGTAGCATGTAGGTATTGGAGGAGATTCGAGTATAAAAGGGAGACCACTAAATTAGGCTCAATTTTTACCCGGTGGCACGAATGCAAAAGGTGGTCACAATCGATCACTACTAACAAAATAAAAGTTGAAACTTTTCATCTATCCATAAGAACCAGAAAAGAGAACCATCTCAAAGATAAGAATCTCTGGTCTGATATTTCAGTAGTCCTACTTGGTGGCACTACCAGATAGAATAGGACCCAAAACAGGGCAGAGTTATCCTTCTCCGGCAGTACATTGTTCATGAAAGTGTTTGCTCTGACGAGCCTCCTCACATACCTCAGCAAAAGGTCAGTTAAGACCATGCCCGGAGAGGCTGTATGCACCCCAACTTTTGACCGCTTGCACTCCTTCAGAAGGGATGATTGAAGCTGCCTGAGACCACATTTTGTTGATCCATAGCTGCAGAACATTGAAGATGATAGCACCGATATCAGTATCCATCAGAAATGTATTAGATGAATATATGTAAAACATCTGCAATATACAATAACATAACTTAGTACTGCAACCACACCAATCAACTTACACAGCCGTTAGAGGGGTGCTAGATCCTCCAGAACCTGCACCATCCATGTTAAAGACATGTCCACCTTTGCTTTGGGTTCTCATGATTTGGATGGCTTCTTTAGTGCATAGTATAGAACCAATCAGGTTTGTGGAGACAATCTGTACAAAATGATTTTAGTCAGCAATGCACCATAAATAATAACTGGAACATTAGGTGACTCAACATGCAAGTACAGAGCAGATAGTTCATTATGTACACTCGTAAAGTTTAACTTGAAGACTAAACAAGTATGAACATTGCCATGCATAAGAAGATGAAGGAATTGTCTAGCAGTAGTTATCAGAAAAAATAAGATAAGGGGATATATTGCTAGATAATTACAGGAAAAAATGAATAGTTAGAACGAGTGACTCATGATTATAATAATAGGTATACAAAGTATACAACTACATATACATATTGGTGGGAAGGGGGAATATTTAGTATTTATGTGGAGGAGAATACCATCAATTTGTTCTACTAGTGAATAGTTAGAAAACCTACAGTTCAAACCCCACCGAGAGAGAGAGAGAGAAAGAGAGAGAGAGGGAGAGAGAGAGTGAGAGAGAGTAGAGAGAGAAACTCTGGCTTGTCAATTCAATATACCCCACTCTAGTGAAAGTGCCCCATCTATTTACGATCCATCTGCTATGGCATATGCATCCTCGAAAACAAAATTTTTGCAGAGTCTAGAAATGGAAGAAGTTAGATAAATTGTATGAAGATTATCCACCAGATGCATACCTCTTGAATATCATCGTTGGTAAATTGCAGCAAGGGTCGAAAACCTTTGTTTGTCCCAGCGTTGTTTACCTATAAAAAAGTCAATCTTTAGAAGCATGAAAATGAGACAGCAAACCAGGAAAGTCTTTTTCCCTCATAAGTCTTCTGAGATGCAGAAGACCCTATATATGTACTTCACTTTCTTTTGCCGTCGAAGCAAAAAATGTAAACAAAAGAAAATTACTAACCCAAATGTCAATGTAACCAAGTTCATCTGCAGCAAACTTGCCCAGCTTTCTAACGTCAAGAGGTTCAGAAACGTCACAAGCCATACCAACAACTTTTGCATGAGCCAATTTTTTCCTAGCGGAACCAGTGGCAGCATTTACAGCTTGCTTCAGATTTTCCTCAAGCTCCTTGATAGTCAAATCGACAGATTCAGGGCTGTCTTCAGGAAACTGTGCATTAACAAGAGTTCCTAAACTACAATTACAAGTGGCTTCCATAACCTAAGGAATTACCTGCGAGAGGTAACGACGACACGGTCTCCAGAAAGTAAAAATTCGCGGGCAAGAGCTTTCCCTAGTCCCCTTGTACTGCACCAAACAATAAGCAGGTAATTACATCTATACACCATCTTCAGAGTCCAAATTGATATACCTATAATCTCTCTCTCTTTTTGTCGTAAAAATACATGAGGAGAAAAGAAAGACACTTATCCAGAAGAGAGAGCTTCCCTTGTTGATGAAAAGAGAAACCAGTCGAATGAGACGCTTAAAGTTTGAAAGTTAAGTATCATCTTCAAAGATGAAAATGCATTTTCAACAAATAAATTTTTAAAGTTGAGTTGTTATTTCTACAGCCAGGAATGCTCTAGCAAGACTACAATGTGCCCTTCATAATTCAACACAATTTCGAAATGCAGATGATTAAACAAGCATAAAATAAGTTAACAAGCACATAATATAATCAAGTTGTCTAATGAAGTTATGAATTTGCATAATAAGGAAGTGCTATACCTTCCAGTTATAAGGACATTACGCGGGCCAGCTCGAGCAACTTCATCCAAAACCAAATTGGAGCCTATCATAGTCCCGATAATAACTCCCCCAAGCCAGCTATACCATATCAACTCATTCATCTGGCTATCTCCACCTGTTATATTACCAATTAGAGTAGAGTTACATCTATATTTAATGTCATTAGTGTGTAAAAGCTTTCACAACTTCAACTATTTGGTGCATGAATTTGCTAACCTGACAACTGAAATCCAATGAACATAACAACACCTGTGCTCATCATCGTAATGATATATCTTCCAAGATATAACGCCAACTGCCAAATTAAGACAAAGGATCCACATCAGCAACAATAGGGAACATACTACTCCATCAACATTCAACAGCAAACCTTAAAAAGATTATCCCAATTCACTCATAGCCTATATATAGTACTTAGAAATCTTAAATCTTATTCAGGTCAGATTCCTCGGAAAAAACGAAAAAAGAGACCGGAGGAAAAAAATACATGCCAGAAAGTACATATGCACAAATCAAATGGACATACCAAGAACAATCTCTCCTCCAACTTTTCAATAGCTTCTCTAAACTTATTTTCGGTTCTCAAACTTGGCTTCGAACAACTCCATACAGCGGACCTAATAGCTCCAACCAATTTGTTCATAGGTTTCTTGATTTCACTTCCCTTCACATATTCATCCTCAGACTTAAAACTCCTGCATGGTTGTACAACAATTTTACGACGACCCTTTACAATCAAAGGGTCCCACGTAGTCACAACTCGCGGGAGAACATTCCCGGACAGCGGTGGGTGGCCGCTGCCACGGTGGTAGTAGTGGTGGCACTCTAGTGTTGACACGTGTACCTTTGCCACCATAGCCATCAGATAAAACAATTGGTGCACTTTTTCTTTCTTTGTTTCTTTTTTGTTTACAAAGGTTTGTATGATTTCATGAAATATGTATCCAATTGTTTTCGGGGTTTGGATTTGGACTGTGTGACGTGAAATTTTCTGGGTAGAAATATCTAGAGAATTGGAATAGATTTTGTAGATCTAAGCCAAAGCGAAGAAGCCAAGGAACTTAAAGTGTGATGACCACACGTTACAGCTACTCTTTATCTACACGCTTGAACTTTTACGTGGCATTGTGGGTCTGATGTTACGCGTCTCATTTGCCATGGAGGTTACAATTCTCTCTTTTGAGTAGTGTGATTTAGGGCTTATATATCACAGACTGATAATTCGGACCGATAAAAAGATATTGAGGTATTGATATCGGATTATTGGATAAATGATTCAATAACAATTTAATGTTATTTTACTATCGAATTATCGGTTCGGGTCTCGGTATGTCAAATTTTATTAACGGTTTAACCGATAGCCCAATAAGCTTTAACAAAATTATAATTTTACCCACTAAGAGTATATAAAGCCATCTTATGGCTTCATTCTCTCAATTCTCCTGGCAGTTACTCTTTATCTTCAGACCTTAATCTTTAGAGTAAGTTTTAAACTTTTCAGAATTTCTCGTATTAATTTTTCAGTTAAAATTTTTAGTTTTAAACCTTTAAAGAATTAATTGTTCAGTTATTTAGTTTTTCTATTTGTTTCTTTTGTTGCACTAATTCTTTAGTATTTACAAGATTAGGTTTTATTATTTTTCTGTGAATTATGCCCGCCCACAATAAGGTATTTAGTAAGATTAGATTGTTGAATGTCTTATTCTTTACTCCTACTAACTTATTGTGACGACCCGGCCAGTCGTCTCATGAGTTACCGCTTTGTTTTCCCCATTTCTACTTCTTATTGCTTTGTCTATCGGTTCTATGTATGATCGGGTTGGTTGGCTCGGGTTCGGAGAGGATTTGGTAAGGTATGAGACACTTAGTCTCTTTTGAGGAAGCTTAAGTTGGAAAAGTCAACGGATGTTGACTTATGTATTAGAGGGCTCGGATGTGAGTTCCGATGGTTCGGATAGCTTCGGGAGGTGATTTGGGACTTAGGAGCATAATCAGAATGAGTTTTGGAGGTCCGGAGTAGATTTAGGCTTGAATTGGTGAAGTTGATATTTTGACGATTTTCGGTTGGTAGGTGAGATTTTGATATAGGGGTCGGAATGGAATTCCGAGAGTTGCAGTAGTTTTGTTGTGTCATTTGGGATGTGTGTGCAAAATTTCAAGTCATTCGGATGTGGTTTGGTTGAGTTTTTGATCAAAAGCGTAATTTAGAAAATTTTGGAATTCTTAGGCTTGAATCCGATGCGAATTTGGTGTTTTGATATTGTTTTGAGTGTTCCGAAGTTTGGAACAAGTTTGAATGAGGTTATGGGATATGTTGGTATGTTTGGTTAAGGTCCCGGGGGCCTCGGGTGAGTTTCGGGTGGTCAATCGGACCATTTCATGATGTTTGGAGTTGCAGAAAATTGCAGGTCAGTGCTGCAGAGAAATGATCTTCGCATTCACGAGTGGGTCCTCGCGTTCGCGAAGGGTCAGTTGAGGAAGCTGAGATTTAAGCCTTCGCGTTCGCGAGGAAGGCTCCGCATTCGCGAAGGGCTGAGTAATTGTGCATCGCGTTCGCGGGGTGGTGTCGCGTTCGTATAGAAGAAAATGGGCAGCTGAGCTTCAGGGGAATTTATTCATCGCGTTCGCGAGATGTGGAACGTGATCGCGAAGGTTTAGTCTGAGGAAGCATCGCGTTCGCGATGGGCAGGTCGCGATCGCGAAGAGGAAATTTTGGTCAAAGTTATTTTGTGCTTCGCGAACGCGAGGCTTTGACTGCGTTCGCGAAGAAGGATTTCAGGCCTGGGCAGAAGATTTAAATAGTCGTCTTGTCCACGATTCTGGGGTTTATTTCTTCCATTGTTGGTCGTTTTTGGAGCTTACTTTAGAGGATTGAAGAGGGATTCAAGGGGAATCACTTGGAGGTAAGATTCATGGACTTAAAACTCGATTCTAATGTGAAATCTACCTAATAAATCATGGAATCTAAGCCTAAAATTGAAGAACTAAGGTTTGAAATTGGAGACCTAGAAATTGAGATTTTAGGGGTCATTTGTGGATGGATTTTGATGCTTTTGGTATGTATGAACTCGTGGGAAGATAAGGAATCTATTGATGTGAATTTTATCGGAATCCGAGATGTGGGCTCGGGGATCGAGTTTTGGTAATTTCGGGATTGGTATCGTATATTGCTTATTTTCGCTTGGGCTTCGTTCCCTTAGCATATTTTGACGCCGTGATTCTGATTTTGGATAGATTTGATGCGAGTGGAGGCCGATTCGAGGGGCAAAGGCATCGCGGGCTAGAGATTTGACCGGATTGAGGTGAGTAATGATTATAAATGATGACCGGATTTGAACTCAGTCATGTTATATTTCACTATTTTCTTACTCAACCATGTTTACTCTGTTTTAACATTTAAATGATCTTTTAAATGATAATTGGGCTGAGAATCATGTTTTACTATTGCCCGAGTGGCTTGTGAGGATTTTGACTTAGTAAGGCCAAGGGCCTATGTTGTGAGGAAACATTTGGTTATGATTATGAGGCCGAGGGTCTGAGATATGTACACCACGAGGTGGCTTGATTGATATGAGGCTGAGAGCCTAGTGATGATGCCACGAGTTGGCTTGATATTGCACTTGGGCCGAAAAGGGCCCCTCCAGGAGTTTGCACATCCCTAGTGAGCGTGGGTACCCATTGTGATGTGAGATATAGCCCGAGGGGTTGGTATTGTTGTGAGATATTGCCCGAGGGGCGGATTTGTTGACACTGTGCCGAGGGGCGAACCCTTATGTGTTTATCTTTCTTAATTGCCTGTCATTATCTGTTAAATTGTTGAAAATGCATTTTCCTGAAGTTTAAACTGAACTTAAATGATTATTCGTATCTTTACTGATTCACTATTTTTTTACGATTTTACTGCTTCATTATAACATGTGTTGTGCCTTACGTGATTTCCTACTTTTAGTCTTTATTTATGATTATTACTCACTGAGTTGGAATACTCACTTTATTCCATGCACCCCATATGCAGATTCAGGCATTGCGGATCCTGCCAGTGCGAGTTGAGAACTCCCGACAGATTTTGGAGTCCATGAGGTAGCTGCTTGGCGTTCGCAGTCCCGTGTTTCTCCCCCTTTATCATTTATATCTCTTTATCAGACATTTTGTAATCACTTATAGACTTTTTAGACTTGTATTAGGATTGATAGATGCTCATGACTAGTGACACCTCGGTATCGGGCTGTGTTGTATTGTATTCCGTAAATTATGCTATTATCTGCTACTTTGAGATTTTATTTATTATGTTTTAGACTTATTTCTTATGGTTTAACTGTTAAAAATCTGAAATGGGAAGTGTCAGCTGGCCTTGTCTTCACGAGAGGCGTCATCACAACCGGGTCCGAGTTTAGGGTCGTGACAAGTTGGTATCAAAGCCTAGGTTACATAGGTCTCACGAGTCATGAGCAGATTTAGTAGAGTCTCGCGGCTCGGTACAGAGACGTCTGTATTTATGCTCAAGAGGCTGCAGAACCTTTAGGAAAAACTTCATATTCTTGTAATTCTTGCCGTGCGAATTTGTTGATCCGAGTACTAAACTTCTGTTATTTTATTCTCTCATAGATGGTGAGGACATGCGCTACCGGTCAGGATAGATCACTACCAGTACCACCAGTTGTGTCCACTAGAGGCCAAGGACGCGGTCGTGGTCACGGTAGGGGCAGAGGTGTGGCCTGCACAACAGCTAAGGCAACACCTGCAGATCTACTAGCCGCCCCAGTTTAGGATCAGGTCCCAGTTATGGACGCTCTAGCAGCACCAGCTCAAGCACTAGTTGTGCCCATTGTAATTCCGAGTCTTCAAAAGGCCTTGGCCCAGATTCTATCAGTTCGCATGGCCTAGCTTAGGCGGTCTCAACCACTACAGCCGCAGCTACTTCTCAGGCCAAGGGAGGCAATAAGACTCCCGCCGCTCGCACACCTGAGCAGGTCGTGCAGGGACTTCCGACACCGGGGGCACATCCAGTCCAGCCGGTTGTAGCTGCTCAGGACTATATAGTTCCTGCCATGCCAAAGGACGAGCAGCGTAGGTTGAAGAGGTTTGGTTGACTTCAGCCTCTGACCTTCAGTGGTGCAGAGGGCGAGGATGCCCAGGATTTCTTGGATTAGTGTTAGAGGATGCTTCGTACAGCAGGTATTCTGGAGGCCACCAGGGTCGCTTTCACTACTTATTAGTTTTCTGGAGCTGCCTTCACTTGGTGAGGATTTTGAGAGGCGTAGGCCTGTTGGTGCAGCATCCCTTACTTGGTAGCAGTCTCCGTTCTCTTCCTGGAGAAGTATGTACCGCAGTCTCGCAGAGAGGAGCTGCGTAGGCAGTTTGAGTGGTTGCGTCAGGGAGAGATGACCGTGTCGTAGTATGAGTTGAGGTTCTCTGAGTTAGCTCGTCATGCCATTTGGTTGGTTCCGACAGATAGAGAGAGGATTAGGAGGTTTGTTGATGGCCTCACTTATCAGCTTCGTATTCTCATGACTAGGGAGAGGGTGACTAGTGCTACTTTCGAGGAGGTGGTGGATATCACCCGTGAGATTGAGTCTATTCGTCACTAGGAGCGAGAGGAGAGAGAGGCCAAAAGGCCTCGAGGATCTGGCAGTTATAGTGGCACTCCTTCGAAAGGTTAGTTTTAGCATGGCAGAGGCCGTCCATTCAGGCATGCTTAGCCAGCTCGCCCAGGTTATCATGGGGCATCATCAGATCATAGTTATCACAATTCTCATCATGTCCAGTCATCACTTAGTGCCCTTCCAGCTCAGAGTTCGTCCCGTGCTCCATCAGTTCAGGGCTCTTCTATGCCAGGTGCATCTGTTAGTCACTCCGGTGCGAGGGGTTCCCTTCAGTCCCCTTCTCCAGCACTTAGGAGTTGTTATGAGTGTGGAGAGATGGGTCATATATGGAGGCAGTGCCCTTGTCGTCTTGCGAGTTCATCTTAGTAGAGGGGTCAGTCATCGGCTTCAGCGCCAGTTACTTTATCACCACCTGCTCAGCCAGCTAGGGATGGAGGTCAGTCAACTAGGGGTCGCCCCAGAGGGGGAGGTCGATCAGGTGGCGATCAGGCCTGTTTCTATGCACTTCCAGCTAGACTTGATGCTATTGCTTCAGATACTGTCATTACATGTATTCTTTCAGTCTGCCACAGAGATGCCTCTGTATTATTTGATCCCGGTTCCACCTTTTCTTATGTATCATCATACTTTGCTCGTTATTTGGGTACGCCCCGTGAGTTTCTTGCTTCACTTGTTCATGTATCTACCCTGGTGGGCGATACTATTGTTGTAAATCGTGTGTACCGGTCATGTGTGGTGACTATTGGGGGTCTGGAGACCGGAATGGATCTTTTATTATTGTGTATGGTGGATTTCGATGTTATTTTGGGCATGGATTGGCTATCTCCGTGTCGTGCTAATCTGGATTGTCATGCTAAGACAGTCACATTGGCCATACCGGGTGTGCCACGAATTGAGTGGCGAGGTATGACTGATTATGTTCCCAGTAGAGTGATCTCATTCTTGAAGGGGCAACGTATGGTTGGGAAGGGTTGTCTTTCATATCTAGCCTTTGTGAGGGATGTCGGTGTTAAGACTCCCAGTATTGATTCAGTTCCAGTTGTGAGGGATTTTCTCGATGTGTTTTCTGCAGACCTGCCGGGCATGCCACCGGACAAAGATATTAATTTTGGTATTGACCTAGTGTCGGGCACTCAGCCCATTTCTATTCCGCCGTATCGTATGGCACCAGCAAAGTTGAAGGAGTTAAAGGAGCAACTTCAGGAACTCTTTGAAAAGGGGTTCATTCGGCCTAGTGTGTCACCTTGGGGTGCACCGGTTTTATTTGTGAAGAAGAAGGATGGCACTATGAGGATATGCATTAATTATAGGCAATTGAACAAGGTAATAGTTAAGAACAAGTATCATTTGATTCGCATTGATGATTTATTCGACCAACTTCAGGGAGCGAGAGTGTTCTCCAAGATTGATCTCCGTTCAGGTTATCATCAGTTGAAGATCAAGGACTCGAATATTCTTAAGACAGCTTTCAGGACCCGATATGGTCATTAGGAGTTCTTGGCGGTGTCTTTTAGGCTGACCAATGCCCTAGCAGCGTTCATGCATTTGATGAACAGCGTGTTCCGTCCTTATCTTGATTCATTCGTGATTGTCTTCATTGATGATATTCTGGTGTATTCGCGTAGTCAGGAGGAGCACGCAGAGCATTTGAGAGTTGTGTTGCTGAGATTGAGGGAGGAGAAACTTTAGGGAAAATTCTCCAAGTGTGAGTTTTGGCTCAGTTCAGTGGCTTTCTTGGAGCATGTGGTATCCGGCGAGGGTATTCAGGTTGACCAGAAGAAGATAGAGGCGGTTTAGAGTTGGTCCATATTGTCCTCAGCCACAGAGATTCGCAGCTTTCTTGGTTTGGCAGGCTATTATCGCCGGTTTGTTCAGGAATTTTCGTCTATCGCATAGCCCTTGACCAAGTTGACTCAGAAGGGTGCTCTATTTGTGTGGTCGGATGAGTGTGAAGAGAGCTTTCAGAAGCTCAAGATAGCATTGACCACAACTCCAGTGTTAGTTTTGCCATCAGCTTCAAGTCCATATACCATTTATTATGACGCTTCGAGAGTTGGTATTGGTTGTGTATTGATGCAGAAGGGTATAGTTATTGCTTATACTTCTCATCAATTGAAGCCCCATGAGAAGAACTACCCCGTTCATGATTTGGAGTTGGCTGCCATAGTTCACGCGTTGAAGATTTGGAGGCACTACTTGTATGGTGTGTCTTGTGAGATGTTTACTAATCATCCTAGCCTCCAACACTTGTTCAAATAGAAAGATCTTAATTTAAGGAAGCGGAGATGGTTGGAGTTGCTAAAGGATTATGACATCACTATATTGTACCATCCGGGAAAGGCCAATGTGGTGGACGATGCTTTGAGCCGAAAGGCGGTGAGTATGGGGAGTTTGGCATATATTCCAGTTGGGGAGAGACCTCTTGTAGTTTATGTTCAGGCCTTGGCCAATCGGTTTGTGAGGTTAGATATTTCGGAGCCCAGTCAGGTATTGGCTTGTGTGGTTTCTCGGTCTTCCTTATATGATTGCATCATAGAGCGCCAGTGTGATGATCCGCATTTGCTTGTCCTTAAGGATAGAGTTCAGCATGATAATGCTAGAGATGTGACCATCGGTGATGATGGGGTATTTAGGATGCAGGGCCGGATTTGTGTGCCCAATGTGGATGGGCTTCGGGAGTTGATTCTGGAGAAGGCACATAGCTTGCGGTATTCCATTCATCCGGATGCCGCGAAGATGTATCAGAATTTGAGGCAGCATTATTGGTGGAGAAAAATGAAGAAAAACCTTGTGGGATTTGTAGCTCGGTGTCTCAATTGTCAGCAGGTGAAATATGAGCATCAGAGACTGGGTGGCTTGCTTCAGCGGATGGATATTCCAGAATGGAAGTGGGAGAGGATCACTATGGACTTTGTAGTTGGACTTCCACGGGCTTTGAAGAAGTTCGATGCTATTTGGGTGATTGTGGATCGGCTGACCAAGTTCGCGCACTTCATTCCTGTGTGTACTACCTATTATTCAAAGCGGTTGGCAGAGATCTATATCCGGGAGATTGTTCGTTTGCATGGTGTCCTAGTTTCCATCATTTCAGATAGGGGCACTCAGTTTATTTCACAGTTTTGGAGATTTGTGCAGCGAGAGTTGGGTACTCAGGTTGAGTTGAGCATAGCTTTTCACCCTCAGACGGACGGGCAGTCCGAACGCACTATTCAGATATTGGAGGACATGTTGCGTGCTTGTGTCATTGATTTCGAAGGGTCATGAGATCAGTTTCTACCACTTGCAGAATTTGCTTATAACAATAGCTACTAGTCGAGTATTCAGATGGATCCATATGAGGCTTTGTATGGGAGGCAGTGTAGGTCTCTAGTTGGTTGGTTCGAGCCGGGTGAGGCTAGGCTATTGGGGACAGATTTAGTGCAGGATGCTTTAGAAAAGGTGAAGGTGATTCAGGAGAAACTTCGTGCCGCGTAGTCGAGGCAAAAGAGTTATGATGACAGGAAGGTTCGAGATGTGTCCTACATGATTGGTGAGAAGGTTCTATTGAAGGTTTCTCCTATGAAGGGTGATTTGGGAAGAAAGGTAAATTGAGTCTTCGGTTCATTGGACCTTTTGAGGTGCTTCAGAGGATTGGAGAGGTAGCTTATGAGCTTGCTTTGCCACCTAGATTGTTGAGTGTGCATCAGGTATTTCATGTTTCTATGCTCCGGAAGTATATTGGGGATCTGTCTCATGTTCTGGATTTTAGCACGGTTCAGTTGGATGGTGATTTGACTTATGATGTAGAGCCAGCAGCTATTTTGGAGCGTCGGGTTCGAAAGTTGAGGTCAAAGGATATAGCTTCAGTGAAAGTGTAGTAGAGAGTTCGGCCCGTGGAGGAGGCTACCTGGGAGACCGAGCGGGAGATACGGAGCAGATATCCTCACATGTTTGAGGCTTCAAGTATGTTTCTTGACTCGTTCGAGGACAAACGTTTGTTTAAGTTGGGAAGGATGTGATGACCCGGCCAGTCGTTTCATGAGTTACCGCTCCGTTTTGCCCATTTCTGCTTCTTATTGCTTTGTCTATTGGTTCTATGTATGATCGGGTTGGTTGGCTCGGGTTCGGAGAGGATTTGGTAAGGTAGGAGACACTTAGTCTCTTTTGAGGAAGCTTAAGTTGGAAAAGTCAACTGAATGTTGACTTATATGTTAGAGGGCTCGAATGTGAGTTCCGATGGTTCGGATAGCTTCGGGAGGATATTTGGGACTTAGGAGCATGATCGGAATGAGTTTTAGAGGTTCAGAGTAGATTTAGGCTTGAATTGGCGAAGTTGATATTTTGGCGATTTCCGGTTGGTAGGTGAGATTTTGATATAGGGGTTGGAATGGAATTTAGAGAGTTGCAGTAGTTCTGTTGTGTCATTTGGGATGTGTGCGCAAAATTTCAGGTCATTCGGATGTGGTTTGGTTGGATTTTGATCAAAAGCGTAATTTAGAAGATTTTGGAATTCTTAGGCTTGAATCCGATGCGAATTTGGTGTTTTGAGCGTTTCGAAGGTTGGAACAAGTTTGAATGAGGTTATGGGATATGTTGGTATGTTTGGTTGAGGTCCCAGGGGCCTCGGGTGAGTATCGGGTGGTCAATCGGACCATTTTATAATGTTTGGAGTTGCAAAAAATTGCAGGTCAGTGCTGCAGAGAAATGACCTCTGCATTCGCGAGTGGGTCCTCGCGTTCGCGAAGGGTCAGTTGAGGAAGCTAGGATTTAAGCCTTCGCGTTCGCGAGGAAGACTCCTCATTCGCGAAGGGCTGAGTAATTGTGCATCGCGTTCGCGGAGTGGTGTCATGTTCGCGTAGAAGAAAATGGGCAGCTGAGCTTCAGGGAAATTTATTCATCGCGTTCGCGAGATGTGGAACGCGATCGCGAAGGTTTAGTCTGAGAAAGCATCGCGTTCGCGATCGCGAAGAGGAAATTTTGGTCAAAGTTATTTTGTGCTTCACAAACGCGAGGCTTTGACCGCATTCGCGAAGAAGAATTTCAGGCCTGGGCAGAAGGTTTGAATAGTCGTCTTGTCCGCGATTTTGGGGTTTATTTCTTCTATTGTTGGTCGTTGTTGGAGCTTTTTGAAGAGGTATTCAAGGGGAATCACTTGGAGGTAAAATTCATGGACTTAAAACTCGATTCTAATGTGAAATCTACCTAATAAATCATGGAATCTAAGCCTAAAATTGAAGAACTAGGGCTTGAAATTGGAGACCTAGAAATTGGGATTTGAGGGGTCATTTGTGGATGGATTTTGATGCTTTTGGTATGTATGAACTCGTGGGGAGATAAGGAACCTATTGATGTGAACTTTATCGAAATCCGAGACGTTGACCCAGGGGTCGGGTTTTGGTAATTTCGGGATTAGTATCGTATATTGCTTATTTTCGCTTGGTCTTCGTTCTCTTAGCATATTTTGATGCTGTGATTCTAATTTTGGATAGATTCGACGCGAGTGGAGGTCAATTCGAGGGGCTAAGGCGTCGCGGACTAGAGATTTGACCGGATTGACGTGAGTAATAATTGTAAATGATGTTCTGAGGGTATGAAACCCCAGATCTGCACATCGTTGTGCTATATTGAGGTTACGCACACGCTTGATGACGAGTTTGGGGTCGCGCACTGTTGGGGATTGTGACTTAGTCCGTCCCGAATGATTAGTTTACCGCGTATTTGATCGAAATCTATTTGCTATCATCATTATTTGGGCTGAATGCCTTATTTGGTTCTCGTGCCAACTATTTGAACCCTTCGGGGACTTTTATTGATATTTCCTCACTGTTTTGACTTTATACTTGAACTCAGTCATGTTATATTTCAGTGTTTTCGTACTCAGCCATGTTTACTCTGTTTTAACACTTAAATCATCTTTTAAATGATAATTGGGCTAAGAATCATGTTTTACTATTGCCTGAGTGGCTTGTGAGGATTTTGACTGAGTAATGCCGAGGGCCTATGTTGTGAGGAAACATTTGGTTATGATTATGAGGCCGAGGGCCTGAGATATGTACGCCACGAGGTAGCTTGATTGATATGAGGCCGAGAGCCTAGTGATGATGCCACGGGATGGCTTGATATTGTGCTTGTGCCGAAAGGGGCCCCTCCAAGAGTCTGCACACCCCCAGTGAGCGCGGGTACCTATTATGATGTGAGATATAGCCCGAGGGGCTGGTATTGTTGTGAGATATTGCCCGAGGGGCAGATTTGTTGACACTGTGCTGAGGGGCGAACCTTTATGTGTTTATCTTTCTTAATTGCCTGCCATTATCTGTTTAATTGTTGAAAAAGTATTTTCCCGAAGTTTAAACTGAACTTAAATGATTATTCGTATCTTTACTGATTCACTATTTTTGTCCGATTTTACTGCTTCATTATACCATGTGTTGTGCCTTACGTGATTTTCTGCTTTCAGACTTTATTTATACTGAGTTGGAGTACTCACTTTACTCCCTACACCTTGTGTGAAGATTCAGGCATTGCAGATCCTGCCAGTGCGAGTTGAGAGTTCCCGGCAGATTTCGGAGTCCACGAGGTAGCTATTTGCCGTCCGCAGTCCCGTGTTTCTCCCCCTTTATCATTTCTATCTCTTTATCAAACATTTTGTTATCGCTTATAGACTTTTCAGACTTGTATTAGGGCTGATAGATACGCATGACTAGTGACACCCCGATATCGGGTTGTGTTGGGTTGTATTCCGCAAATTATGCTATTATCTGCTACTTTGAGATTTTATTTATTATGCTTTAGACTTATTTATTATGGTTTAACTATTAAAAATCTGAAATAGGACACTTATAACTTTGAATATTGAGATCATTCATTGGATATTTTCAAATGTAAATAAAGTTTTCTTTTTTTAAAGTTGAAATTTAATCCCTCTTTAAAAATTCAATTTCTTTCTCTTAACAATATGATCACGATTTCTGTAATAAAAATATTAATTTTTTGAATATTTTTTATTCTTATCGGTAAATTGATAACCACACTAATAAGGATTGATAATTGACTAACCGATACCCGATAATTGATATCTTATCGGTTCGATTATCGATTTAGTATATTTATAAATTGATAACAGATATGCTGAGCCGATAACATTCACAATTGAACCAAACCGAACCGACCGATATCCAACCTAGTGTGATTGCTCGCGCTCTTGTCTATTTTCCACACTAGTGGAGGCTCCGCTTGGACCCACCATGAAAAAAGTTGATGTTTTATGTGTACTTGATGTTTTATGACTTGTGGAGATAGGAGATTTGATTTTTATGGGGTTCGAGAATGATTTGGAATACTTCGTTTTATTTTGGAAGAGTTAACCAAGGTTTGACTTTTGAATAAAAGACCTCGAATTGGGGATTTGATGGTTCCAATAGATTCATATGCTTATTTTGGACTTAGAAGTATGTATTTTTGATGTTCAGATTTGATTTTTGATGCTCCTACAGAATATTGAGCCTATTTGTCGAAAGTTGGCAATTTAAAAATTGGAGAGTTTTTAAGTTTGATTGATAGTTGACTCTGATGATATTGAACTCAGATTGTTGTTCGGAATTTGGAATAGTTTCGTTTTGTTGAATGGAACTTGTGTCCAAATATTGCTTGTAATCCAAAATATTTAGACATGAATCAAATGCTTGATTGGAAGTTTAGAAGTTCTTGAACTTAAGAGGAGTTCAACTTGTGGTTTGATCTTTACTTCGTAGATGTGATGATCTTGTATATGTTTGAGAGATATTCATAGGTCCAAGTAGTTTTTATGGACTTGTTGGCATATTTGAATGGGGTTCCGGGTGGCTCGGGTGAGTTTCAGACCACCTGGAGCATGTTTGAATTGGCTGATGTGCCGGTGTCTGGTGTTCATTACGTTCGTGAAGGGTGTCTCGCATTCGCGAAGAAGGAAATTGGCTGGAGATCATTTGTTCTTCCTGTTTGCGCTGGGTGAGCCGCGTTCATGAAGGCTTGTGGCAGCGGTGCTTCGAGTTCACATTGAGGGAGACGCGTTCGCGAAGGAGGAGCTAAGGTTGGGATTTTGGCCTTCACGTTTATGTAACGATCCGACCGGTTATTTTATGTATTTGAGCCCCATTTCTCTCTTTGAAGCTTTTTGTATGTGTATCTGTGATTTTATGACCTGCGGGGTTGGTTAGTTTCGTTCCGGGAAGGTTTTGGGTTGATTTTGAACCCTTTGGTTTTTGGTTTAGAAGCTTAAGTTGGAAATATTGAATGAAGTTTCACTTTTATGAAAACGACCACAGAACGGTATTTTGATGGCTGTGATAGGTTTGTATTGTAATATTAGATTGGGTGTATGCCCAAAATTGAATCCAAAGGTCCCTAGGTTGATTTGACTTGTTTTGCCGAAAGTTGGCAATTTGGGGTTTAAAAGGTTCCCTAAGTTTAGCCATAGGATGACTTTTTGGCTATCGGGTTTGAAATTTGATTTTGGGAATTGGAATAGGACCGTTTTGCTATTTGGAACTTTTCTGCAATATTTGGTGTCATTCGGAGTTGGTTTGATAGGACTCAAACGCTTGGTTGTGATTCTAGAGGTTCTTGAGTTTTCTTTTGAATTTCATGCGTTTTGATGTCCAATTCATGGTTCTAGAAGTTATTTTGGTATTTTGATCGCGCGAGCGAGTTCATATGATATTTTTAGACTTGTGTGGATGTTTGGTTTGTAGCCCCAAGGGTTCGGGTGAGTTTCTGACGTGTTTCGGATAGGATTGAATTCACTTTTGGGTTGCTGGTGCTCTAGTTATGATGTCTCCGACGTTACCCATAATATGTGGAAGTATCGACGTGATTTCGTAGAGTCATTCGGTTTAAATGCTACATAAAGAACAAAAAAAGACAGATGACGGAACGGGAAGACCCAGTATGTAGAAGATCAAAACATGAGTGATTCGACATATTTGAATTCATATATATATATATATATATATATATATATATATATATATATATATATATATATATATATATATATCCACCCATGTGGTAATTCATTCTATGATATATATAAGATCCATCTGTATAGATATCATCATCAACATCCAGAAAGCCGTATGGTTTGGAAGAAGCTCGTACGGTTTGGGAAGGGGTTTTGATTGAATCGCAATTGCGAGCACCGATCTCGTAATTGCAAAGTGAACAGTAGGGGTCAGGTATCGCAATTGCGATGCCTCACTCACAATTGTGAAGCACGACTGGGACTGGGTAGATTCACAATTGCGATCATATGGTCACAATTGCGATCATATGGTCACATTTGCGAGAGGAGCAGCCTTCGCAAATGCGAATTCAATGTCTTATTTGCAACATTCCTCAAATCTGTTAGGTGCCGCAATTGCGAGGGTTAACAATTGCGAACCTATGGTCGCAATGCGACTTCTGCACCTGAACAAAAGGGCTGGATAATCGTGATTTTATCTTATTTCTCTCATTTTAGAACCCTAGACTCGGTAGGAGGTGATTTGGAGAAGGGATTTTCACATACAATCATCGCGTAAGTGATTTTGATCAATTCATAATTATATTATATGATTATATATGAGATTTAACATCAAATTCATTAGAATCTACGAGAAATTTTGAGGATTTTTGTCTATGTTTTGAAAAATATATTTTGAAATTTGAGAGCCGAATTGGACTGAGATTTGAAAATAAATTACATATATGGACTTGTGGGATTAAGGGTAGTCGAGATCTACCCTTGGACTCGGGTTTTGATCGGGCGGGCCCGAAGTTGACTTTTGCATAATGGTGTAAATATCATAACTTTTTTAATCGTAATTGGTTTCTCTTGCATTGTTTGATGATATTAAGTCGTATTTTTTTAGATTTGAGCGTGCGAAGACGAATTTTAAGGGAAAAGTTATTTTAAGTGTTAATTTGGCCTAGTTGATGTAAATATCTTGTCTAACTTTGTGTGAGAAAGCTATCCTTTAGGATTGAGTTTGATTGCACTATTTGAATTACGAAAAAGACGTGTACACGAGATGACGAATGTTTACACGGACTTATATGTATAAAAATTGACCCGTTTAGGTTCTTAGGTTACTTAAAAGCATTTAATTAAAGTTATTATAATTTGTTCTATCTTTCGTTGTCAAGTTTGTTCTTGCATACTTTAATTGAAGTTGTTATTACATGTTCTAACTTCCATTGTCGAGGTTTTCCCTATATACATTTAATTGTAGTTATTGTTATATGTTATTCTTTCCATTGTTGAGCTATTCTCATGCATTTCCCTATATGCATTTATTTCTCAGCATTGATGACTAAAGTTTCATATGCCCCGTGTCTCGAGGCTTACATCTTAGTGAGATATATGTAAAACGCCTCACTTTACCGTACATGCCTTTTAAAAGGCTGCGTACAAGCAGCAGATGAACAATAAAGTGTGCCACAAAAGCAGAACTTTAGTCATCAATGCTGAGAAATGCACAAGATACATAAATAGCCAAAGAGGAACATTAATATCTCCTTTTAGTCTTGGTTCTAATACAGTGGAAACCATAAAGAAACACTATTTACAAATCATCATCAGGACCTTTGTAATCATTGATTATGAATTTCTTTCAATTACTTTAGCTGGGAATGAGAGGTCTTCAAAACAATATAGTAGTGAGATCGTCTACAATTGATTTCCATTGGCCGCTTTTGCCACCTCCTCGTCCCCCAGCCTTGGAACTTAAGAACTGCTCTTCTTGAAGGCCCCTATGGGTTTTGCAAGAATGTGCTTCATTGCCTCCACTCCCAATGGATTGTCCTTGCTCTGTATCAACCAAAAAATAAGAATGCAGAATGCAGAATGCAGTTTGTATAAGCAAAAGATCATTTCCTACTTTAAACCAATCTTAGGAACCATTGTCTATTATTAATGTATAACAAACAGGGCGTCACTTACGATTGAGCAAGTGCCGGCTCTAACATTGTAGACGGGATAGTCACGTGGACAGCAACTGTTGTGGTCTTTACAGCAAACGGCTCCTTCATAGGGGCAGCATCCCCAAGCATAACAGTAGTTAGAGAACTCTAAGACGCAACAGCAGGTTGTGCTCTCGGGGCATTGATAGTATTCATCACAAGTATTGGGCGGCTTCACCGGAGATGGAGGAGAAGGGCCAGGGTTGGGGGGGATTTTGGCCCGTCTTTACAGGGTAAGAAGGCTCTATAGCAATTCCACACAGGCCACTAGAACTGGCAACGTTACGCTGCATTCTGAGGTATCCCTTTTCTCCCCAAGAAGCACCCCATGAGTTCCTAACAATCCAATAATCCTTACCATTTTCGCTACCATATCCAGCAGCAACTACTCCATGGTCCACTGCAGTTCCACATTTTCCAGTAAAGATACCCTGCAGATATTTCAAGAGACAACATAGCAAGTCATGTAACATATTTCCTAGTTTCCAATTGGAGAGACAATATAATGTAACATGTTTTGTTGTCCTTTACTTGTAAAGTCCTGGCTGACTGAATGATTGCAGATTTGACACGTTCATATGTATTTCTATACATTAATACCTAAATTCCAATGGAGTTAAGGTAGTAGTCGACGGACTATATGAATCCTCCGGTCCTAATCCGCTCATATGCATTTCTTTCCATAAATAAAATCAAGAGGCAAAACAAAGCAAAAAAGTATTACCGAGGTGTAATGTTGGAAGTCCTTGCCACCTGCTTCAATGGCAACACTGACGGGTTGATTTGCAACAGCCTTTTGTAGGGCCTTTTCATCATAAGCGGGAACATCTTCATGCCCATCAATTGTCACAACCTTAGCATTTTTCTGCATGATACAAATTAATCAACTAGTAGGGGCAAGCGACTAATAAATCTTTAATTTCATTGGCAGTGTTTAGTTGATCTTTAAGAATATAGTGTTGAACAAGAGTGTGAGAAACTGACCCTATTTTGGTCGCATCTCCCGCCCATGGCTTTGTAAGGGTAGTCTTCCTCGATGTCGATTCCTCCATTATTGATTATGAAATCAAAAGCATAGTCCATTAGGCCTCCATTACAGCCTGAGTCATGGATAGTATCACAATCGACCAACTCCTGCTCAAAAAGTGAGATCAGATCACCAATCACAATCTTGTTGACTGCTTCAACGGTAGCAATTGCTGAGAACGCCCAGCAGCTCCCTGCTTCATCTCCAATTGGTTAAATACATATCAATAATTTCAAGAAACAAATAATTACGTGTTTTTAAGTTTCCAAAATTCAAGAACAAACAAAAGCACCATAAACAACAAGGGAGTACCATGTAAGGGTAGATTAAATTGGGAACAAAAAAAATTAAATGAGAATCGTAGGGGTGTTCAGTTTACATCCCTAAAATCCTCAATAAGTGCCAGGCACACAGACTCTAAATTATAACAATAAGAGAACCACAGTCAAATAAAGTTCGAAAGGACTATTTGTGATTGAATTTGTACATTGGACAGGTATGAAGTATCAACTAACTCTATGCTTAGTTATTTTGAATATTTAAAGAAACAAAGTTAAAGGAGATACTTGAGTATTAACCGAACTTCGTAGCAACAATCAGAGTCACTTTTTTCAGCATAGGAATGACCTCGTGGCAGTTGAGGCAGAGACTCTAAACATTATAGGATAGGTGTTTGTTCAAAATCGGTGAAATAATGACGGCAAAGTAAATTGAGGAGAATTCGAAAGAAAAGGAAAGTAAGAGGATCTTGTACCAAATTATCCCTCTACTTTTAGTTATGAATTGAAATTTAACTTCACTATCTTTAGATTGAAGCTTCGTTAGAATTAAGAGACATTTGCTTACAAGAGGGGGATAAATTAGGGAGAAATTCAAAAATAGCCAAATTTACAAGTGGTCATTCAAAAATAGCTAAAGTTTTAAAAGTGATCGAAATTTAGCTATTTTTCATGTAAAAATAAATCTGAACAAAAACACTATTCAAAATCCGAAAAAATACTTTAGTATATTATAATGGAACTCCTGTATAATATACCGGTCCAGCATAATATACTAGAGATTGGAGTTTCAGCATAATATGCTGGAGTATTTTTTCGAATTTTGAATAGTGTTTTCATTCAAATTTATCTTTACATGAAAATAGCTAAATTTCGATCACTTTTGAAACTTTGGCTATAACATTAAAAGAAATACTTTTTCTACAACAGGAAAAAAAATACTCATTTTGTAAAAAAGAAAATACTTTTTCTACATCATGAAAAGAAAGTACTCTTTTTGTTGAAACAAAAAAAAATACTTTGTGTACAACATGAAAAGAAATTACACATTTTGTCAAAAAAAAAATACTTTTTCTACATCATGCAAGTAAAGTACTTATTTTATTAATATGAAAGAAAATACTTTTTCTACATTATAGAAAAAATATTCATTTTATTGAAATGGAAAAAAATATATTCTATCTACAATATTAAAAAAAAGTATTCTAAATAATATTTCTATTTTGGGTTGGGTAGTGTTCGGTGGTAGGGTGGGGGTTGGGAGATGGGTTCGGGTGGCTAGGAAATTCTAATTTTACTATTTTTTTTATATTTGATCTTTTTAGTATTACAAGATAAATAATTATTAAATACATTTTAAATCCAATTGAGGAAAGAAATCATCTGGCATAAACAGGGATAAAATTAAGATATTTCCTTTAGTATAGAGTATGTTTTACTTTTCCTTCTTTTAAAAATATCGTAAATGGAAAAAGTGTCAGGAACCAAAAAAAAAAAGAAAAAGGAAAAAAGAAGAGGGTATCCAATACTAATAAAAACTAGTATTAGTACCCGCGCGATGCGCGGACACAAATCATGTTAAACTGTGATGTTGGTTATTTGAATCATGTGCAAATAACCTTAAAATATAAACCTCTCAGATAAAAATTATATAACATTAGATATTAATTATGAAGTAGGATATGAAATTATTGTTCAAATCTCGTAGTGCACAACCTATTTTGTTTTTTATTTGTAGCAACCTAACTACTTGATTTTAGTACTTGCACTTCGTTTTGCTGTCAGTATCAAAGAATACTAAACATATCATGTTGCGATCTGTCTTGTTTGAGCACATTAGATCATATTATTTTAACAAACTTCTTACTATCACTTTGTTTTTATCTAAAAGTTAAATATGTCTTATTCATCACATTATTTTTATGCAAATTCTTTTTTTTATTTTTTCTTATAGTTATTGTATTATTTATTATTTAAAATTATTTTACTATCATATAATTTTTTATTATCTTAATTAATATCTTTCTTATTATTCTTTTAATAGTCTTTAATAACTATAAATATTTTATTCTTGAAATTTGGTATATTTTTATGCATTCAATTTTTTTTAATCATTTAAACTTATTGTAATATTTTTAAATATAATTAAATTTTTTAATTTATTTATTTTTAAATTAATTTAATGTATAAGTATCCTCACACTATCTCTATTGTTTTACTACATTCTCTTCCCTACTATAAATTTTAATTATTTTTATATTAATTTTTTACCTTTAACCAGAATAATATCATATTTTATTTTAAATTGTAAAATTGAATTAGTCTAAAATATTAATACATATATTTGATGATTATGTTACAAATATATTGAGTTCTCTTATAACTATTTTTGTATTAGATGCAGTTATTTTTTTTTAACTTTAAGATACAAATTTAATTTTTAATTTTCATTAGTAAAATTACCTATATTAGAAAGTTATTTATATTATTAAAATTTTATTTTAATCATAGAAAAATAATTTCTTAATTGTTTGAACATATTATATATATGTAGTAATATGTTTATTGTCATTTTATTTCTTTACATAATATTTTAAAAAATAAAAACTTATGAAATAAAAAAAATCTCATCTCAAATTCAAATAATTCTTATCATTACAACAACAACAACAACAACCCAGTATAATCCCACTTAGTGGGGTCTGGGGAGGGTAGTGTGTACGCAGACCTTACCCCTACCCTGAGGTAGAGAGGCTGTTTCCAAATAGACCCCCGGCATCCTTCCCTCCAAGAACTTCCCACCTTGCTCTTGGGGAGACTCGAACTCACAACCTCTTGGTTGGAAGTGGAGGTTGCTTACCATCAGAGCAACCCCTCTTGTCTTATCATTCTTATTTTCTAAATTGGACCGCATTTTTAAAATATTATACTATATATTCAAACTTAAACTAACTGCACTCAATTCATATATTAATCATAGAAAAATATTTTCTTTGTTGTTTGAACACATTATATGTTAATGTTGTAGTAATATTTTCATTATCATTTTATTTCTTACGTAAATTTTCTTTCTTTTTTAGATTTAATACAAATTTAATCTTTAATTTTTATTAGTAAAATTACCTATATTAGAAATTTATTTTCTATTTTAATATTTTTTTCATAAATAAGACTTCAATTTCGTGATATTATCCATAGTTTGGCCTTCTAATAGTAGTTTTAACAAATTTCCAATTTCTAATTCAAATAGCCTTTCCCTTTCATTTCTAATAATAATTTTTTAATAATTTTGCTAATTTTTAATCTAATATATAGTCTTATTACGTTTTATGTGGCTTTTCATTAACTTATAATTTTTTTTAATATCATTATAATCTACTATTCTTTAATATAATATAGATAAATATATAATTTCTAATCATAAAATAAATATTTATTTTGTTTTAAAAATATTGCTCGAAAATTTTAAATTATTTAAATTTTAATAAGATTTTAAGCATTGTATATTTAATTTATTTTATTTTTTAAACTTATGATTTATAAATATCTCATATTATCTCTAATTTATTTCTATTATTCAATATTTTTAGTTTTTGATTTTATCCATTAGACTTGAGTTACGTGGACTTATCCATATTATGAATTTTCTTATCATAATATAAAAAACTTTCCCATCTCAAATTTAAATAAGTTTTACCCTTCTTCTCTATGATAAAAAATCTGAATTTTTATTTTTTCTCTATTTATTATTTATTTTTGATATTATATTATTAAATACCTAATATTATTACATTGTCATGTGGATTTTTATTAGCTTGTTTGAATTTAATATTTATTTCTACTACATTCATTCTAATATAATATAGATAAAAATTAAAAAACTTTCTCAAATTCAAATAAGTTTTATTATTCTATTTTCTATATTTGACTACATTTTTAAAGAATTATGTTATACTTTCAAACTTAAACTTACTGTACTCAATTCAAATATTAATAAAAAAATATTTTCTTAATTGTTAGAACACATTATAGCTGAATGTTGTAGTAATATTTACGTATAAAATATTCGTTTGCCCGATTTATCAATATTAATATGACTTTATTATTCTTATTTTTAAAATATTTTTTTACTGATTATTTAAGTTTTTTCTTACCTTATAAATAATTTATATACTTTATTTAAGATCTTATTTTGCTGCTTGAATTTATTTAATTTTTAAACTCAATATATCTTTAATAACTTAAGTAAATTTTAATTTTATTTTATATTTTAACTTACTCTAATGTATAAATAGTCGTAGGTTATCTCAATTACGTCTTTCTATATATTTTTTATTTTTTTCGATTAGAATTTTTAATTAATTTTTACCTCCATATCTCTAGCTAATAAAAAAAAATCTATGGGTGAATCAATATAGATATAAATATACTTATAAATATAAATTTAAATGTAGATATATAGATTAAATTTGTCTAAGATCTATTTAGATTAAGTATAATAAGATCTATTTAGATTAAGTATAAGATTCATTAACTACTTCCATTAATTATGTTTCCATTTATGATTCAAATTTTTAATGTTGTCTTTAAATTGCCAAGTGACTTCTTTTTAGCTTGTCACTTGGCTTAACCACATGCTTCACTACTCTCCTTTTAATATAACTAGTATCAGTACCCACGCGATGCGCGAACATATCATTTCAAATTGCGGTGTAGGTTGTTTAAATCATGTACAAATAACCTTAAAATATAAACCTCTCAGATAAAAATTATATAACATGAGAATTTAATTATGAAACATGATATGAAATTATTTTTCAAATCTCGTAGTGAACAACCAATTTTTTTAATATATAATTGTAGCAACCTAACCCCTTGATTTTGGTACTTGTATTTCATTCCGTTATCGATATTAAAGAATGCTAAACATGTCATATTGTGATCTATCTTGTATTTCATTCCGTTATCGATATTAAAGAATGCTAAACATGTCATATTGTGATCTATCTTGTTCGAGCACATTAGGATCATATTATCTTAACAAAATTCTTATTATCATTTTATTTTTATCTCGAAGTCAAATATATCTTATTCATCACATCACTTTTACATAAATTCGTTTTTTTTCTTTTCTTATAGTTATTGTATTATTTAATATTTAATATTATTATACTATCATATAATTTTTTATTAGCTTATAATTAAATTAATGTCTTGCTTTTTATCCTTCTAATTGTATTTAATAAAAATAAATATTTATTCTTGAAATTTGGTATATTTTTATGCTTTTATCCTCTTATTCATAATATTTTAATCACTAAAATTTATCAGTAATATTTTTAAATATAATTTTATTATTTTATTTATCTATTTTTAAATTAATTTAAAGTATAAGTATCCTCACACTACCTCTATTTTTTTTTATGTACATTCTCTTCCCTACTACAAATGTTAATTAGCTTTTTTATTAATGTTTTACCTAGAGCCAAAATAATGGCATATTTTGTTTTAAATTGTAACTTTTAATTAGTCTAAAATATTAATACATAAGTTATTTGATTTTCATTTTTCAAATGTATTGAATTCTCTTATAATTAATTTTGTATTAGATGCAGTTAAGTTTTCTTTCCTTTTTAGCTATAAGATACAATTTAATTTTTAATTTTCATTAGTAAGATTACCAATATTAGAAATTTATTTTGTATTTTTAAAATTTATTTAATCATAGAAAAAAATTTCTTAATTGTTTGAATACATTATTTTTAAATATTGTAGTAATATTTTTACTGTCATTTTAGTTCTTTACATAATATTTTTTTTAAAAAAAATCTCATCTCAAATTCAAATAATTCTTATCATTCTATTTTCTAAAATGGACCGCATTTTTAAAAAATTATGCTATGCATTCAAACTCAAACTAACACACTCGATTCAAATATTAATCATAGAAAAATATTTTCTTAATTATTTGAACATATTATATCTTTGTATAATATTTTCACTGTTATTTTATTTCTTTACATAATTTTCTTTCTTTTTTAGTTTTAAGATGCAAATTTAATTTTTGTAAAATTACCTATATTAGAAATTTATTTTGTAATTGAATTTTTTTATTTTTTATTATTGTTTTATTTTTCATAAGTAAGACTTCAATTTCGTGGTATTATCCATAATTTGAGCATTCGCGTCATAGTTTTTAGAACTTTCTAATCGCAAATTCAAATAGTCTTTTCTTTAAATTTCTAATAGTAAATTTCTAATAATTTTACATAATTTTGCTATTTTTTAATCTAATATATAGTCTTATTACATTTTATGTGACTTTTCATTAACTTGTAAATTTATTTAATATCATTATCAACTACTTTTCTTTAATAATATAAGATAAATATATAATTTTTTTAATTATGAAATAAATATTTATTTTATTTTAAAAACATTGCTCGAAAAAATTAAATTATTTAAAATTGAATAATATTTTTAAGTATTGTATATTTATTTTATTTTATTTTCTAAACTTATGATTTATAAATGTCCGTACATTATCTCTAATTTATTTTTTATTGTTCAATTTTTTAGTTATTGATTTTAACTGTTAGACTTGAGTTATGTGGACTTATATTATGACTTTTCTTAGTATAATATAAAAAACTTTCTTATCTCAAATTTAAATAAGTTTTACCCTTTTTCCTATGATAAAAAATCTGAATTTTTATTTTTTCTCTATTTATTCTTTATTTTTTTACTTTATATTATTCGATACCTAATATTATTACATTATCATGTGTATTTTTATTAGCCTGTTTGAATTTAATATCTATTTTTACCACACTCATTATAATATAATATAGATAAAAATTTAAAAACTTTCTCATCTCAAATTCAAATAATTTTTATCATTCTATTTCTTAATGAGACCATATTTTCAAAAAATTATGTTATGCTTTTAAATTTAAACTAACTGAACTTAATTCAAATATAATCATAGAAAAATATTTTCTTAATTGTTCGAACACATTATATCTAAATGTTATAGTAATATTTACGTATAAAATATTCGTTTGCACGATTTATCAATATTAATATGAATTTATTATTCTTGTTATTAAAATATCTTTTGTTGATTATTTAATTTTTCTCTTACCTTATAAATAATTTGTATATTTTATGTAAGATCTTATGTTGCTGCTTGAAATTATTTAATTTTTAAACTCAATAAATTTTTAATATCTTAAGTAAATTTTAGTTTTATTTTATATTTTAACTTACTCCAAAGTATAAATAGTTATAGGTTCTCTCAATTTACGTCTTTATATATTTTTAGTTTTTTCTATTATAGTTTTTAATTATTTTTTCACCTCCATATTTCTAGCTAATATAGAAAAAAATCTATGAGTAGATCAATATATAAATATAAATATAAATATAGATATAGATACAAATATACATATAAATTTAATTATAGATATATAGATTAGATTTGTCTAAGATCTATTTAGATTATGTATAAGATTCATTAAACTACTTCCATTAATTATGTTTCTATATATAATTTCTAATTATTAATGTTGTCCTAAAATTGCCAAGTGACTTCATTTTAGCTTACCACTTGGCTTAACCACAATGCATACTACTCTCCTTTTAATATAACTAGTATTAATACCCGCGCGATGCGCGGACACAAATCATGTCGGATTGTGATTTGGATTATTTGAATTATGTATAAATAACTTTAAAATACAAACCTTCTAGATAAAATTTATAGATAATCATTAGATATTAATTAAGAAGCAAGACATGAAACCATTTCGCAAATCTCATATTGGATAACCTGTTTTCTTTTTCTATATTTATATAATCCAATAGGTTAATTTTAGTACTTGAATTTCATTTCGTTATCAATATTAAAAATTACTAACTATGTCATGTGGTGATTTGTCTCGTTTAAACATATTAAATTATATTATTTTAATAAAATTCTCAGTATTAGTTTATTCTTTTTTGTCTAAAGCTTAAATAAGTCTTATTCTTTTAAATTTTACACAATTGTTTTTGTTCTTTGCTTATAATTATTAAATTATTTATTATTTAATATTATTATACTTTCATGTGAGTTTTTCGGCTTACTAATTGACTTAATATTTTGCTTATTATCCTTTTAATAATTATCGATAAATATTATTTTTTTATTCTTGAAATTTAAAATATTTTACGATTTTATCCTCTTATTCATAGGTTATCTCAATTTCCGTCTTTCTATATTTTTTATTTTTTTCTATTTTAGTTTTTTAATTAATTTTTTACCTCTATATTTCTAGCTAATTTAGAAGAAAATCTATGAGTGGATCTATCTATATATATATATATATGTGTGCGTGTGTGTATATATAAAGAGAGAGAGATTAGATTTGTCTAACATATATTTGGATTATGTATAAGATTCATTAAACTACTTCCTTTAATTATGTTTCCATTTATAATTTCTAATAATTAATGTTGTTCTACAATTTGCCAAGTGGCTTCATTTTAGCTTGCCAATTGGCTTAACCACAATGCATACTATTCTCCTTTTAATATAATATAGATATAGAAGATATAGATGTGCTTTTTTACGTGAGGAAAAGACATAAGGCGTTGGCTGCACCTACCATTCAATTGAAAATATCCTCCTATGAAAATAATCACAAAAATAAATCATTTATCTTTGGTCGAGATATTAGATAATAGCAGACAGTTTTATCGGACCTAATTAATCGCACTTAACAAGAAATTAAAAATTACTAGTACGATGTTGTCTACTAGATCTGTTCTGCTCTGCGCTACTTTTATAGTATATATATATACTTTAATTACTTTAAGGTGTCAGTTTGGTTGGAATACGATTTATACCGGTATAAGTTAAATTGGGACTAGTTATGCTGGAATTATTGTTTATTCATTGTTTGGTATATTGTAGGAGTATTAAGAATGACAATTGCACAATTTCTAAGAAGAAGATATAAGTTATACAAGTGCTAATTACTCCACCTTTTATAAGGTACAAGTTATCCCATGTTAAAATTAACACCGGAATAACTTATACCTGATTTGTTAACTAAATAGAATATTAAAGTGGTAAATAGTTATCCCAAACTATGGTAAGACAGACGAAAATGTACCAATTATAAAAAAGTTAAACTCCTGAAATGAAAAAGAATGCAAAAGCTCACCACACTGTCCTTGATCCTTAACACCAACAAGAACACCTTTCTCTCTCCAATCAACTGACTCCGGCAAGCTATCTCCGGCCTTAGGAGCATAACGATCACTTTTGGTTCTTAGACAACTTACGTGGACCATCGATCTTAGTACCTAGGTACATGGACCGGTACTCCTCGTTTGTCAGATCAGCGAACCGGGTTATACCCAGCTTGTAAGTCCGATCGGGCATAGCATTTTGTTCATCGATGTATTTTAAGTTATCCTTAAAGATCTGAAAACGCTTATCTTTTTCATCTAAAGCGTTGTAGGACTTGCCGTGCCGGACTAGCCACGACTCGTACAAAGCCAACACTTCAGCATCAGTACGCCAGTTTGTTCACTGGCTGTTCATGTGAATGTGATGGTTTTCATCGTAAGTTAGGATGGACATGTCCGCCACCGACGATGATAAGGCGGCAGACAGGAAGAGGAGCAGGACAAGTATGGAGGAATGGTAACCCATGTTTCGTTGTTTTTCCATTTTAGTGGGGAAGGTGAAGAAAGAGGTGAGGAAAGTGGAGAAGGAATAGTGTTACATATACTACTATACTAGACACAAAAGGGAAAAGGGATATTTTTGTCAATGTAGATGGAGGTATAATATCTACTACTAACGTATCTTGGTTTATACGGGCAAGAAAGAGATAAAAAAATGATCTCCTACTTTTACTTACAGTTTGAATAAAAGAACAAAAAAAGTATTCTTATAAGATTTTTGAGTTATTTTAGAGATCTATGTTGTTATTAAAAAAAAAAGGTTCTTTTGTGTTTATTACACTTTTTGAATTTATTTATTTATTTTTATTAAAGAGCAGCTAGGTGTTCCTAAGCCGATGGTCTATTGGAAATAGTTTCTCTATATTCACAAGGTAGGAGTAAGGTCTGCGTAAGCACTATTCTTCCCAGATCCCATGGTGTGAGATAATACTAGGTATGTTGTTGTTGTTGTAAAGGGCAGCTTGGTGCATTAAGCTTCCGCTATGCGCGGTGTTTGAGATTCGGGGAAGAGCCGAACCACAAAAGTCTATTGTACGCAGTCTTACCTTGCATTTCTATAAGAGGTTGTTTCCACGACTCGAACCTGTGATCTCCAGATCACGCGACAACAATTTTACCAGTTATGCCAAAGTTTTTCTTTTTATTTTATTTATTAAAATTTATATAATTAAAATAATATTTATAATTATCAATAAAATCAATTCTCACATGTAAATGATGAAATACGTATGTTAATTAGCATATGGGAGGAAGCAGGGAAATGAGTGACCTTAAAAGGATGAGATAGGTTAAAGAGAGTACTACAGAAAAGCAACAGCACGAGTGTCAGATTATCTACTACAGAAAAGCAACAGCACGTGGATCAGATGCGATTGGTGGCTCATGACGAGTGTCAGATTATCTACTTTTCCATTCCATTTTAGGTGACCGTATTAATTGAAGTACTCACTTTGAAAAGAAAAAAAAGTACTCACTTTAATATTTATTAGTGTTAGAATCCGCGCGGTGCGTGCGCGAATAACATTAAACAAATATTAATCATATTATTTTAATAAAATTTTAATTGTTATTTTATATTTTTAATGCAGTGTAACCAAAAATAAAATAATAAAATTAAAGGAAACTAATTATATAGCTTTAATTAACTTTTCTCTTTATTATTTTAATTTATTACATTATTGTCTATTTCGTGTTATTACATAGATATAAAAGCTTTTCTTAGTGGGTTTGTATCCTTGTCCATTATTCCATTTTATATATCGATATACATTTTTATTTCTCCTATTTTTTAAATTTTTTTGTTTCTTATATTGTTAACTGTTTTTCGAATATTTAATATATAAATAATAATTTTGTATTTCCTACTTTATTTTATTTTTAAAATTTTTGTGTTCTATTGTGTATATTTTTTTATACTATGATGTTTTGATTAGTTTTCCTCATTTACTTTTTTATCTAATAGTTTAATATTTTTTTTATTTTGTATTACGTCTATTAACGATATTTTTTTCTATTCGATTTTAATTATTGAAAACTTTCTACATGAGAAATTTCTTTCTATTTTTAACATTTCACTATGTTGCTCAGAGGACTTTTATTATTACATGTTTTTATTATTGACTTTACTTAATGAGATTCGAGATATGTAACATTATTTATTGTATATCGTTGCTCTTCACAAATCAAAAATAATTCCTCATCTCAAGCTAAAATATATATTATTCTTTCAACCTTTTAAACCATGTTAGTTCGTTGTTGCTTTATGCAATACTTAGTTTAACTCTTAAATTTAATTTGTTTTCGCACTCTTATTTTATAGTTAGGAATTCATTGATTCAGTAAAATTCAATCGGTTGAGAAGGCAAAAAAATGGTAAAAAGAAGAATAACATTAAATTTAGCTATGATAGAACAACACAAAATAATTTTTGTTTAAAAGTAATTTGATCTTTATTTTTCTAAATGTTCAATAATTTTGTAACTGTTAAATTAATACTATTTTAAATAAAGAAAAGTAGCAAAAAATCTGAATAATTGTATTCCTGGCATATCATACAAATAACATCTTCTATTATTTGCAAAAGCAAAAAAAAAAAATGCATAAAAAGGTTTGAAAATAAGCAAATGAGAATTAAGTCATAGTAAAGATAAAGTACAATTCAATTCGACATTATTTCTAGACATATATACCATTTCAAATCATGTTCTTTCAATGCGTACACTATTGAGAAAATAACTCAGGAGATAATCAATATCATCTTATATTACAAAGAAGCTGTTCTCGGTCCCCGGTGCTCTATTTTAAAGAATAGTGCATCAAATGGATCCAATCAATTAAGATAATTACCATACAAAGATCACGGGTTCACTAAAATTTAACAGTTGTAGCTATTACTATTTATTTGTAGATATTCTAAAGAGTATTTTCTATGTTCTTTAACCAAACAGGAAGTCTGTTGAAATCAAAATAGTCAAAATAAATGATAGATGATATTATAAAATATTTGACTGAAAATTTAAATACAATAATTATCTGTAATTACATATAGCGCATACACATTATCCTATTATGAACAATGCAGAATGCCTTCATTTTATATCAACTTGATGAACCTTATAATATTCAAATTCACCAGAAAATCATACTAATTACTTTTAAGAAATGATGATATACTTCAGGAAAATGAATGAATTAAACATTAAGAACAATATCATATCATGGTTATAGAATTTTTTCAAAGCTTCATAAATAAGAAAGAAAAGGAGAATTCACCGTACTACCACTGCTTCAATGGGAAAAATAATACATTAGAGATTGCACAACTTTTAGATGGATTGGACTTGCTTTCTCTTTCCCGGAAAGAAGATTATATATACATGAGTTTAGGCTCATACTCCTTAAAATCTCTCCTAAGAATATTCTAATAATATCATATCCCTATAATATATCATATAATATCACATCTCTAGCAAATATAGATATACAATATATAAATACTATATTTACACATTTACAGATCTTGATTCATAAAAGAAAACCCAACAACAATGAAGCACGAAGAAAAATCAATAAGATCTGCAAATCTTTTTTAATAGTATCATAATGCTTCTTTCAATCAAACTTGATTTTTGAATCTCAATTCAAAAAAAATTATCTTTCAATTCAAGATTTAAGATTTCAATTCAAAAACTTTTATCCTTCAATTTAAATTTTCTTTATCTCAATTTAAATATGTTTAGTCTAAATTCAATATTTTTATTATAATGTTTATTAACTTTTACTTTAACTTTTTCTTATCATACCACTTGACGTGGTTGATTACCTTATTATTCTTAATTAATTATCTGAGTGATTTATTTAACTCTATTTTTTGTTAAGGATAATAGTCTAAAAGATATGCAAGAGATATGACAGTTTAGGAGTCTTTTTTCCTTAAAAATCATTTTTCAAAATATTTGTAAGATTCATTGCAATAAATTTAAACCTCATCATATAAAGTCTGCACTAACAAATATTTGGAATTCAATAATTTAATTACATCACATGTTTCTAAAAAAATATTTTTAGCTCTAAATTAAAATTTATAATAAATATTTTTTCAATAGTAAGGGATCGTTGGATATGAACTATCGATTTTGTAAGATACTAAATGTTTATTTAAATATTTTTTTTCTTAAAAAAGAATACCTACCATAACTGAACTATACACAAAATTTAATTAAAGATACCTATAATGTTCACAAATAAGGTTAGATACAAAACTTGTATTAAATAAAGAATTATTATTTCAACTTAAAATTAGTGTATAAGATTTTCAATGAAATTTTAATTGATTCTTGTTCAAAAAAGGATACCTACCATAACTGAATTATACACAAATTTAATTAAAGATACCTATAGAAAATCTTGTACTACTACTTCCATTAAATATGTTTCCATTTATAATTCAAATTTTTAATGTTGTCTTAAAATTGTCAAGTTGCTTTATTTTAGCTTGCCACTTGGCTTAACCACATGTTTCACTACTCTCCTTTTAATATAATATAGATATTTATATTTATATATATATTATATTAAAAAAAGTAGTATGCATTGTGGTTAATTAAAATGACATGCTAAAACGAAGCCACTTAATAATTTTGGAATAATATTAATAATTAGGAATTATCAATGAAACATAATTAATGGAAATAGTTGATTGAAATAGATCTTAGAAATAATCTAAATAGATCTTAGACAAATCTAATCTATATATGTATATTTATATCTATATCTACCTATATATTGATCCACTCATAGATTTTCTTCAATATTAGCTAGAAATATGGAGGTAAAGAATCAATTAAAAATTTTAATAGAAAAAAATAAAAAAATATAGAAAGACGTAAATTGAGATAACATATGACTATTTATACTTTGGAGTAAGTTAAAATATAAAATAAAACTAAACTTTACTTAAGATATTAAAGATTTGATGACTTTAAAAATTAAAGAATTTCAAGCACCAAAACGAGATCTTATATAAAATAAACCAATTATTTATAAGGTAAGGGAAAAAAATTAAATAATCATTAAAAATATTTAATAACAAGAATAATAAAGTCATATTAATGTTGATAAATCGGAAAAACGAATATTTTATACATAAATAAATAAATTTTATATAATTAAAAATGTAAACTTAATAAGAACAAATCTTAACTACTCGGATGAATGACAAATGAATTACTATGCGAAAGAATATACATAAAGTATAACTAATTCTCTCTCTATATACTATATATATATATATATATATATATAACCCAAATCACGTGACCGGCACACGACACACTACCTGACCCGAGCGAACCAAACCGTATGATGCACCAAAATGCATATCCATATGCATGAAAATTAATTTAACTGCGGAAACTCTTTGAATATCATATACATTTTCAAGTTAAATGACAAAATATTTTTCCAATTCAAAATCATACATGACGTCTTTCATAATATTAATGGGATCAAATGCAACAAATATTTTTTTATATATGTCGTGTACCATCTATTATTACAACTCATCACAATTATCTATAGAGCCTCCAGACCAAGAATAGAACTTAATATTTGGGTCAATGCTCGACTAACATAAAACAAAAAGACAACATGATATCTACCATGAAATAGGAGTGGTGCCTCACCATATACTTTGGGAAGAGAGCTATCATAGCCATGTCTGCGTGCCACGTATTATACCACTCATCCTGAAACATGTAAAATAAGAGGAGCCCTGAAGAGAGGCCACTGAGGGCTGAGTACACCACCAGGGTACTCAATAAGTGTCATAGACTCTTCTAACTCAAGTTCCTAGGATAAGATTTTACAAAAACTATGCAACTAATATTTGATATAAAGTGATAGACAATTATACAAATCATGCTATTTATCATTTCAAATGAAAAGACAAGTGAAGTATAAACCATGATATAAATTCTTAGAACATTTATATCAATCTAAGATTTTAAATAAAATCATACAAAACCATTTCACTTTCATTAAGTCATCGAAATCACATTCGGCTCCTTAGACCTAAACATAAGAAAGTCTTCTTTATCTTTCACCGAGAGTACTATACGGACACCGACATAATAAACAACTATTAGGTGATCGACCTAGCAACAACTATTTGACCCTACTTGTCTGGGCGGCTTCCCGTAGTGTCATACGAGTCGACTTAACCTCATTACTTTAAGTAGTGATCATTTGTCCTCTTAATAGAGGACTTTATCCCACAAACCTCGACCTAGTCTTGGAATGCATCCCTACACCGTCACGTATAGTTTCATGGTAATTGTCACACCTCCTTTTTCACCTATACCCTCGGAAGGGCGTGAAGGAGTTTTTCCAATTAAAGGACAATCGGAACAGGATTTGATTATTAATTATTCAGAGTCGCCACTTGGGAGATTAATGGTGTCCCAAGTCACCGGTTGCATCCCGAACCGAGGAAAAATATGACTCTGTTAACAGTCCGCGAACCAGAAATCTGGGTAAGGAATTCTGTTAACCCATGGAGAAGGTGTTAGGCATTCCCGGGTTCCGTGGTTCTAGCACGGTCGCTTAACTGTTGTATTTGATTTTATCTGATTTTAATACATGCTAGTTCATTTGCCTTTTATTAATTTTACGCCGCTTTTATTATAGTTATATTTTTTTTAAGAATTGCGATGTCATGAAAACGCGTTTCGAACCACGTCTCAATCAATGCACCCGTAGTTATCAACACATTTCAACTTCGTCGAGATTTGGATTTGAGTCGCATCAATGCGCACCCGAATTTTAAGAAGGTTATTTAATTAAATCGTGCCTAAAGATACTAACGTAGTGTTATTTTTGGGAAAAGCCATGAAGTTCGCTAAACGGCCATCCCAAATTCTAATTATTTCGATAACTATTTACTAAGGGCCCCACATTTATTTATTTTTGTGCGGTGAGGCTCGTCTCAATTTGTGAAACTCTTTTCTATCATTATTTATTTTATAAGAATTACGACGTCGTGAAAACGCGTTTCGAACCACGTCACAATCAATGCACCCGTGATTGTCAACACATTTTGACTTTGTCGAGATCTAGATTTGGGTCGCATCAATGCGCACCCGAGTTTAAGAAAGTGACTTAATTAAATCGCGTCTAAAGATTCTAACGTAATATTATTTTGGGGAAGGCCATGAAATTCGCTAAACGACCTTCCCAAATCTAAACAGCGAGATAATTATGTCATTAATTACTTAAGATCCTAATTGGTTAAGGCCAACATTTGTTAAACTTGAATTTTGAACTTTTATGCAGAAGTACTGAGGAAATGGGCTTTGAGCCCATACAGTCCAAAGCATTGTCATTACATATGCTGCAGGTGTGGGCTCTTAGAGCTCTAAGAACCAGGCCTAACGGAGGACAAATTTTACTTATTGACGGGCCAATGCACAACCCAGGGATCGAGCCCTTGGGGCTCCTTCCTATTTAATTAAATTCTTAAACCTTGATGAACCTGGGCCCCAATTCGATCTCTCGCCTAACCACAGTCTGGGCCGACTGTAAATTCGCCAGGCCCAAAATTGGCCCAGTATGAAGCTCTGTACAATTCATATTAGACCAAAATTAAAAGCAACCATGTGTGTTGAACTCTAAATCAATTACAACTTTGTAGATTTAACTTCAGCAGCCTATGGAACTTAAATTGTAAACTACAATTGCATAAGCATGAAATGCACAGTCTACACAGTCCACAACCTTGATTACATACATGAATCTAAACACCTAAATGCCCACTTACTAATCGAAAGGAACATACTCATGCTTGACAGTTTATCAGTCCCATTTACACAAATCAGGATTAATATAGTATCAAAATGACATGAGTAAGCTAATTGTTTATACATTAAGTTTAGACAAAACATGAAGAATTCAAAGATCAAATTCAGACAGCATATTTACTCCAACTCCATAGACTTGAGAGCTGCAGAACAAATACCTGGAAATTGAAATGTAAATAGAGAGAAGGAGAGGAGTCAGCTACTTGCAACAACAACAGCAGTAAACTCAGCCATATATACCACAAGACAGTCCAGAAAACACTTTTGAAAATCAGAAATACAGGTAGCCTTCCCAGATTAATTCAGCATATACTTCAAATATACGCCTGACCCTCACAGCTGCGCCTAAACACCTCTGTAACAATGCTAAACCCAAAACTGAAATCCCAAAACTAGTGATGGAACTGTGCAGTTGTCTCGAATTTCTCCATTTTTTGATATTTTTGTTTTCTGAATAATTTTGGAATTAAAATGCTAACTGAAATCAAAAGCAGGAATGAAAGCTCAAATTGAAATTCAAGGCCGAAGGCAGAAATCCCAGCCCAGACCCCTTTCCCAAGGCATTTCATGCCCTTTTATAGGCAACCCCAAAGAGAATAGATTAGATTCTGATTTTCCAATCAGTCCCTCTCTATTTTCAATTTGGTCCCTCTATTTTTATCTTGCTAAATAAGTAACTGCATTACAATTATCAAAATCTACACTTGCACCCCATTCTAGAAGGCCCTAAGGTATTCCTCTACCCATACAATACATATACTGCCCTTCCATATACCTTGATATTACTATTCCTATCAGAACTACCCTTTTCCATACCCAGATTACCCCTGAAAGCATTTCAAAATCACTGAACCTACCCTCATCCTTAACAGCTATACCCAATACCCTAAACCAATCTAAAACTAACTGAAATTAATTAACTAACATTCAGAAACTAACTAATCAGACTGACCAAAACCAATTCTGTTCAATTATACCAACTCAAACAAGCTAAACGAAATTAAACTGAGCTTAAGCTACCATGATTAATATTAAGTGAACTTTAAACTAATTCTTAAACCATGAACTTACAATCATTCAACCAAATATCAAACTCAGAATCAACAGTAATTAACATAACTTAAACTAATGCAATTAAACCATAAAATTAGCAGAACAATTAACGAAACAACACTGTAAATAATACTTCAAACATGCGAGTAAAAGGAAGCAATAAAACTCACAAAGGCATGAGGGACTCCGGCCAGTCAGAAACATCTGAATCCTTTCAGATTTTTGACGCGTAACATCCCTAACCATGTGTTCTTACAAGAGAACACATGGTTAAGGATACTACGGTTCGAAATCAAAAGGATTTGGTTTTAGGGTTTGGCCAGAAATTCTTAGATCTAAGATTCGGGCCGTTTCACGGTGATTTGAAAGAAAATAGCCGTGGATTAGTGTTGAGGAAGGGCCGGGGGTTGTGGGGTGTGATTTTGGACTGATTTGGATGAACTTGTCACTTGGCCGGAAAACTTCAAACCAAGATTCGACGAGTTCCGGCCTTGTTCGAGGTAAGCCAGTGGGTGCAATGGAAAGAGGAGAGTGAGGGGGATCTGTGGTGTTAAATTCGGGGTGAACGACGTAGGTTGTGTTCACCGCCGGCGAGGGATTTAGGGGCGGCGCGGATTAGGGTTTGAGGAGAAGGGGTGGGGTGAGGAAGATGAGGCAAATAGGGGTAGGGGAGGGGGGAAGGTTCGGACCATTTTATATTACAAACCTCGTTAGTTCCGGACCGTTGGATTGATGAGATCCAGCGGTCCTGATCCAGGACCCCGAAACGACGCCGTTTCGTCTAGAAGGGGGGGCAGACCGGGTAGGGACTTGGGCTGGACTGAATTGAAATGTTTTTGAGGCGTTTGGGCCTGAGAAATTTCTTTAATTTGGCCCAAATTTGGGTCTTTTATTAAGACCACTTTTTATACTCTTATTTTCTTTTTATTTGCTTTTACAATTTTTATAATAATTTTTTATAATTTTTATAAAGATGTAAAACTAACATGAAATCCCGATTGTTTTAAAACAAAGACTAATTAATTCCTAAAATTGTTCAAAAACTATTTCGTGACAAATTCACAATAAAAATTATTAAAAATGCAAAAGTGAACTATTTTTGTGATTTTCATGCTTTGTTCTAAACAAATTATCCCTTAATTGACACTAAATATAAAAATTAAGACCTAAATGCAAATGCATACTCTTTGTGTTTTATATGAATTAACATGCACAAATAAGATGCCAATAATTAACACAAAACGCCACCAAAATTCACAAGAATTGTAAAAATAAAGAGAAAATTATTTTATTGGAATTTTGGGAATTATTCATATATAGAGCAAAAATCACGTGCTCACAGTAATTAACTTAATATTCGAACCAATCTCGATCGTCTCTACTAGTAACTCCCAAAACATTTGAATATCAAATATAAATTCATAGCCTAATAGCCTCAAAGGATCTATTTTATCAAATCATGATTTTCATAGCCAATCCAAACCATTTGAACAACCCAAGTACCCATATATCACAACTTGACAATAATCAACAATATTAATATTTCCACAACAATAGTCCATGGATCAACCACAATGTGTACAAGAATATCAACAAAAGCAAGGAATGTAAATTTCTCAACAAGAAGGACATCCCAACATATAACAACTTCGTCTCAACGTGATAACAATTTTCACAACCTCAACACCAATAACTCAACAATGAGAAAGATAGTATATAACTACGATGTTAAATAAGAATAACTCACAATGGAAGAGATAATATATAACAATGACTTCAAATAATAGAAATCAGCAATGAAAGGGATTACATGTACAATGACTTTAAATAGTGATAATCAACAATGAAAGAAATAACATGCAGAATGACTTCAAATAATGATAATCAACAATGAAAGAGATAACATGCAATAATAAGAGAGGAAAAAAGTTCAACTAAAGTATGAGATTAATTTATCAAGTAAGATGTAGAACAAATGTTAACAAAGTCATTTAAGGTGTTACACCCCATATTTTCGTATGAAAAAGTACGTCGTAAGCAAACTGATGTAAGACCAAAAATAAGATCATCTTTGAAAGTATATAAAGTAAGTTAATCGTGTTATCTTAGATGTTACAAATATTGAAAATCATGAACAACAAGTACAAAGAGGGTTGGAAGGTTCAGAAGCTAAAGAAATTGAAGAAAATAAAGTTTCCTCGAAAGTCAACAAGTTGGGAATGTTATAATTTGTACCTTTGGGGTGAGATTAGGGTTATTAAAATTATAAGAAGGTTATGTTATGAGTTATTTTATTTGTATGATAGTCACGTTTTAAATTTTGAAGTCAAGCAAGTTGTGGAACAAAAGTTGACAAAGGTAATCACAAGTTAAATTCATAAATATGCTGAAAATTAGGTTGAATGTAAATGAGTTTTTATCCCAATATACTTAGAGTTACGGGATGATCCACCCATCAAATTGAGTATCTATGAGCCCATTTACTAACTCATTAAATCGTTTGTCAATACAATATCGGAGTAGAGATATATATGCATTTTTGCAAGACTACACAGACTGCATAGGTGACAAGAAGGTGTGTCACCTACTTGCTTAAATGAGAGGACTAAATATGTCCAAAAAGGGCTAGTTCGGGTCAGCCAATACAACGACCTGGTTGTTTCGTGAGTTATAGCCCCATTTCCCCCATTTCTGCTTCCTTTTGTGATTCTCAGCTGTATTTTGTTTCGTATCGTATTGGTTGGTTCGGGTCTGGAGTGGTTCGGAGAGGATTTGAGACATTTAGTCTCTTTTGTGAAGTTTTAAGTTGAAAAAGTTGACCGGATATTTCATTATGAGTAAACGATCTCGGATGTGAATTCTAACGCTTCCGTTAGCTCCATTAGGTGATTTTGGACTTAAGAGCGCGTCCGGAAGGTGATTTGGAGGTCTGTGGTAGAATTAGGCAATTTTGGTCGGCAGTGAAAAAATTGATATTGGGGTCGGAATGAAATTCCGGAAGTTGGAGTAGGTTTGTGATGTCATTTATGATTTGTGTGCTAAATTTCAAGTTATTTGGAGGTGATTTGATAGGTTTAGGTGTCGTTTGCGGAATTTGAAAGTTTAGAAGTTCTTACGCTTGAATCCGAGGGTAATTTGGTATTTTAATGTTGTTTTAAGTGTTCCAAAGGTTCAGCTAAGTTCGTATGTTGATATATGACTTGTTGGTTTGTTTGGTAGAGGTCCCGAGGGCCTAGGGTTGATTTTGGGTAATTGACGGAACAAGTTTAGAATTTGAGGAATGTTGAAGCTGAACTCAACTGTCATAACCGCACATGCGGAGTGGAAGCCGCAGGTATGAGCCCGCAGAAGCGGAGAAGGAGCCGCAGATGCAGTCAAGGTTGAGGTTGGCTGGAAGCACAGGTGCGAGAATTGGAGTGCACCTGCGAGACCGCATGTGCGATATTGTGACCGCAGAAGCGGATTCTGAGGAATAAGTGGGAACCACACCTGCAATGGATTTTCCATAGGTGCGGCGTCGTAGAAGTGACTATTGAGCCGCAAATGCAGTATCTCTGGGAAGAAAGTATAAATTGTGGACTTCGCGAATTTTGGTCCATTCTTCACCATTTTCAATCGGTTTTGGAGCTTTTAGGAGCGATTTTGAGGAGGGATTCAAGGGATTATTAGTGAGGTAAGTTGCTTGAGCCCTAATACTCGTATATGTGGTGATTTTCTGTTGTTTAATCATGTAATTGATGAAGATTAGGGGTGAAAATGAGGGGTTAGGGCTTGGGATTTTGGAGAGTTTGATTTGAGGATTTGAGGGACCAAATGGAGTCGAATTTTGATGAATTTTGTATGTATGGACTCGTGAGTGAATGGGCTTTCTAGTTTTGTGCATTTTGTCGAATTCTGAGATGTGGGACTAGGGGCCGGGTTTGGGTGAATTTCGGAATTTGTGTTTAGTTAAGTAAATTTTCATGTGGAATTGGTTCTTTGTCCTTTATTGATTGCATTGTATTGCTTTGGCTATATTCGGCATGTTTGGAGGTCGATTCGAGCGGCAAAGACATCGCAGAGTAGAATTTTGGCTTGGTTTGAGGTAAGTAACACTTCCAAACTTGATTATGAGGGTTCGAAACCCCGAACTATGTGTTTGTGTTTAGTATTGAAGTGATGCACATTCCAAGTGACAGGCGTGCGGGCGTGCACCATGAGAATTGTGGCCTGGTTCGTCCTATGGCACCGTTTTGTGACTCTTTCTTACTGATATCAGTGTTTCTATCATGTGATTAAGTAAATGATTTGTAAGACATGCTAGATATCATGTTAGGGCTTTACGCCGATACTGTTAGGACCCGAGTGGTTAGTTCTTGCTGTCATCTCATTAGTTTTATTGATATTCTGTACTCAGTCTTATTCATGCATTTCATATCATGTCTCAGTCTCAGTTGTTATTTATTGGTACATCATATCATTGTTCTGGTCTAGTTTCATGACATTGTGAGCCGTGTATGAGAGTAGAGAGTGATGAATGAGTGAGACCGAGAGCCTGATTATGAGTGATAATTATGGGATCGGGCTGCACATCGCAGCGGTTATGTTGATGATTATGATAGCGCTTAGGCTGTAGGAGCCCCTTCGGAGTCTGTAACACACCCCCAGTGAGCGCAGTTGATATTGTTGCCAGATGGATCATCCCTAGACGTAGATCTTGTCTGAAGTATTTATACCTAGAGATGGATCTTCTCTATAGGTCTGGAATGGCCTTCCTCGGTACTGAGTGATTATTGTCAGTGATGTGTATATATTCTGGGATGGATCTTTCCTGGGTCGGATGGCCATGTGCAGTACCGAGTGGTTGAGCACTTGAGAGTGGAGGTACATAGTACATTTTCATGTATTCTGTGCATTGGCACATAGAGATTTGCTGAGTCTTATACTTCATATTGTTCAGGTCTGTATTTACTATACTGTTTGAGCTGAATACTTGAATTGAAAGCATGCCTACTTTTCTGCACTGTTTATTTCTGTTATTTGTTGAGGTTAAGTCAGTCAGTACCTATCAGTCCATAGTTTGGACTTGTTACTTACTAAGTTGGTATACCCATGTTACCCCCTGCACCTTGTGTGTAGATCCAGGTATCTCTATCCACGATAGCAGTTGTTGACTATTCCAGTTGCAAACTTTCATTGGAGATAGCGAGGTAGCTGCCTGGCGATCGCAGTCTTGCTTTTCTCCCTCTTTATCTTCCCTTTAGGGTATTTTGGTTACTCTCAGATTATGTTAGTCTTGCTATATTTCAGAACAATTGTAGTAGTCGCTCATGACTTAGTGACACCCTTATGTCGGGCTATTTATTTCCGCATTTTGTTTTCGAGTTGAACTCTTTTATGAAATTTCAGCATGAAAAAGGTTTTTATCTATCTTTTAATGAAATATCGAATTGTTTTGGGAGTGTGTCGGCTTGCCTAGTTTCATGATAGGTGCCATCACGACCAGGTTTAGTTTTGGGTCATGACAGCCAAAGAGCCCTTTTAAGGGCTTATTTACTGCATATATCGCACTCATTATAAAGCATAAAAACCAGAGATAAGCCCATGCAAATTTCTCCCAAACATTCAAATACAAACCCTAATTGATTTTCTCTTCTTTTTAAGTTCTAGTTGGAGGAAAATCTAAGGGTTTAAGAACCAAGATAGGAGCTAATATATTCACCAAATAAGGTAAGTATACCGCTCTCTTTTATCCATTTTTTCTGCTAAAAAATTATAGAAATTCATTCTATAATTGTAAGTACTCACGAGACGGTGATCGGAAGCCGTGAGTTCGAGTTATTCAATTTGTAGTGGACTATTTTGTGGGATGTTTCGTGCTGTTGTTAGATTGTGTGTTTTTCTACTATTTTATGGAGTTTTGGAGGAGAAAGGGGATAGAGAAACACCACATAAATGCGAAACGGTGGCCTGGTCGATCGTCGTAAAATTTTCGGGTTGTTTGACACTACTATAGCGGTCGTTTTGCATATGAAGAGATTGGGGTGTGTTGGGCTGTTTTGTGGTATTTTGTGATGGATATAAGGTTGTAAAAAATATATGTATGTTGTTATTGTTGTGTTCTTGTATTTTTGGTGTTATCTTGAATTTGGAGGAAGTAAAGATTATAGGGGAGATGCTGCCTATTTTAGTATAAAATAAGCTTGTCGTTCATTGTGTGATAGTTGTACCTTTCGTAACTTAACGATAGTATTATTATTATTGTTGCTGATTAAGTTGTGAAGAGATGAGTTCAATGTAGTTATTGGAAAGATTGTGATAAGGTATTTTAAGGCTAAACCTTTCCTTCATTTTAGCATGATCTCGTAACTACATACGTTTGATAACGAGACATAAAGAGAAGTTTGTACTCCTAAATTTATGTACATTATCCTAGTCTTATAAGTTACAGTGTTCTCCCTTATCGGGACTTTATATTCAGTTAAGTATTATCTTCTTCTAGTAAATAGAGTAAAGGATCTCTCTCTCTCTCTCTCTCTCTCTCTCTCTCTCATATATATATATATATATATATATATATATAGTGACAGTATTATAGTATTTTCACCACTATCGAGCTATAATCAGTGGGCAGGTGTCATGCCCCAAAATCGAGGAGCGCGACCGATGCTCAACCGAGTAAACCCGATTGAGCAAGCCTGGCAGATTTCATTCTACCCAAGTTAATTCATGAATAAAGAGGAGATGTACTCCATTAATCAAATTCTGAAAGTATTTCATTACGATTTCCGTTAGCAACTTCATTCAAAATTTCCAAAACTTAACAATTTTATAGATTCAATGGAAAACACATTTGTCAAATACAAACATTTCTAGCTAAATTCCCCACATCAAGCACCACCCACAACTGTCTATGGAGCCTCTAAGTGCAACTAAAGAGTAAAAAGGAAATGCCGGCAACAAGGCTCCGGCTATACCTCAAAACATGATAAGGAAATGAACAAAAGATACATGATATGACCCCGAGATGAAGTGGGGCTCACCAAGTCTGCTGGGTAGAGAATACCGCTAAGTGGCTGATGCCGCCCGCTGTGGAACCACCTGTATCAATTAAAGATACATCGCCCCCGACAAAAGGGACGTAAGTGCCGTCGAATAGCACTAGTATGTATAGCTAAAAGTCCTCTTTCAAAATAGAACAACCATATAAGGAAAAAAACCATGGAAATAGAAAGTCACAATCAACAATATCCTAATGTCCAATTGAAACATAACGATTTCTTTTAAAGTACGAAAATAGTATATATATATATATATATATATGTTGGGAGATCATTAGCACCGATAGACCACCGTCTTTGTTAGCAAGGAGTCGGATCACGACCCGATCGGCTAGGTGGTCTCCTTGGAGACATTCACCACAATCACAATCCCAGCTTAAATTTCCAGTCCTAATTCCCAGCATAGTACCACCATGTGCGCAACATGGCGTCTGATCTCCACCTGATCAGCTAGGCCGCCTTCCCACATATGCCGTGTGGGTTGACTTTTCCAATTCATAGTTGTTATCAATTTCATCTCAAATGAGGGGAATAATCACAATTTCAGTAGTATTTCAATTTCATCCCAAGTGAGGGGAATAATCACAAACTACCCATACACCGGCACGTGTAGTTTCAGGAATGAGCCTTATGGCCCACCCTTCCTCACTTTTGCTAATGATACTCCAAAAACATTTTTAATTTGGTTTGCACACAAAGATAACATAAACCGAAATGTATTGATCTCAGCATCTTTCATATTGTATAAATCTTTATTAGTAATTTCAACCTCTAATAATAACAATATTTCCTTGGCTCTTTGAGCCTTTCACAAGATTCATTATTCATGTCACGATGGGTGCATTTTATTTATATTCCATACTTTCACTTCACTTGATTTTAAGGATTATCAGCACATAGAGTATTTCAGAAGTCATATACCTTAAGTTCATTAGTAATGGAACTCTAAACAGAAAGGACTCTTCTTAAAGGAGGGGACATACCAACCAACAATATAAACACACATCAAGTCATAACAAGCAATGCATCAATTATTCTTGATTTACTCTTTTCTAGTCACGACAATGTATAATTTCAACACCGGAGTATGTAAGAACTCGAGTCACATTGGATGTATTTATAAGGCAAAGTATTAGTTAAAACAACCACTCATAGACATGACTTGATTAAAAGCCTTTAGGCCATATTATTTTTGAAATCATTTAAGAATAGTAAAATCGAGGCTCATTTCACAACCTATTTCACGTTTACTCATTTCATAGGCATTAGTATGTACAATTATAACTTAGGTTCTTGGCACGTGGGCCACGCTCTATTTCCCCAATTCACTTAATTCATTTTCAAGCATCTTTATAAATTGTCAACAATAAGACAATCAATACATTAAGTACACGTAGGAGCAATTAGGAGTATTAAGCATATTGAGTTCTTCTAACCCAGTTAGTATACTAACCTTCATTTAAAACACGACTCAAAGTCATACTACTTTAATAAACAAACCATACTTAAGCTTACGGAAACATTATGAAATTCACTTGCGAGAGAAAAAGTTTAGCCTATATACCTTGTTGAGCTTTCCTTAAGTTACTACAACGCACCAATACCTCTAACAATAATAATCTATAGGAAGATAGCGAAAATCGATTAATAATTAGAAAGATTTCCCATGGTGTAATTCTCTTAGGAATTTCATCAAACACCTAGCATGTGAAATAGACTACAAGGTTCTATAATGGAAATTCCTTCTTCCCTCGACCAATTTCAACATGAAACTACCCAAAATAGTTCATTAATCCCACATATTATCACCTAGTGTCACATGCATGGACTATTTCTAATCCCACAATATATTTGAACTCTTAACCTCTTGCATGCAAGTTCTAGAAGTAGGACTTACCCGGATGGATGCCAATCTAGTGGCTAGCTTCCCTGATTCTTGAGGATTCGAGCAAGATTGGAATGCTAGATTCCCTCTTTCTCTATCTATATTGCTCTTCCCTCTAAAATTATCAGAATATCGCCCCAAAGGAAGCCCCGAACGTTATTTATCAAAATGGGGTTGGGTTATAAAAATAGAAAAATGGACCCTCTGACTCAGATCTGCGGTTGCAGAAAGGATCGCATAACAGATGTGCAGCTCGCAAAATGGCCGCGCAATTGATGCTCAGAACTAGGATGTTTTGGGTTGGGTATTCGGCAGGTCTGCAGCCCGCAGACCTATTCTGCAGTCACGAAATGCACCGTAGACTTGATCTGCGATCGCATAGTGCGCAGCATAATGGTCTTCAACATAGCTCAACTTCTGCTTCACTCTGCGGTACTTATGCGACCCACATATTGATTCTGTGGTCGCAAACCAGACCGCAAAATTGCATTCTTCAGCCAAAAACCTCAAATTACTCAGCAAATTTTTCTGGGGCCTTACAACAGGCCCCTATTGGGCAACCTCTGATAAGATGGTAAGTTATATACCCAGCCAACGGTGGCCGAGCACCTCTGAGCGAGCCTACTATGGCCGAGCAGTTACACATACCGAGCCATATAGGTCCATGAATCTATTTTACTTACTATATTGAGAGATTTGAGTCAGTATTAGTAGGTAAGTATATCTCTAGATCATCTTTGACTCCCAGTTACTTTCAATTATTATATTATCAGTCAAGTTTCAGCTTTCAGTTATTTTGTTGCCTTACATACCCGATACATTATTTCGTACTGAGGTCCGTTTTCTAGGGATGCTACATTTCATGCATGCAGGTTTAGATAGACAGATGGGTACACCTCCTCAGTAGGTGCTGTCCGAGTTTAGCTTGATCGGTAGCTCCACATCCTTCGGAGTTGCCGGGTCTAGGGTTGTGAGTATTTTTTTTGTGTGTGCATATATGTATCTGTGTGTGTGTCTATATATATATATTATGGGTAAGTTGGGCCCCTGTTCTGACCACAATACATCCATCACTAGAGGCTTGCAGACATATCCTATCAGTGCAGTATGCTGGGCTTGTATGTATATTTTTTTGGTTTGTCAGCTATAGTAGTTATGAATGCCTTGTCAACCCAACATTATAGATGTTCAGTCTGAGCTAGACTTCGTTCAATTTTATATTTTATTTCACAAACTATCTTACAATGTGGTCCTATAACAAAGTATGACATTGTATGTTCAGAGTCCCTTAGTCTCAAGTTGGTATGCTCGATTAAGTAAGGCACCGGGTGCCGGTCTCGCCTCTTCAGGTTTGGGGCGTGACAAACTTGGTATCCGAGCAATTCTATCCTAGGGAGTCTACACGCCGTGTCTAGTTGGGGTCTTGTTTATAGATGTGTTGTGCACCACATTATATAAGTAGGGAACTACAGGTTATTTAGGAGTTGGTTACCTTTCTTTCAACTCTAAATAGTGTTGTAGAACTGAGTTATGAGAAATTTGAGTTAAACTTACGTATTGGTGTTTACATACAGAGATGACAGTGACTAGGAAGACTACGACTAGTTAGAGGAGAGATACAACAGTGGGTGAGGGGACCAGTAGGGTACCCCCAGTAGATGGGCCCTAATATGAGGCCCAGAGCGAGACCCCTACTCAACCATTACCGGCTCCTCAAACATATGAGGAGACTTATAGGGATACCGGACATCCAATTCCCCATCCACTTCCATCAGATCAAGACTTGAGGAATGTGGTGCATTTGTTGACACAGTTGGTCTCTATCTAGCAACAGGCTAGGGAATCAGCTAGTATAGGATCTTCTAAGGGATCTGGGAGTTTAAGGGTCCGAGATTTTATTGCCTTGAGTCCCCCAAAGTTCATGGGTAAATATTAGAGGGACGACCCGTAAGATTTCATAAATCAGCTTCATAGGATCTTTTGGGTTATGCATGCCACAGAGAAAGAGGTATTTGAGCTAGAAACTTTTTGACTCCGAGATATAGCCGTCCTTTGGTACAAGGGATAGAAAAGGTCTAGGGGATGTGATGCACCTCCAACTATTTGGGGGAATTTTTCAAATGCCTTCCTTGACCAGTATTTACAGAGGGAGATCCGACAAGCTCGAGTCGATCAGTTTCTAGGCCTCAAGTAGGGCAATATTAAAATTCGAGAGTATAGTCTCTATTTCGACTCATTGGACAGATAGGCTCCATCCATAGTTGCTACTATTCGGGATAGGATCCACAAGTTTATAGTAGGGTTGGCCCTAGAGTTGACCGCGACATATGCCACCACTGCATTGCAGGATAGTATGTATATCTCCCGGATTCAGGCATTTGCCCAAAATATAGAAAAGGGCAGGCATTGACAGTATGGTAAAAAGAGGAATAAGCAAAGGCAACGTAAGCAGATGAGATTTGCCAGGTACAAGAGCAGTCTTAGGGTAGTTATAGCCCCAGTACTTTGGACGGACACCTAGGCCTCCACAGCCTTAGTTACAAGGTTACAGGTTTGACCGATATGCTCAGTCAGGACCAAGTGAGAGCTCACAAGCATCGGGTTTGTAGTGACAGTGAGGTTCAGAGCAGACATGGTCATTTCCGCTGTGGTGTGACTTCTGTGGTAGAGGACACCTGGCCAATACCGTGCAAGTTCCGACACTTATTATACAAGTGGGAATTCGGGGCACAACCAACGAGTTCAGCAATAAGATCATCTATGTCCGTGCATCCTTCAGGGCACGAATCTCATTCTTTGGATGGTAGAGGTCGAGGCAGAGGAAGAGGTTCCAATTCAGGTGGTAATCATAACCGTATCTATGCCTTAGAGGATCGACATGACCAAGAGTCTTTACCAGATGTTGTGACAGGTATATTGACCATTTTCTCCCGTGATGCTTATACCTTGACAGATCTAGGATCCACTTTATCCTATATTACCCCGTTTCTCATGGGGAAGTTTGGTATAGTGCCTGAAATACTAAGTGATCCTTTTGCGGTATCCATAACAGTGAGAGAATCAATTATTACTAGACGGGTTTATCGAGGTTGTACAATGATAGTTTGTAGTCGTCAAACCTCAATCGATCTAGTTGAGCTAGAGATGATGGATTTTGATGCTATCATAGGCATGGACTGGTTGGCAACTTGCTATGCTATAGCTGGTTGCCGAGCAAAGGCAGCTAGATTTCATTTTCTGGGTGAGCCAGTCCTTAAATAGGTAGGTAATGCAGAAACACCCAGAGGTAGGTTTATTTCCTATCTGAAGGCGAGGAAAATGATAGCAAAAGGGTGCATTTATCATATTGTGCGAGCGAGAGATGAATATGCTGAGATACCTGCGCTTTAGTCTATTCCAGTAGTCAGAGAGTATGCATAGTGTTTACAGATGATCTTCTAGGTATTCATCCACAGCGAGAGATTGATTTTAGTATCGATTTGCTTCCAGGAACCAAACCAATATCCATCCCTCCGTATAGAATGGAACCTTCCGAATTGAAGAAGTTAAAGGAGTAGTAAAAAGATATGCCGGAGAAAGGTTTCATCAGACCTAGTACCTCACCTTGGGGTGCACCAGTACTATTTGTGTAGAAGAAAGACGGATCGCTGAGGATGTGTATCGATAATAGGCAGCTGAACAAGGTAATTACTAAGAATAAGTATCCACTTCTAAGGATCGATGACTTGTTTGATCAGTTACAGGGGGCTAGATGATTTTCAAAGATAGATTTGAGGTAGAGGTATCACCAGGTCAGAGTTCGGGAGAAAGATATTTCAGAGATAGCCTTCAAGACCCGATATGGCCACTTCAAGTTCCTTGTCATGTCCTTCGGGTTAACAAATGCAACCCCCATATTTATGGACTTGATGAATAGCGTATTCCATCCATTTTTAGATATGTTCGTGATAGTATTTATTGATGATATTCTGGTTTATTCACATTTAGAGGAGGAGCATGCGGACCACCTACGAGTAGTACTCCAAATCCTCCATGATCATAAGTTGTATGCTAAGTTTTCCAAATGTGAGTTTTGGTTGAAGTCTGTAGCATTCTTGGGGCATATTGTATCCGATGAAGGTATAAAGGTAGACACTCAGAAGATTGAGGCCGTGAAATACTAGCCTAAACCTACCACTCCGACAGAGGTTCGTAGCTTTCTAGGCTTAGCAGGCTACAACCGGAGGTTCGTAGAGGGTTTTCTTTCCTTTTGGCACCAATGACGAAGCTGACTCAGAAAGAAACTAAGTTTCAGTGGACAGAGGCTTGCGAGCGGAGTTTCCAAGAGCTTAAGAACAAGTTGACCTCAACGCAGTTCTAACACTTCCAGAGGGTCCAGAGGGATATTTTATGTATTGTGATGCCTCATGTGTCGGGTTAAGATGTGTCCTGATGCAACATATGAAGGTAATTACGTATGCTTCAAGGCAATTGAGGAAGCACGAGAGGAATTATCTGATCCACGACCTCGAGTTAGCTGCGATTGTCCATACACTTAAGATATGGCGATATTATTTATATGGTGTTCATGTGGATGTATTTATATATCATAAAAGCCTGCAATATATCTTCAAGCAAAAGGAGTTGAATTTGCGACAGGGGCGATGGCTAGAGTTATTGAAAGATTACGATGTTACCATTCTCTACCATCCAGGGAAAGCTGATATTGTAGCTGATGCCTTAAGTTGCCGATCTATGGGTATCTTAGCATATGTAGAGGCTGAGAAAAGAGAATTAGCTATAGAGCTTCATCACTAATAGAAAAAATTCCAGAATTAGGACTACAAACTATGTACGCAAGGTGATGAGTGGGTACACAGACTAAATGTGATAATTGACCGGTTAAAGTTATGTAGATTATTTTCATCCCTTTAAATGAATTGTCATAACATGTTATCTTTATCATCGTTAATCTATCCTTACATGATTTATTTGACATTATAAATACTTGACTCATCTCTTGCCTGTTAATTGTCTTTACAGGCTTACTTGAAGTTATTATTCTTGCATTTTCTTGTTAATTATTTAATTGTTGAGTTACTTTACTTGAGGTTGTGATTTCTTGGAATATCTTATTATTGAATTATGGTGTTGAAGTTATAAAGATCGTGATTTGCATTGAGGCAAAGTTGTAAATTATTGAAATATCATTCTTGTTGAGATATTCACTTTTGGTTGCTATTGTTGAGACTCTTGTACATATTGTGGTTGAGCCATGAGCTATTTATTATGAAAATATTATTACTGCTAACTTCTTTGGCAAGTTGTGATTTTGGGCACTTGAGGTGTGACTTGTGATATGTTATGAGATTGATACGCATGTGTCTGATAGTATAAGGACTGGTTGATACGCATGCGGTGAGATAAAGTGGGCTTAATACGCGTATTGCTAGTAGGGGAACTACATAAAGTCACACGGTGTGAAGGTGGGCTAAAATGCGGGTAACGACTTCGGGAAAATTATTTTCAAAACTAAATGTAAGGCTTCCGCGGTGATATAAGAAAAGATTATGATCTGATTGAGAAATGAGACTACGAGGGGGTACCCCAGTAATGATTCTTGTTGATACCTTTCATTTACATCACTTGTATTTTATTTGCATCATTTCCTTGGCGTTCTTATTATGTGTTTTTTCCGTGATGTCTTAATTGCCTTAGTCTCAGTGTAGTTATTCTTGTTATATTTCTTCCTCGTATCATTTCCATTGTTTTCGTTATTATACTATAATATATGTGTTCAGTTTCTTTATTAATTTTAGTAGGTGTCTTGACCTGACCTCGTCACTACTCTACCGAGGTTAGGCTTGACACTTACTGGGCACCGTTGTGGTGTACTCATAATACGCTTCTGCACATCATTTTGTGCAGATCTAGGTACATCATACCAGCCTAGGTATTCGTGAGTTGGTCTTGGATCGGAGACTTCAAGGTATAACTGCTGGCGTTCGTAGACCTCAAAGTCACCCTCTATCTAGTTTCTATTTTATTCTCCTTTTATAGAAATGTTGTATAGGGATGCTCAGTATACTCGTGTAGAGCTTGTGACTCGGTATCACAAGATTTTGGGTGTTATTTTCAGTTGTATTGCGCGATCCTTTTTATGATAGCTATTGGTTTAAATTGGAAGTTTTATTACTATTTATGTTAAATTATTCATGTATGTTAAGCTTACCTAGTCTTAGAGACTATGTACCATCACGACATCCTATGGAGGGAGATTTACACCACCTTACTTGTTTTTTGTTGTTTTATATTCAATGAGGACACTGCATGATTTAAGTGAGGTGGGGATTCTCTGGATTATGTATATAGTAGGTTAGTGCTAGTTCTTATTTTTAGTGTAGTTTAGTAATTTTTAGCTTAGCTTCTTGTTTTTATTTTTAGTTTAGCTTAAAAAATAGAAAAATCAAAAAAAAGTATTATTAGAAAAATTTGGACTTTTTCCGATGATGGATATCTTAGGCTATTTTCTTGAAGGACTAAAGTCTAACCAAAAACACACGCACAAAAAATTGAAAAATAGAAAAATAGAAAAATTCAAAAATATGTCTTTTATTTTTCTTTAGGTAGTAATAATCCTCTGTGATTTTTCTTTATGTCTCGGTTCTTTTTTATGGGATGTGATTTGAACCTGGTAGTAGTTTTTTAAATTTTTTAGAGTAGGTTAGAATTTAGGGAATAAATGGAGGAAGGATGATATAATTCCTAGGTGCCCTTGACTTGTTTGATCGTAGTATATTTAGGCTTTGTCATGTGTAGTATCTTTCCTATGTGTTAAAACTATCATGATGCCTCCTTTGATTGGATAGTGTGCCTTGTGAAGCCTATGTCTCATTTACTTTACTATTGTTCACTTTTTACTTAATGCTTAACATTTCATAACTCTATGAATACCTGCATTGTTTGAGAATCATAATGGGATCGTCTTTAGTGAGTCATGTGCCATGCATGAAGTGAGCTTTTTGTGTAGTCCATGTTATTGTGATTGTATTTGGAACTTGCCCGGTATGTGAGTCAAAGCGGAATTTAAGGTGATGCTCGATTTGAAAAATGATTTTAGGCTTTCTTTTATATTTTTTAGCTTAATTGCTTGTCAAAAATAAAAGTATCTCTAATTAACCCTTTTGGGCCTATAGACTTTTATTTGGCACCCACCTTACAAGCCTATACCATGTTTGTTCTTAATTGACACTTAATCATTTTACCTCTTAAAGCAATTTGATTGTAAAATGAGTGCTAAAAGAAGTAAGGAGAGAATTTGGATGGCTTTCAGGTGGAACCAATGAAAGGAATAAATGTGCACTTATTTTGTAAAATAATACACCACTAGCGAAAATTGAAAAAAAATAGAAAGAAAGAAGAAGAAAAAAAGAAGAAAGAAAAATATAGATGAATAAATTGTTGTCTTCTTCTTGCTAGTGGGGTATAAATTAAAGTAGTGCTTAAAGAAAGAGAGAATATTTTTGGTGAGTGATCTTGTTTATGAAATTGAAGTGATTGAAGAATTTGCGCTTAAGTTATCATGTGATGGGTTAAAGTGCTTAGGAGGGTTAACTACTATTCCTAAATATATCTCATCCATCCCTTAGCGCACATTATAACCATGAAAAAGTCCTAATTGATTTTAGATCGAGTGAGCTTACATTTGTAGAGATTTACATTATGGGCAAGCCTATGGTACCAATTGCATGCATGTGACTTCTTTGTGAGAGTGAGAGACTTATTTGAGAGAGTGAGAGATTTTTTTGATATATGTGAGTTCTTAAACTATATTTCCTCATGAGATGCGAAAGTGAGGATTCAACTTACTCTCTTATTCTTGTTGTAAGGGCACATGGTTTCACAAGGGATCAGTAATGTTATTAGAATTCTCTATGTCACGACCCAGATTTTTCACCCTCGGGAGTAGTGATGGTGCCTACTAGTGAAAGCTAGGCAAGCCAACTATTCCATTTTAATTACTCTTTTCAAGTCTTTAAGTCTTTATAATTTCAAAATAACATATCAAATCAGCGGAAATAATAATATCAATAACAAAGCGGAAGATGAAATATGATAATTTAACTTAATACAAACTGCAGAAGTCTAAATACAACTTTACCCAGAATTTGATGTCACAATTTCACAGACTGTCTAAGATTACTACAAATAAGGTTTGAATAGAAATACACAAATCAGTCTCTAAATAAGTAAAAACAGGAAAAAATGATAGAAGGAGACGCTAAGGCCCGCGGATGCCTGCAGGACTACCTCGGGTCGCCTGTTGGACTGAAGGCAGCAACCTCACTATGGTACAAATGCTCCAGTACCAGTATCTACACACATTGCAGAGTGTAAGATTAGCACAACCGACCCCATGTGTTGGTAAGTGTCTAGCCTAACCTCGACGAAGTAGTGACGAGGCTAGGACCAGACTACCAAATAAACCTGAGCAATTAAATCATATACAACAGAAAGTAAAAGCAGATAATCACAGTAAAAGTTGGGCAGGGGAAACATGCTGCGGGGAGTAATAGATAACAACAGAATACTCAAGAAGAATGTAAAGAAACCAAAATCCAATTGCTAACAATGAAAAGGAAAACAAACACAGAATTCACTTTCATTTCTTCCTTGCTGCAGGTGTGCAACCCGATCCCATTTCACATATCTCGTTGCAGGCGCGCAACCCGCTCCCATTTCACATATCTTGTTGCAGGCGTGCAACCTGCTCCTGTTTCATATATCTCATTGCAGGCGTGCAACCCGCTCCCATTTTATATATTTTCGTGGCGGCGTGCCCCCCAATCCCATTTCATATATTTCGTGGTGGCGTGCCATCCGATCCCATTTCATATATTTCTGTGAAGGCGTGCCACTCGATCCCATTTACAAATCAGCATCAACCACAAAAGAATCCCGGCAATGGAACAAGAGTATAACAACAATATCCCGGCAAGGGAGACAATATCGTAAACAATAACATCCCGGCAAGGGAGACAATTTCATAACAATAACATCCCGGCAAATGAGACAATATCAAAATCTACATATTAAGCATGGTTAAATCTCAATGAAGTCACACAATTACAACACTAGACCCACGGGCTTGCTTGACACCGATGTATAGATACTCGTTGTCACACCTCCTTTTTCCTACACCCCCGAGAAAGGTATAAGGGAGTTTTTTACCAACTTAAAGTGACAATCGAAAAGGGATTACTTTTTAAGTTCAGAGTCACCACTTGGGATAATTTATGGTGTCCCAAGTCACCGGTTTCAAATCCCGAATCGAGAAAAAATTGACTCTGTTTGACAGTCTGCGAACACAGAAATCCGGGTAAGGAATTCTGTTAACCCGAGAGAAGGGGTTTTGCATTTCCGAGTTCCGTGGTTCTAGCAAGGTCGCTCAACTGTTGTAATTGGCCTATTATCTGATTTTAATACATGTTTTAATCTATGGTTCGATTTTAACTTTATAACCGCTTTTATTTAAATATTTTTTAGAAGATTCAACGTCACATAAAATGCGTCTTGAACCACGTCACATAAATGCACCCGCAGTTCGCAACACATTTTATTTAACGTTGTTGAGATTTGGATTTGGGTCACATAAATGCGCACCCGAGTTTAGGAAGGTAAATTATTAAAACAACACACCTAAAACAACTTCGCACTTTCAAGTTTGCGAGGGCCATGAAAATTCAACTAAATGGCACGCCTCGAGTTCTAAGGATTTAAAATTAATTAAGTGAGGGCCATGAGTTTTGGAATTTTAATTGGCATGGCACGCCTTGAATTATTCCAAAGGGTTTTATTATTCGAAGCTGTTATAATCGGGTTACATGAAATGCACCCCGAATTGAGATTCACGTATCGTAACCATGTCACAAGAACCGTACTCACGGCCACAATGGTTTATGACTAAACAAATGGAATAGTAAACCAATGTGAACTACAAATTAACATGGGAAAACAGATTATTATTTTTTCCTGCAACACACTCATTTTAAATCTGTTGTAGCTGTACACAGTGAATTGATAACAGTTGTGACTATGGTGCATTATCTATGCAAGTTCCTTTTCTTAACCTTATCCAATTATTAATCTAAATTCTAACAATCATTACCCTTTAACATTGAATAGATCAAAACCCACATTGGTCAGAGCAAAAGTAACACCTAGATACAGCAACTATTACCGTGAAAATCAAAAAAGAATACACAGCCGCAGTACCCCAAAATACTTCGAAGATCTCTTTTCAAAAAGAGAACTAGTGACAACTCAATTTCATTGAACAACTCCGACTTTGCAAAACTAGTATTTTCCTACTAGTGGACTAGAAAATTCATATTTTCTTGAGCTCTTTTACTAATTTCAGTTTCTGGGTATTGCTCAATTTGATCAGAAAACTTTCCAAGTTCAACACATAATAACACAGAATTAACTGAACAGAAAAAGGAAGGCATTCGAATCATAGAAAATATCTCTTTACTTCATTTTGCTTGTACTTTATATATCTTAACTGAAAGGTGAACAACAAAAATAAACCTCAATTATTGAAACCACTGCCTTGGTCACAAATATAGTATTTCCTCCAAATGGATAGCATGCCGACGGAATTGAATGGAACTATTCGTCTACAAGAAGACACCAAACTTGACCGCAACCTACAACTACGACCTCGACGGAATCGGATTCGAATGAACGAGAACCTCTCGGAATTGCACATGGACAGCTCGTCAACTTGACTCGCACCTGTGGTGTCATTTTGGACGATTTTGAGGCTGTTTTTGGTGTGATTTTCAGCTGATTTAAGGATGGTTTTGGGGCTGATTTCGGATGAGTTTTCAGCTGTTTTAAATGGTTTCATTGCTGATTTTCCTTTGTGTTTTGGCTGGTTTTTGTAGATGGCTAAGTGGTGCTTACAAACTACAATTTAATGGCTGAAAAAAATGGTGTAACAATGGCGATTTTGAAGAGAAAAGGGAGGTGTTTTTGGTGGTGGATTGGCTACTGTGAGCTGATTGCTTTTGTTCTCGCCAAAGTGAGAATGATATGAAATTGGTGATTTCTTTTTTGTAAAACGGCGGATTCCTCTAGGTGTTAGGTCTAGGTTGTTAGGTACTATTATATAGGGGTAGGGATTAGGTTAGGATTATGGGCTTGGGAATTATGGGCTGTCCACAATTAGGCCTAAAAATGGGTTGTTCGAGCCAAAGTTTTATTCTTTCCCCGCGAATGAGATTAAAATATGATCTCATTTATTAATTAGTCTTACTTAAATAAAATAGCTGTTAAAATAAGACTAACCATTAAAATAAATTATTTTTTGGTATTTTTCAACATTAAAAATGACTACAAAACATTAATGGAATAATTTTGTAATTTTCGTTTTTCTTGTAATAAAATAAAGTAAAAGAGTCAAAATTAATTAAAATAGCTATATTAGGTCTAAATTAAATATTTACGTGCTAAAATATGAAAAATCTTGGGGAAGGTCAAAAGTCACATGTCTACAACTGGCCCCTCTTTGACTGGAAACGCAAAGAGTTTTCAGACAAAGAACGACTAGACAGGTTTTTTGACCCGACGCTTATTTGGGGGAGACTAAAACTGAGAAAAGGGGAATGTGACCGAGCCCTGGTATCTTAGTTGTCTACATATCCTTGGCTATAAAGGAATCATGCCACGTGTAGTTCGAAACTGAATGAGGTGATGGAGTGTACCGAGGTGGAGAGCCGATTGAGGTGTCGTCGAGGTTCCGATCCGCGGTCCCATTATTATATCAAAATCAAAAATGAAAAAGACTAACTAAGTCTATCAGCTACGAGTTACAAGGTTCCTATCTACGAGTATTCTGAAGCTTGATCTTGAGTCTTGATTGGTTCTTCATGCGGACTCTGATCTGAATCTTGATGCTTGTTAGCTGCAGGTGTTGGTTCATTCTTCTTCAGCTTTTTCAAATCAAGACGGGACATGCAGAGTTTGTGACCTCAGGCATGTCTTGAGCAGCTCACATCTTTCATTAACTTCTGCATTTGGATTCACTTCTTGTCTTTCTTTTTGTTTTTTTTTTTGTTTTTTTTCTTTTTATTTTAGATTGTGACTAATTTCTGTTGATCACCTCGGACTGCTGACTCATATTCTTGACGCGAGCTTCTTTTGTCGCTGACCTAAATTGCATTCTGAATTGAATTCTCTTATTTTCCAGGCGGGCGCCTGATTGCTGAACCTGAACCGTCTTCTCTTGTTACTTGACACTGTTTTACCTTGCACCTTGAATCATTTTCCCTTGAAACTTGAACTGTCTTCCTTCGAAACTGCTTTCTCTTGACACTTGAGTTGTCTTCCCTTGTTCTCCAGGTGGGCGCTTGATTACAACAAAACAGACAAAACAAAAGAAACTTTTTCTACCCTAGTTTGCACTAGGAGGATTTGTGAGTTGTTAGCAAAATTGTAAACCACTTGTGCTATTGATGCAATGATGAGAGTAAACTAAAGAATAGACTAGGAAAACTATAAACTAAGCTTGACTAAAGTAAAGACTGACCCTATTCTCCAGGCGGGGCCCCCCGATTTCAGGAAAACTAAACATTGATAATCTTAAGAAAACTAAAAAATTGACTTCCCCTTTTTTTTCAACTTCACACTTCCTCTTTTTTTTTAAAAAAAATTATTATCCTAAGAGAAAATTCATCGGACTAGGGTTTCTATCTTAGGAGAAAGATTGATCAGACTAAGATTTTGATCCTAGGAGAAAGTTCATCAGACTAGGTCTCTTTTCTACTTCTTTTTTGGTATTTCAGGAAAAAGGTTCATCGGACTAAGATTTCTATCCTAGGAGAAAGTTCATCAGACTAGGTCTTCTTTCTTAGGTGAAAGATTCATCAGACTAAGATTTTGTTCCTAGGAGAAAATTCATCAGACTAGGTCTCTATCTTAGGAGAAAGATTCATCAGACTAAAATTTCTTTCATAGGAGAAAGTTTATCAGACTAGGTTCTCTATCTTAGGAGAAAGATTCATCAGGCTAAGATTTTGATCCTAGGAGAAAATCCATCAGACTAGGTCTCTTTGTTTTGGCATCTTAGAAGAAAGATTCATCAGACTAAGATTTTAATCCTAGGAGAAAATTCATCAGACTAGGTTTTCTATCTTAGGAGAAAGATTCATCTGACTAAGATTTTGATTGGGAGGAAAATCCATCAGACTAGGACTTTTTATCCTAGGAGAAAAAATGTAAAGATCAATGACAAGATTTTATGCACAATAGCAAGACAAACAAAGGCAAAGATTTGAGAAACTTCCCTTTGTAGTCTCTTCTCTTCTTTTCTTTCCCTTTTTTTTTTTTTTTTGAACCACTTTCCTTGCACTGCTTTGTTCCTGTTTCACACAAAGAAAAATTGGTCAGTTTTGAAAATGGTAGTCAGTTTGTGGCCTTGAGCCTAGGGCAGCTTGGCTTTTGCTCAATCAACTTGAGTCGGTGTTAAAAGACTTTTGTTCTGCACCAACTCTGATTGTTTCACACCAGTACCATTTGTATTTGCCGCTCAAACAGCCTTATCCCAATTGGAGATCTTTGCTTAGGTGACCTTTTTCGATATCTTGAATGACTTCCTGCTTTTGAGCAATTTGTCTGTCAGAGAGAATCACCAGTTATCTTTGCTTGCGCCAAGTAGGGTGCCAAGAGTCTTTAGGGGGAGCCTTTGAATGAATCCTCAAGGCATGTTGACAGTAACAACTGAGTGTGTTGGCCAAATTCACTTTGTGTAACTGAAAAGCTGGTAGCAGTTTTGAAATCTTTTTTTTGCTTGTTTCGACAAGGACCGACTCAGAGTGGAGGACACAATGGTGCAAAGAAACAAATATTAACAAGAAATGCCCCTGTCGGAAGGACAAAAGGAAGAATTGTTTTTTCCAATAACTAGCCTTAATGATCATGACATGCATTTTGGACTCAACGGCATGGTCTATCAAACTAATCCAATCTTCAATTTTACCATTCTTATGATCTTTGAAGTCAGGCCTATCTGTGTCAATCCTTTGCATCAGCTTCACGACTCACTTTCGAGTAATGGTGCCTCGAGGGGTTTTCACCAACAAGTCTCTCTCATTTATTTATCTCTTTTTACCACCGCCTTACAGTGCCCGTAAAGGTTTTCACTAGCAAGACTCTCATTTTTCTTTTTCTTATGTTTTCTTGCATGAGTAACTTGACAGTGTTCTATGTCGCGTGACAACCGTTGCTCATTGCATGCTTCTCTTGACATTCTTGAAGGCATATCGGGAGGTCTTTATTTGGAAGGTTTTTGGATAGGGTTGGACGAAAGGCCGACATGAGGCTCAAAACAGACTAAAGATGACGGGGTTGTATACTTACAACTTTTGGAATTGACTCTTTTAAAAATGAAATAAAATCTCTGCCCCAAATTCAGCTATTGGGGATTTGTTTTTGAATTATTTTTTCTTTTAAATTCTTATTTAGTTGGACCGAACCGTGAGGCTGCCTACGTATCTTTTTTTAAGGAATCAGGTCGAACGTAGTTCAAACATCTGACCTAACTAATTTTTTTTCATTTTTCTTTCTGTTGTTTTTTTCTTTTCTTTTCTTTTATTTTCAAAATAAGTTGCCCCAACTTCTGTTTTCTGGGGGGTGGACCTTTGACTGTATTTTTTTTTGAACTTTCTAAGAATTGCCCCAGTTTGTACTCTTAGGACATGGATTTTTTTTTTTCTTTTTTTTACTCTAAACTTGATTCCAAAAGAGGGTAGTCAAAGAAAATAACACCGGCTCAAACGGGGTAGCGAAGGATGTAAAGTGTTTGGGTAGTAGAAAAAGGGCCTCCCAACCTCGAGAACGTCAAACATGATATCTTTTCGCGATCACAGCATTGACGAACATACCTGTCTTCTTGGATCTTTTCCAGTTAAAACTGTATGAGAAATACTTTCCTCGCTGTGAATTACCCTTGTCAATTTGGGTGACTTTTCTTGGATTTTGTCTTGATGTAGAAGACGTATTTTGCCACTAACTGATCCATTTCAAGTTGTCTGGAATACACCTTCTATTGAAAATCACTTTCTATCTCTTAGTGCTAAACAATTTCAACCCGTCCGATTATACTTAAGCCCGATCTTCTCAAATGATTCAAAAGGTAGAGATCCTTAACTTCCATGAGCATGACTACTTTGGTTCCATGTAAACTCAGCTCATGCTTATTTTTCCAAATGTTTCCCGTATCTATTCTTCTTCAAAAGTGTCTCTTTCTCACTTATCCAATTCAAGACTAAATCAGTTTTCTAAGATCTGACCAAAAATTCCGCATGCATGTCGTGTCACTAAAACTAGCGTGAAAAGAATTATGTACAAAATGGACACAAAATGACTGGCTGTTTTTTATTGAATAAAGGATGAAAGATCCAATAACAAAGAAAGAAGAAGAAAAGAAGACAAAAATAAACTACCATGGCTGAAAGATGATTGACTTTCCAGTTACTAAGCGACATCTTAGCCACACATTCGCACATCAGCATTACTACGACATTTGACCATTTTGATTACTTTGGATTCAACACTCGAATTTTGACAATCATCCCGAGCAGCCCATGTTTTATTTCTCAAATCTGGTAAAGTCAACCCCACATTTGCCTCCATTTTTAATTTTTCGCCGCCAACTTGCTTTTTCGTGACCTTGGATCAACAACAATGGTGTTTGTTCCATTGGTTGAGAAGATGCTTTTATTTCCGAGAGATCTTGGATTTTTTTTGTGACTCGCCATTGCAAACCAACAAACCGACCACCTTTGACTAGCTTTTATTTCAAAACAACAAGCATGTTAGAATAAACACTCACTTTCTTTTTCCTTTTTTCTTCTTTTTTTTTTTGTTTCTTTCCTTTCTCTTTTTTTTTTTGTTTTTCTATCTTTTTTTCTCTTTTTTTCTTTTTCCCTTTTTTAAACCATTCGATCGAACCTGAAGTGGGTTTCCTACGTATCATGTGAGAACATGAATCAGATCTTGCGTAGTTCGGGAAGATCAGGAATAAAGTAAATAAACTAAATCTTTTTTTTTTTGGATTTTGATTTTTTTTATTTTCCGAAAGAAAGACTTATAAAGAAGAAAGAAAATATTTTTTTATTTCGATTTTTCTTCAAAATTTTTGCAAAGAAAGACTTCTAAAGAAAAGAGATATTTTTTTTGAATATCGACCTTTTTTTGAATTTCGAAAGAAAAACTTCTAAAGAAGAAAGAAAATATTTTTGGAATTTTATTTTGAACTTATGAAAGAAATGTTTCAAAAGAAAAAGAAAATATTTTTGAACCTTGAATTTTCTTTTTGATTTTTTGAAAGAAGAATGAAAAATATTTTTTGAATTTTGAGAAGAAATTAAAAGAAAATATTTTTGTATATTTTTTTTTTAAAATTGGGGTCTAAAAGAAAGACTTTCTAAAGAAGAAAGTAATGAAAAATATTTTTGATTTGTTTTTTTTTTAAATTGTGGGCCGAAACCGATGAGGGTTGTCTACGTATCTCACATCCGGTGAGAATCAGACCCGTGTAGTTCGCCAAGTTTTGACGGAACAAATGAAAATATGACTTATTTTGAAATAACTTTTCTTTTTTTTTCAAAATTTCAACAGAATTTCAGGGTAATTCAAATACCTACATCTCACTCTCTTTTCTTTTTTCTTTTTTTCTTCTTTCGATTTTCATTTTTTTCATTTTCTTTCTCTATTCTAGAAGCCAGTCAGTATGCAAGCTTAAATAGATAGATACGCAAGTAGCACATAAGATGTATCAGGATGGTCTTTTAATTTAGGTGCACCTGTCCTAGACGGACCCAATCCCTGTGTTGAGTCCCCAAAGTCAAATGCAAATGATACAAACAAACATTCCTACTAGGGATCCAGCATAAGGCCGAGTTATTCTAAGCTAAAAACTTGGGTATATTGTTCTATACTTGTATACCCGAGCAGACAACTCGAGCCGAGGAGGGGGCTACGTACCAGGAACCAAAAGGCCATCCGGCTTTGTAACTTGTCCGAGCCTCTTTCTTATTTCAAGGTATGACACTAACAGAAGGAGGAGTCACGTCAGCGTGCACATACCCGAAGATGAGAAGAGAAGGGTTTCGTTACAGTTTATATACAGTTTAAATAATATCAAAGCGGTAAAAAGTGACATTGAGCACATTAGGCTCAAACAAGCAAAAAATCAAATAATAAATAAAGCCAGTTATAACAATTATTCTAAGCTTTAATTCTGGAACCCTAAACCAAAAGTTATGGGTTCTTATCCCCAGCAGAGTCGCCAGAGCTGTCACACCTCCTTTTTCCTACACCCCCGAGAAGGGTATAAGGGAGTTGTTTTCCAACTTAAAGTGACAATTGAAAAACGGGATTACTTTTTAAGTTCAGAGTCGCCATTTGGGATAATTTATGGTGTCCCAAGTCACCGGTTTCAAATCCCGAATCGAGGAAAAATTGACTCTGTTTTACAGTCTGCGAACACAGAAATTCGGGTAAGGAATTCTGTTAACCCGGGAGAAGGGGTTAGGCATTCCCGAGTTCCGTGGTTCTAGCACGGTCGCTCAACTATTGTAATTGGCCTATTATCTGATTTTTAATACATGTTTTTACCTATGGTTCGATTTTAACTTTATAACCGCTTTTATTTAAATATTTTTTAGAAGATTCAACGTCACATAAAATGCGTCATGAACCACGTCACATAAATACACCCGCAGTCCGCAATACATTTTATCTAACGTTGTTGAGATTTGGATTTAGGTCACATAAATGTGCACCCGAGTTTAGGAAGGTAAATTATTAAAACAACGCGCCTAAAGCAACTCCGCACTTTCAAGTTTGCGAGGGCCATGGAAATTCAAGTAAATGGCACGACTCGAGTTCTAAGGATTTAAAATTAATTAAGTGAGAGCCATGGATTTTGGGATTTTAATTGGCATGGCATGCCTCGAATCATTCCAAAGGGTTTTATTATTTGAAGCTGTTATAATCGGGTTACATGAAATGCACCTCGAATTGAGATTCACTTATTGTAACCATGTCATGGGAACCATACTCATGGCCACAATGGTTTATGACTAAACAAATGGAATAGTAAACCAGCGTGAACTACAAATTAACATGGGAAAACAGATTATTATTTTTTCCTACAACACACTCATTTTAAATTTGTTGTAGCTGTACACAGTGAATTGATAACAGCTATGACTATGGTGCATTATCTATGCAAGTTCCTTTTCTTAACCTTATCCAATTATTAATCTAAATTCTAACAATCATTACCCTTTAACATTGAATAGATCAAAACCCACATTGGTCCAAGCAAAAGTAACACCTAGATACAGCAGCTATTACCGTGAAAATAAAAAAAGAATACACAGCCGCAGTACCCCAAAATACTTCGATGATCTCTTTTCAAAATGAGAACCAGTGACAACTCAATTTCATTGAACAACTCCGACTTTGCAAAACTAGTATTTTTCCTACTAGTGGACTAGAAAATTCATATTTTCTTGAGCTCTTTTACTAATTTCAGCTTCTGGGTATTGCTCAACTTGACCGAAAAACTTTCCAAGTTCAACACATAATAACACAGAATTAACTGAACAGAAAAAGGAAGGCATTCGAATCATAGAAAATATCTCTTTTCTTCATTTTTCTTATACTTTATATATCTTAACTGAAAGGTGAACAACAAAAACAAACCTTAATTATTGAAACCACTGCCTTGGTCACAGATATAGTATCTCCTCCAAATGGATAGCGTGCCGACAGAATTGAATGTAACTGTTCGTTAACAAAAAAGACACCAAACTTGGCCGCGATCTACAGCTACGACCTCGACGGAACCGGATTCGAATGAACGAGAACCTCTCGAAATCGCACACGAACAGCTCGTCAACTTGACTCGCACCTGTGGTGTCGTTTTGGACGATTTTGAGGCTGTTTTTGGGGTGGTTTTCAGCTGATTTAAGGATGGTTTTGGGGCTGATTTCGTATGAGTTTTCAGCTGTTTTTCAATGGTTTCATAGCTGATTTTCCTTTGTGTTTTGGCTGGTTTTTGTAGATGGTTAAATGGTGCTTACAAGCTACAATTTAATGGCTGAAAAAAATGGTGTAACAATGGCGATTTTGAAGAGAAAAGGGAGGTGTTTTTGGTGGTGGATTGGCTACTGTGAGCTGATTGCTTTTGTTCTCGCCAAAGTAAGAATGATATGTAATTGGTGATTTCTTTTTTGTAAAACGGCGGATTCCTCTAGGTGTTAGGTCTAGGTTGGTAAGTACTATTATACAGGGGTAGGGATTAGGTTAGGGGTATGTGCGTAGGAATTATGGGCTTGGGAATTATGTGCTAGGTCCAAAATTAGGCCTAAAAATGGGTTGCTCGAGCCCAAGTTTTATTCTTTCCCCGCGAACGAGATTAAAATATGATATCATTTATTAATTAGTTTTACTTAAGTAAAATAGCTGTTAAAATAAGATTGACCATTAAAATAAATTATTTTTTGGTATTTTTCAACATTAAAAATGACTACAAAACATTAATGGAATAATTTTGTAATTTTCGTTTTTCTTGTAATAAAATAAAGTAAAAGAGTCAAAATTAATTAAAATAGCTATATTATGCCTAAATTAAATATGTACGTGCTAAAATATGAAAAATCTTGGGGAGAGTCAAAAATCACATGTCTACACTCGTCACTATGCCTATATGTCGTACTCCACAATTAACACATAGCAAATAAGACACAACTCCTAATCCCTCATGCTAAGGTTAGACCAAACACTTACCTCAAACTTTCACGGCCAAATCAAGCCTCAAACACCGTTTTTACTTTAGAATTCGCCTCCAAATTACTTGTATCTAGCCCAAATTAATTTAACAACATCAATAAATGATAAAGAATTCATACCCAATGGTTAATTATAGGTTTTCTATCATTTTTTCCAAAATGCCAAAAATCAGCCCTGGACCCGCTTGGTCAAAACTCGAGGTTTGGACCAAAACCTGATCACCCATCCACCCATGAGCCCAAATATGCAATTAGTTTCGAAATCCGACCCCAAAATGAGGTCTAAATTTCAATTAATCAAAAAGCCCTAACTCTACCCAAATTTCTAATTTCTACCATAAAAACCCTAGATTTTTGGATGAAAATTGATGAAATGTAATGGGAAATCGAAAGAAAAACATTTAGAATCATATACCAATACTTTGGGGAAGAACTTGTTTTTTGAAAATCGCCTCAATGCTCCCAAATTTTGAAAATATGAAGTAAACGAGTTCTGCCCGTTTTTGCTACTGTTTTAAAAATGACTGGGCAAGCCTTCATCGCGTTCGCGATGGGCCAGTCGCGTTCGCGATGGGTCAGGCCCAGCTGACCATCGCGTTCGCGTTCGCGGAGCTTCAGCTCCTAGAGCCTTCGTGTTCGCAGTCAGATGACCGCGTTTGTGTAGAACAAATGTGAAATCCCTCCCCCAGGCCACTAACCTTACGCGTTCGCGAGTGCCTTAACGTGTTCGCGAAGGGTACTCCCCCCACAGCTTCGCGTTCACATCCTAAGCTATGCATTCGTGAAGAATAAACTGGCACCTGAGGAAGTTTGCCTTACGCGTTCGCGAGTGGAACCACACGAATGCAAAGAACAAAACCTCTGTGCACCTGAGACAGCAAAACCTACAACTTTTCTAAGTTTAAAAACATCTCGAAATCCATCCGAAACTTACCCGAGCCCTTGGGGCTCCATACCAAACATGCATACTAACCCAAAAATATCATATGGACTTATTTGTGCGATCAAATCACCAAATTAACACCTTTAACAACGAATTTAGCATCAAAATCAAAGGAAATCCTCAAGAACACTTAAGTTTCAAATTTCACAATCGAGGGTCCGATTCACATCATTTCAAGTCCGTTTCTTACCAAAATTTAGAGGCTCAACTTAAATCATATATAAGACCTGTACCGGGCTCCGGAACTAAAGTACGGGCCTGATACCATCAAATTTAATTACGTTCAAATTTCCAAAAACTATAAAAATTTTAGTTAAATAATTTCCTTCAAAAATTTATTTCTCGGGCTTAGTACCTCGGAATTTGATTCTAGGCATACGCCAAAGTCCCATATTTTCCTGCGGACCCTTTGGGACTGTCAAATCACGGGTCCGGGTCTATTTACCCAAAATGTTGACCGAAGTTAACCTAAATTTTTTTAAAATGCAAAATTCATCATTTTTCACAAACTTTCACATAATGGCTTTCCGGATACCCGCCCGGACTATGCACGACAATTGAGGTGAGACAAAAAGAAGGTTTTATGGCCTCGAAATATAGAATTTAGTTCTTAAACAAGTCATCACATTCTCCACCTGTAAAACAATCGTTCGTCCTCGAACGGACATAAGAAGGAAGTACCTGAGTCAGAGAAAAGATGGGGATAGCGGCTCCGTGTATTGGGTTCGGACTCCCAGGTCGATGCCTTAACAGGCTGACCTCTCCACTGAACACGAACAGAAGGGAAACTCTTCGATTTCAATTGACGAACCTGTTGGTCTAGAATAGTTACCGGCTCCTCCTCATAGGATAAGTCCTTGTCCAACTGGACAGTGCTGAAGTCTAACACGTGGGATGGATTGCCATGATACTTCCGAAGCATGGACATATGAAATACTGGATGCACGGCTGATAAGCTCGGTGGAAACGCAAGTTTGTAAGCCACCTCTCCCACTCGATCAAAATCTCAAACGGACCAATGAACCTAGGGATAAGCTTGCCCCTCTTCCCAAAAGTCATCACGCCCTTCATGGGCGACACCCGAAGCAATACCCGCTCGCCGACCATGAATGCCATATCACAAACCTTACGATTAGCATAACTTTTTTGCCTGGACTGAGCTGTACGAAGCCTATCCTGAATGATCCTGACCTTGTCCAAGGCATCCTGCACCAGATCCGTACCCAACAACCGAGCCTCTCCCGGCTTAAACCATCCAACCGACGCCGCCTACCATATAAAGCCTCATAAGAAGCTATCTGGATGCTCGACTAGTAGCTGTTGTTATAGGAAAACTCCGCTAAAGGCAAAAACTGATCCACGAGCCTCCAAAGTCAATGACACAATCTCAGAGCATATCTTCCAAAATTTGAATGGTGCGCTCGGACTGCCCATTCGTTTGAGGATAAAATGTTGTGCTCAACTCGACCCGTGTGCCCAACTCATGCTGAACTACTCTAAAAAAATGTGAGGTAAACTACATACCTCAGTCCGAAATGATAGACACGGGCACACCATGAAGATGAACAATCTCCCGGATATAGATCTCAGCTAACCTCTCAAAAGAATAAGAGACTGCCACATGAATCAAATGTGCTGACTTGGTCAGCCTATCAACAATAACCCACATTGCGTCGAACTTCCTCTAAGTCCCTGGGAGTCCAACCACAAAGTCCATAGTGATACGTTCCCACTTCCACTCGGGAAGCTCAATCCTTTGAAACAAACCACCAGGCCTTTGATGCTCGTACTTTACCTGCTGATAGTTTAAACACCGATCCACATACGCAATAATATCCTTCTTCATCCTCCTCCACCAATAATGCTTCAACAAATCCCGATACATCTTAGCAGTGCCTAGATGAATAGAGTACCAGGAACTATGGGCCTCCTCTAAAATTAACTCTCGGAGTCCATCCACATTTGGCATACAAACTTGGCCCTACAACCTCAAAACCCCATCATCTCCTAATGTAACCTGCTTGGCACCACCGTGCTGCACCATGTCCCTAAAGACACACAAATAAGGATCATCATACTGCCGATCTCGGATATGCTGAAATAAAGAAGAACGAGTGAATGTGCAAGCTAATACACGGCTGGGCTCAGAAACATCCAACCTCACGAACTGATTGACCAAAACTTCAACATCCAAAGCAAGCGCTCTCTCACCGACCAGAATATACGCAAGACTGCCCATACTAGCTGACTTCCTACTCAAAGCATCGGCCACCACATTGGCCTTTCCAGGATGGTATAAGATGGTGATAACATGGTCTTTCAATAGCTCCAACCACCTTCTATGCCTCAAATTTAGCTCCTTATTCTTGAATAAATACTGTAGACTCTTGTGATCCGTAAATACCTCACATGCCACGCCATAGAGATAATGCCTCTAAATCTTCAACGCGTGAACAATGGCTGCTAACTCCAAATCATGAACAGGATAGTTCTTCTCATGAATCTTCAACTGACGTGAAGCATAAGCAATGACCTTGCCATCATGTATCAACACCACACCAAGTCCAATACAAGATGCGTCACAATAAACTGTATATGGCCCTGAACCTGTGGGCAAACCCAACACTGGTGCCTTAGTCAAAGTTGTCTTGAGCTTCTGAAAGCTCGCCTTACACTCGTCTGACCACCTAAACCGGGCACCCTTCTGGGTCAACCTAGTCATAGGGGACGCTATAGATGAAAACCCCTCCACAAACCGATGGTAGTAGCCTGCCAAACCCAAGAAACTCCAGATCTTTATAGCTGATGCGGGTCTAGGCGAGTTCTTGACTGCTTCTATCTTCTTCGGATCTACCTGAATACCCTCTGTTGATACGACATGACCCAAGAATGCAACCGAACTCAACCAGAACTCACACTATGAAAACTTAGCATACAACTGACTATCTCTCAAAGTCTGAATAACCACTCTCAGATGCTGCTCTTGCTCCTCCCGATTGCGAGAATAAATCAAAATATCATCAATGAAGACTATCATGAACAAATCCAAGTAAGGCTTGAACACTTGGTTCATCAAATCCATAAAGGTTGTTGGGGCATTTGTCAACCCAAATGACATCACCAAGAACTCATAATACCTGTACCGAGTACGAAAAGCTGTCTTAGAGATATCGGATGCCCTAATCCTCAACTGATGGTAGCCAGATCTCAAGTCAATCTTCAAAAATACCTTGGCACCCTGAAGTTGATCAAACAAATCATTAATCCTCGGCAATGGATATTTATTCTTGATTTTAACCTTGTTCAACTATCGGTAATATATACGCATTCTCATCGATCCGTCCTTCTTCTTAACCAACAACACCGGCGCACCCCAAGGCGAGACACTAAGTCTAATAAAGCCCTTTTCAAGCAAGTCTTGCAACTGCTCCTTCAATTCTTTCGACTCAGGCGGGGCCATACAATATGGCGGAATAGAAATGAGCTGAGTGTCCGGAGCCAAATCAATGCAGAAGTCAATATCCCTGCAGGTGGCATACCCAGCAAGTTTGAAGGGAATACCTTAGGAAACTCACGAACAACAGGCACATAATCCATAGAAGGAACCTCAGCACTTGAATCACGATCATATGCCAAATAAGTCAAACACCCCTTCTCGACCATACACCGAGCCTTCACATATGAAATAACACTAAGGGTAGAATGACCATGAGTCCCTCTCCACTCTAAATGAGGCAAACCCGACAAGGCTAAGGTCACAGTCTTGGCATGACAGTCCAAGATAGCATGGTAAGGTGATAACCAGTCCATCCCCAATATGACATCAAAATCAACCATATCCAAAAATAACAAATCTACATGAGTCACAAGACCCCCAATCATAACTATACATGAATGATGGATATGATCTACCACAATAGAATCACCCACCGGTGTAGACACATATACAGGGCACTCAAAGAATCACTAGGCATGAACAAATACAGTACAAAATAAGATGACACATAGGAGTATGTAGACCCTATATCAAATAGCACCGAAGAATCTCTACTATAAACCAGAACAGTACTTGTGATAACTGCATCAGAAGCCTCAGCCTCAGGCCTGGATGGAAGAGCATAACATCGGGGTTGGGCCCCACCACTCTGAACTACATCTCTAGGATGGCCTGCTGCTGGCTGGCTTCCACCTCTAGTGGCCTGAGCTCCACTTCTAATACCTCTACCTCTACCTCTAGCACCCCTACCCTCACCTTTAGCTTGCTGCACGGGCGTTGGAACACTCGGTGCCTGAACCATGACACGGGAACCCTGGTGCTGAGAACTACTCGATGCTCGAGGGTAAAATCTAGCAATATGCCTCATGTTTCCATAAGTAAAATAAGTCCTTGGCTGCTGCTACTGACGACCCTAAAAACTCTGAAGCGGAGGTGCACTGATAGGAGCTGGCGATACACTATAGGACTACTAATCAGAATACTGCATGTGAGAACCACAGCCACTTGGGGCACCATGAGAAGCCTGAAGTGCTGACTGAAATGGCCTGGGAGAATGACCCCTACCAAAAGAATCCCTACTTCCAGATGAGGCACCACTGAACCTGCCCGAATGATGAGGCCTCTTATCAGACCCTTGACCACTCCCCTATGATAGAACTATCTCAACTCTCCTGGCCACATTGGTCGCATCCTGAAAAGAAATCTCATTCCCCGTGTCCTTAGCCATCTGCAATCGAATCGGCTGAACGAGTCCCTCAATGAACCTCCCATCTCTCTCTCTCTCTCTCAGTAGGAAGTATAAGAAGAGCATGTCGGGCCAAGTTAATAAATCTGGTCTTGTACTGAGTAACAGTTATAGAACCCTACTGGAGACGCCCAAACTGCCTCCAATAGTTCTCCCTCTAAGTGATAAGAAGAAACTTCTCCAGAAATAGCTGAGAGAACTGATCCCAAGTCAAAGCTGGTGGCCCAAATGTTCTAGACAAACAGAAATCTCTCCACCAAGTCTTGGTGGATCCAGATAAGCAAAAAGTAGCAAAGTCGACCCCATTGGTCTCCACTATTCCCATGTTCCTGAGAACCTCATGACATCTGTCTAAATAATCTTGGGGATCCTCAGAAGATGCATCGCTAAAAGTGGTAATGAAGAGCTTGGTAAACCTGTCCAATCTCCACAAGGAATCATCAGACATAGTTGCTCCATCACCGGTCTGAACTACCACACCTAGCTGAACTGCTCCAACTGGCTGAGCTGTTGGAGTCTGAAACTGGAGAGCCATCTGCTCCAGAGTGCAAGTAGCAAGAGTCTGGGCTCCTCCTCCAGCCTAAGAGATGGATGGTACTACAGGAAGCAAGCCTGCCCAGGTGACACTCTCCATAAGGCCCACTAGACGGACCAAAGAATCTTGGAGTACTAGGGTAGCAATGAACCCCTCTGGGACCTGAGCTGGGCCCACCGGAACTGCCTGAGCTGGAACCTCATCATCAAACTCAACCTGAGGCTTGCCGCTGGTGCTGCTGCTCTGGGCTGAGCTCTGCCCCTACCTTGGCCTCTAGCATGGCCTCGGCCTCGCCTTCAGCCCCTCGTGGAAGCTACTACTGGGGGCTCGGGCTGCTGATTAGTTGATGAGGAAGTGCGTGTTCTCGCCATCTACGAAAGAACAGAGTAGAAATTCAATTAGCATAGAGAAACCAAATCGCACGACAAAAAAAATTGATGTGAAGTTTTTCCTAACTCTGTAGCCTCTGGGGATAAATACAGATGTCTTCGTACCGATCCCTCAGACTCTACTAAGCTTGTCCGTGAATTATGAAACCTAAGTAACATAGAGCTCTGATACCAACTGTCGCACCCCTTTTTTCTCCTTTTTGACGGGGAGAAGGTCCGGGTATCGACATTACATGGGGGTAATAACTCATTTCCTTTTGGGAATTTGGGTTTTGAAGAGTCACCACTTAATGAATTATGGTGCGTTAGGGAACCTAGAGCGATTAACTCACGGATTGGTTTGCATTACCAGAGATTTAGGGTAAGGGTTCGAGATAACCTCGAGGGGAAGGTGTTAGGCACCCCCTCTTGGTCCACAACGGTGGGTCTCGGTCAAACATATACTTGTGAACTAGTCCATTAACAAATAAATAGTTTTAAACACATAATTGCAAATAACAACAGGTTTTGGACATTACATGACTCAAATAATGAGACAACGTATTTGAACAAGTTATGTACATATAAAATTTTAATCAAAAGGAATTTGGGAAAGAGGGGTCCTAGGTTGGTTAGCCTATAGGATCACCCCACGCAATGCCCGGTAAACACTCATCAATGAGGGGCTACACATGAGATTAGCACGTAGTCATCATATCCCATATCTATCCTTTCCCACCACTTAGCGGTTATTAAAGCGAGTGTTGGTTAGCGATCTCTATTGTGTGCTGTTACCCGTCCCTTCTTAATGGTCCTAGAGGAATTTAAGACCTCTACCTATAGGCAGTTCTGGACAGGCCCCTAAGGTTTAAAGGAGAAAATACTAAGGCGACAAGCAAGAACACATAGGACTTCAACAGATAAAAGCATGAAATAGCAGATAAGAGGCTCAAGTTCACCTCCATAGATAATGCATGTAAAAAACACGACTCAAACACAAATAAGGGCAATATTATTAAACATTATCCTAAGACATGTTGTCTAGGCGAATATCAGAACATATGAGATATGCAGTCTTTATTTTGTAACCCAGAAGCAGGGCCCTAATCATTTCACCTACTGATTTTAAGCTCATTAATCATTAGGCAGTACACAGAAATAGCAGTTTCCAGTTTTATAAGAGTTGAATACCTAAGGCTTGCCTAGGCGTGGGATAGTGCACAGTCGTTACCAGAACAATTAGAAGTTCAGAAGTCGTTTTTGCCCAAGAGCATGTTGTTCTAGGTGTTACAAAGATACTGGGTTATTACTAATTTGTTTAAAGCAGGATGAGACTGTTTATATTCCTTTTCTTGTATTAGTAGTTTAACTAGGCGTAGCTGAGTGAGGATGAACGTGAACCTATACATGGTATCTAATATACACACATAAGGTATAGAATGATTGATATGCAAGAATCCTAAAGCAGGATTTCTAAATGCATAACATAGTTGTAGAACTTCCTAGAAAGCAGGATTTCTACATGCATAAAGGTCATAGCATTGTAGAGCATGCTGTCAAGTGTGCAGGAGCAACAATTTTATGTTAGTGCTATTATTTAGCCTAAATCAGGGTTTATAAGTGATAAAACAACGTCAAGCGAAATGCTGAAATAGTAAACCTAAGAACATGATATCTAATACATGGCATGCTTGGAATATATTTGTCCTAAACATGGATTCTAATGCACATATGGGAAATGTAAACTTAAGCCACTGTTTCTACCAATTGATATTGATAACATATATGACTACCCTCCTCTTTTCACTAGCCAACCCCCAATATTTATTTACAACAAATTATTACAGACCAATACTGCATGAATTACATAAGTAGAAAAGAAAACAAGAAGTAAAGCTATAGGAAGCCTGAAATGGGCCCAAATGATTTTTCCAATCCTCCAATAGCCTCAAATGCCAAATTCCATAGACAATATCATTATCTAGGTGCATCAGAGTTCCCTAGAGACCTTAAGGATCCCGAGCAGTGCGCACACTTAGACTTTATAACCAGAATTGAGTAAGTGCAGTGTGGAAGAGACAACTCTAGTATATCAGAGTTCAGAGGGATCTCATAGGGATCCCAAGGCAGTCACACACTGGAGGGGCAAAACTTAAGGATCTAAGAATGGAGTGAGAGTGTGTGACATAGTTTTGAAAAGGTTTTAGCAAAAAGGCAGTGTAAAAAGAGATTTAGTGAAATAATTTTGTAAACAAGAGAGTTGTTTAGTAAAACAGCTTTTAAAAACAGTTGTGTAATTAAACAAACAGCAGGTCAGTCAAACAAGTTCAGCAACACTCAAATAATAGTCCTTCACACAGAGGAATGGGAATTGGGGACACATAGAGCACATAGTATATAGGAGCATAACATTTCTTGTGGGGGTTTAAGGGATTAGGGGATAGCTATTGGTACCAACACAGTAGGAATTTCAGAAACAATCATAGAATCAACCATTTAAAGTGACAGATCAGCTTGCATATCAAAACTGGATAAAAAGTAGACAAGCATTCAAAACAGGGTAGAGTCATGTTGAGATAGACCACTAGGGGGGGGGGGTAGAACATGTTCTGAAAGGCCCTAAGAAGGTTAAGCATGCTAGATGAAGCAGTAATATAAACATGTCAATTGCATGTTGAACAATAGAACCATAGATAAAAACAAATTAGAAACATGATAAACTGAAGCAGTAAAAGAAACATATTGGTTTTGGGACTTGAATTGAAATCAGGACATACCAGTAGAGAGATAGTAAACACAAAGTAAGGAATATGAGAGCATAATAATTAGCCTTGGCTTGCAGCTGACTAACTCAGAATAATAACAAGTAACCAAAGAGAGAGAGCAGAAAAGTTTTGAGTGTGATAGAGTTTTGAACTAATGTGTTCGTGTCTGTAATGAAAAGAGAAGAGAGTATATATAATAGTAGCTTGAAACTAGATAAATTAAGGCAAGAATAACAATTGTACAGTAATTATGGAATTCAGAACTAATTAGAGCAAAATCAGTACAAGTACTCCATTAATTAAGGGAATTAGTTCAAACGATAAGAACATGTAGCAAATAAGGAAAGAAATCAATGTGTAAATGGAGCATATCAGACAAGTAAATAATTCAAACATAGTAGGCATAGAGTAAACATTAGTGCCAGGTTCAGAAAATTCTAATTAAGGAGATAGTCGGTAAGAATCAAGTAACAATGTAGACAAGGTAAGGGAATCAATCAAATTGAGTAGAAATGTAGGAATCGAAGGTTTAAAGGAAGATGTTCAAATCAGACAAAGAAACAGGGAATTCAGAATCAATCAAAGAGAAAGTCATGAAAAGAGTTAACATTTAGCATATAAATAAAGTAAGACATGGATAGTCAAGAGTCGACATACAACTCTAGTAAACATGAGAGTCAAACAATACTAATTCAGTGAGAAAGATGCAAGTATTGATGTGAACAGTCAAGATGACCATAAGCATATAGAATCAGTGTAAATTCAGGCTAAGAAACTCAGTAGAAACATATCAAGGCAAGATAGTCACGAGAAATCACAGAAACTCAAAAATGAGAACCAGTCAGTCATGCTGATACACAGAACCAAACAAAGAACCTTAAAAAATTAGGGCTTTTAACATAGACGAGTTAAAGATGTAGTAAACTCATAGAATCAGTCAAGATGTGTGAGAAATAGAAGTTTAAACACAAAGAATCAGTTAAACAAGGTTTTTTAAAAAGAAGTTTCGAAAACCCTAGTTTTAGAAGAAGATGAAAAACACTTGAAATCACATGATTCTTGTAAAGAACCTCAAGGACAGTGTAAAACATTCAAGAAACAAACTTAGATCGTCCTAGATCTGTACAGATCTTGGAGGCATAGAAAAGAAATTAGGGTTTCGGAAGAACTCATATAGAGATGAAGAAACCTATCCAGAAACTCAAAGATCGTAGCAAATATAGAATGATTTTGCTTGAAATCACACTGGAATAGCCAAGAACAGGCAGGAATGAACCCTAGATGCAAGTCGGCATGGCCCTGGGCCCTTGAAGACCTTAGAGAAGGCAAGCATAGCATGAGAGAAGCCATTGGAGGCTTAAGAGACGATGAAAGGTCACCGGAGATGACCGGAGATGGGAGGTCGACAGTTGAAGATTTGGGTTAGGTTGAGAGTATTTTGAGAGAGGAGAGGATCTTAAGGCGGCGGATGTGGAGAAATGATTAGGGTTAGATGGTCGTTGGAATTAAAAAGGAAAGAACAAACGAGGGTCTTTGATCTTTTAGATCAACAGCCAGGATCTGATGGGTTTTGGGTTGGGTAGGATGTGTTTAGGGCCTGGGTCAGGTAATTCAATTAGGAATTGGGCTGGGGTATTGGGTTGAATTTAGGCTAAAATTGAAATACAATTTGGCTAAGTTTTAAATAGCCAATTTAACACTATATAATTTATAATAAATAATAGATGATTTCTAAAAATATAATTTCATGTACTAAAATGATTTTAAATAGATATTTAATATTTTAAAAATATAGAAGATCATTTTATGCATATAAACGTAATTATGCATTAATAGGGCTATTATTGCAAATATATGCAAATTAGTTTTTAAAAATACAAATGCAATTATAAAAAATGTACAAAAAATATTTAAGCACTATTTAGGCCTATATATAGGATTTAGATGGCTAAATTACTACAAAAATAATTTGAAGGATAATTATTGGAAATTTTATAAGTAAAAGGGGAAGAATTAAATCATTTTAAAGCCTTAAAAATTATAGAAAAAATTATAAAAACCTCGTGCATGCTTATATAAGCATTTAAATGCTATTTTGAAAGTATATATGTCTATTAAAATATATAGAGAAAAATTAGGTATCAACAGCTGCCCCTCCTTACCCGGGAAGGATGAAAGAGTTTTCAGGTAAAGAAATGATGGCCAATTTTGACCGGACGGGATGTTTGGAAAGACCTTCGGACTCCTGTTTTTGAGTTGCCTACATATCCCTGGTCTTACAGGAATCAGGCCATGTGTAGTTCTGGATTCATCGGCGGAATATGCCGATGAAGTCATTGCAAGAACGGACATGAGATGCTGAAGCGACTATGGTGAGCAGTTAAGGTCCGAGACGGTTGAAGGAACTAGATCGAGATCTCTCCTGCTAGGATAGCGGTTGCTTACTGGTTACCTGCAGATAAAAGATGCTACAAACATGTATTTGCAAAAATTTAAACATGATGCAGATTCCCTTCGGACCATGAAGGTTGTCTTTAGACGGTTAAAGATGACGCCCTTGGACCATGACGTCTTGGGCCATGAATTTTTTAGTGAGGGATTTACAGGCCATGAAATAATGTTCTCGGTCTATGAAAATGGTGCCTCCGAACTATGACGCCTTTGAATAATGATAAGCAAATTTGAGAGATCCTCAGGCCATGGCATGGTGTCTTCCGGCTATGAGGATGATGCCTACGGATAGATTGGCGATATTTCAGCCCATGATATGCAATACTATGATGTTAACAAGACAAGGCTTAGTTTTGTGAAATGGAGGGCATAGTTTAGCCCGCTTGGAAAACAAATAGATAGTAAAATAGAGCAATATTTGTGCGAAAAGGGATAGTGCTTAGTCCCATGCGAATGTAGAGGCAGGAATTAGCCTCATGCAGATATGGAGGCAGGGATTAGCCTCATACAAATGGGGAGGCAGGAATTAGCCTCATGCAGATATGGAGGCAGGGATTAGCCTCATGCAAATGGGGAGGCAGGGATTAGCCTCATGCAGGTATGAAGGCAAGGATTAGCCTCATGCAGGTATGGAGGCAAGGATTATATGGAGGCAAGGATTAGCCTCATGTAAATAGGGAGGCAAGGATTAGCCTCTTGCAAGTATGGAGGCAGGGATTAGACTCATGCAAATATGGAGGCAAGGATTAGCCTCATACAGGTATGGAGGCAAGGATTATCCTCATGCAGGTATAGAGGCAAGGATTAGCCTCATGCAGGTATGGAGGCAAGGATTAGCCTCATGCAAATAGGGAGGAAAGGATTAGCCTCATGCAGGTATGGAGGCAGGGATTAGCCTCATGCAAGTATGGAGGCAGTGATTAGCCTTATGTAGATATGGAGGCAGGGATTAGCCTCATGCAGATATGGAGACAAGGATTAGCCTCATGCAAATAGGGAGGCAATGATTAGCCTTATGCAAGTATGGAAGCATGGATTAGCTTCATGCAAATATGGAGGCAAGGATTAGCCTCATGCAGGTATGGAGGCAAGGATTAGCCTCATGCAGGTATGGAGGCAAGGATTAGCCTCATGCAGGTATGGAGGCAAGGATTAGCCTCATGCAGATATGGAGGCAAGGATTAGCCTCATGCAAATATGGAGGCAAGGATTAGCCTCAGGGATTAGTCCCATGCAAAGAGCGAGTAGCAAATAAGAGTAGTGTATTTCTTAGCTGGAGATATATTCAATGTCTGATGGCCGGATGAATAGTGAATTTGCTTTTGCGAGCGCTGTTGTTACGTCAAGTGTGCATGCTTTCAAAGAAAAATTGTAAGTTTTGTCGGGGGAGGTTGGTTCGTGTTTCTGTCCACTGGCTTTGCTTTGCTCTGTTCTGAAAGCCTTTCGAGTTCCCCTGGGTGACACCTGACTGTTATGGAAATAGTGTTTTTGAGATATGCAATTATTGATGAAAATAGAGTTATTTAGAAATATGTTGATACATTAAGTTATTTTTGATGAAACAGTGACTATAACATATGTCAAAGGCATTGCAGCTCTCTTATATCGGAATTTGAGGGTCCTCCTCAAAATTCTGCCCCAGTTCGGTAGATGATATTTGACTATTTGCGGATAATAGGCCTTGTTGAATCTTCTTTAGAATTTTGAGAATCCTTCTCAAAATGCTACCCTAATTTCTTAACTGACTTTCTGGCATGCGATGGCATTGGTTGTACTTGCTCCGGAATTTTGAGGGTACTCCTCAAAATTCTGCCCCAATTTCTGAACTTGGGGGGAAATGAAAATTTTATTATGATATGACCGGACCCATAAGGCTTCCTACGTATCCCCTTTTAAATGGGAATCAGGTCAAGCGTAGTTCAATTACATTATATGAAAAAATGTAGATAATCTAAACATAGTATCTCTTGACTGTGTCTCAATTGATTGATTTTGGCCATATTTCTCCGTCCATTTCTGCAAGTATGAGTGCTCCTCCTGTTAGTACCCTGTGAACCATGTACGGACCGTGCCAGTTGGGAGAGAATTTCCCTTTGGCTTCATCTTGATGCGAGAAGATTTTCTTCAATATCAGCTGCCCTGGTGCGAACTGTCTTGGTTTGACTCTTTTGTGGTAACTTCTCATGCCATTGTTTGTGGTTCTCTACCATTTTCCTTAGTATCTTCTTGATGTTTTTGTTGGCGTCTTCTATGGCTCCATTCATCTGCGGTCTATAGGTTGTGGAATTTTTGTGCTTGATTTTGAAAGTTTCACACATAGCTTTAATCAAATCTTTGTTGAGGTTGGCGGAATTATCAGTAACAATGGACTCGGGGACTCCGAATCGGCAAACAATTCGATCCTTGACAAAATCTGCGATAACTTTCTTGGTTACAGCTTTGTAAGATGCAGCCTCTACCCATTTTGTGAAGTAATCGATGGCTACCAGAATAAACCTGTGTCCGTTTGAAGCGGTGCGCTCAATCGGACCAATAACATCCATTCCCCAAGCGGCGAATGGCCAAGGTGAGCTTGTTGCATTGAGCTTATTCAGCGACACTTTTATCATATCGGCATGCACTTGACATTGAAAGCATTTGCGAACATACTGGATGTAATCTGTTTCCATGGTCATCCAAAAGTAATCGGCCCTAAGTATCTTCTTAGCCAAGAAAAACCATTCATGTGCGGGCCACATGTCCCGGCATGTACATCCTCAAGTAGCTTAGAAACTTCCTTTGCGTCTACACGTCTTAGTAAACCTAGATCATGAGTTCTTCTGTATAAGTTCCCTCTGCTGTGGAAGAAATGATTGGACAATATCCGGAGTGTGCATTTTTGAGTGTGGTTTGCATGCTCCGGATATTCTCCCTTCGATAAGTACTCCTAGATGTCATGGAACCAAGGCTTTCCATCCGTTTCTTCTGCAACATGAGCACAATATGCCGGCTGATTATGGATCCTCACTGGAATGGGATCAATGTAATTCTTATTTGGGTGTTGTATCATAGACGACAAAGTGGGCAATGCATCAACAAACTCATTCTGGATTCTGGGCACATGCCGTAATTCTATTTTTGCAAACGTCTTTCTTAATTCCCACACATGGTGCAGGTATGGCAATATCTTGGAATTCTTGGTAGCCTACTCTCTTGTACCTGGTGCATGAGCAAATCTGAATCGGTGATCACCAACAACTCCTGAATGTTCATGTCGACTGCCATATTGAGTCCTAGTATGTAGGCTTCATACTCTTCCATGTTGTTGGTGCAGGGAAATCTGAGTTTAGTAGACACCGGGTAATGTTGACCCGTTTCTGATACCAAAACTGCTCCAACGCCTACTCCTTTAGAATTTGCAGCTCCATCAAAGAACATCCTCCAACCGTCATATGCTTCGGTAGTGTCTTCACATACGAATGATACTTCTTCATCAGGGAAATATGTCTTTCAAAGGCTCGTACGCTCCTTCTATCGGATTTTCAACAAGATTATCTGCCAATGCTTGTCCCTTGACCGCCTTTTGAGTTACATAGACGATATCAAACTCACTTAATAGTATCTGCCATTTAGCTAACTTCCCAGTAGGCATGGGTTTCTGAGATAAGTACTTCAAAGGATCCATCCTGAATATGAGGTATGTAGTGTAGGCGCAGAAGTAGTGCCTCAATTTCTGAGCTATCCAGGTCAAAGCACAACAAGTGCGTTCAAGTAGAGAATACCGTGCTTCGTAAGGTGTGAACTTCTTGCTCAAGTAATATATGGCTTGCTCCTTTCTTCCTGTCTCATCATGTTGTCCCAAAACACATTTGAAGGCTCCATCTAATACAGATAGATAGAGTAGCAAAGGTCGTCCTAGTTCTGGCGGGACCAAAACTGGTGGGGTGGACAAGTACTCCTTGATCTTGTCAAAAACTTTCTGACAATCCTCTGTCCAGCTTGTTTCAGCATCTTTCCTCAGCATATTGAAGATGGGTTCACATATGATCGTGGACTGTGCTATAAAGCGACTGATATAGTTGAGACGTCCTAGAAATCTCATCACGTCCTTTTTGCTCTTAGGTGGTTGTAACTCCTGAATAGCCTTGACTTTAGACGGGTCCAGCTCAATCCCTCGATGACTGACGATGAATCCCAATAATTTTCCTGCGGGAACCCCGGATGCACATTTTACAGGATTCAATTTTAAATTGTACCTCCTTAGCATGTCAAAGAACTTTCTCAGGTCCGCTATTTGATCTGTGGCCCTCTTGGATTTGATAATGACGTTGTCCACATACACCTCTATTTCTTTATGGATCATGTCATGGAAGATGGTTGTCATGACTCTCATGTAAGTAGCCCTGGCATTCTTCAGACTGAATGGCATCATCTTGTAACAGTATACACCCCGCGGTGTGATGAAAGCTGTCTTCTCTGCATCGTCTTTATCCATCCAAATTTGGTGATAACCCGCGAAGCAATCTACAAAGGATTGGAGTTCATGCTTGGCGCAATTATCGATCAGGATGTGTATATTTGGCAGTGGGAAATCATCCTTGGGACTTGCTCTATTTAAATCCCGATAGTCAAAACATACTTTGACCTTCCCATCCTTCTTCGGAACTGGCACAATGTTAGCTAACCAGGTTGGGTACTCAACCACCCTGAGAACTTTGGCTTTGATCTACTTGGTAACTTCCTCCTTGATTTTCAGGCTCATGTCTGGTTCGAACTTTCTGAGGTTTTGTTTTACCGGCAGGTACATGGGATTAGTAGGCAACTTGTGAGCCACTATAGACGTGCTCAAACCGGTCATGTCATCATATGGCTATTCAAACATGTCCTCATACTCTTTTAGGAAATAGATGTACTCTTTCCTCTCTGTTGGTGACAAGTGAATGCTGATACAAGTCTCCTTGACGGTTGCGACGTCTCCCAAATTTACTGCCTCAGACTCGTCCAGATTGGACTTAGGCTTGTTCTCAAAATTTTTAACCTCCCTGACAATTTCCTCAGGTATCTCATCTTCTTCCTCTGAATCACTATTCTCATGTTGCATTGCCTCATTATATGTCACAGTCACTAGTTCATCAGGAAAAGTAATAATAACGTTGTAGACAGGAAAAATGTACAGTTAGTAGTGAATAATAAAGAGCAAATGCATTTGATTAAAACTGAAAAATCATCCAGACAAAGTACGGCTCGATGAATCGAGCATTTATTTTGAAACAAGTAAATCTTAAAACAAAATTACGGGAAATCTTAAATGCCTAGAATGGCTATAGAAGTAAATTCTGCCAAGCCACCCAGGGACTCGACGGGCTCGGGATGGTGTGGCGGTCCAGTTTCTAAGAACAACTCCCTTCTTCACGGTCTGAATAGTGAGGCCTTCTTCTTCTTCTTCCTCCTCCTCCTCCTCCTCAATTATGTCATTGCAATCCATGTCTTCATCCTCCAAGAACAAATTCTTCAACCTAGTGAGTGCTTCTTCTTCTGCGATCCCCCATATCGTATTAGCCTGGTGAAAAGCTTGTTCCAAACGTGGCACTGGCTGCTCAAGAGGGTAATACATTCCACTCCATGGGGGTGACCAATCATGTACTCTTGCCATGTGTACTAGTATCCAAGTCCAAAGGTGGTACCATAAGTTTTCAGCTGTATTGGTTTAGTGATACCTTGAAGGTTCTTTCCCAACCCTTTGCCAGGTTCATATCCAAACCATGCTAGTGTGCTTTCTATTTTTATACTTCGCCACTTATCCTTTACGACGGCATTGACCTGTTCAATATGATGATAGGTTTCCCCTCCTAGCCTTCTTCTATGTCCAATGGTCGGGATAGTTTGACTAGTATAGATGGGGTTACTTCCATCTCCGTGGATGATTACCTCCTGGCGGTTCCATTCAAACTTCACAACTTGATGTAGTGTGGAAGGCATGGCTCCAGTAGCATGGATCTATGGTCGGCCCAACAAAAGGTTATATGAGGCTGGTATGTCGAGTACCTGAATTTAGACATCGAACCAAGTTGGCCCCATCTGCAAGCAAAGGTTGATTTTCCCGATTGTGGCCCTTTGGGACCCATCGAAAGCTTTCATGTTCATGCTTCCTACCCGTATTTCATGGAAACCTTTGTCCAACCTTTTCAGAGTGTCCAATGGACAAATATTTAGGCTTGAACCTCCATCAACCAAGACCCTGGAAATGAATGTCTTCAAATTGCACTGTAATATGCAATGCTCGATTGTGATTCAGCCCCTCAGGTGGTAGCTCATCCTCATGGAAGATGATCTTATGACTTTTTAGTACTTGCCCTACCACATTGTCCATTTCTCTACCAGTGATGTTATTGGGTACATAAACCTCGCTCAACACTTTCATTAAAGCATTCTTGTGTGCCTCTGAATTCTGCAATAGTGTCAGGATAGATATCTGAGCGGGGACTTTGTTCAGATGGTCGACAATAGAATACTCCTTTGCCTGTACTTTCCTCCACAGTTCATCTGGCCCGGTCTCAATGATAGGCTGCCTAGTAGTGGCATCCTTACTTGATCCTCCCAAATGTTCCGGTGTATAGACTCTTCTAGTTCTAGTCATTCCTTGTGCGGCATCAGATTCCTCTACCTTGGCCTTCCCTTTTCACCAAGCCTCAACAACATAATCTCAGGGTATTGCTTTTGAGTTGAATGGGGGTGTGGTTGATACTGTCATGGTGAAAGGTGTGACCACTTCTACTTCAAATGGAGCGGGGGTGACCGCGGGCGGAGCCACCTCTACCTTGAATGGAGCTGATGTAGTTACCTCAACCTCTATTAGTTACTGAGTCTGTACCACATGTACACCATCACCTCTGTGATCAGGGAGGGGATTGTTGCAGACATTAGGTGCGTTTTCCTTCGCCTATATGACCTTATTATCAATTAACGTCTGGATCTTATTCTTCAATGTTCGGCACTCAGCCATGGTGTGCCCCTTCATACTGGAATGATACGCACAAGTTTTGTTTGGATTGACCCATTAGGATGGGTTTTCTAATGCCACAATAGAAACAGGAGTGACATAACCCGTGTCTTTCAACCTTTCATATAGATGGTCGATGGGCTCAGAAATGGTGTTGTATAGTCTAGGTGGTTTGCGGTCGAAGTTAGGTCTTGGATAATTTGGGCGAGTTGGTGGTGATTGGAAGTGGGATGGTTGGGAGTTATAGGTGTGATGGACAGTGGCTGGTTGGGAATATCTGGGAGATGAAGGTTGATATGTAGGCGGTGATGCTTGGTATGTGGGTTTTTGATATGTGGGTGGAGGTGTTTGATATGTGGGTGGAGGTGTTTGATAGACAAGTGGAGATTTTGGACCCTGGGCCATTGCCCCAACATCTCTTTTCTTCGATATGCCACCTGATTGTAGTGCCTTATTGTGGCTTGCAGTGCCTCAAAGTTCGTTACCATCCCGCTTTTGATTCTTTCTTCGATTCTTTCTCCAAGTTTGATGATGTCAGAGAATTTGTGATTTTCGATAACCATCAACCTCTCATAATATTGCGGATCTTGTGCTCTGACAAAGAATTTATTCATCTGTTCTTCGTCCAAAGAGGGACTGACCTTGGCGTCTTCCAACCTCCAACAAGTATTATATTCACGGAAAGCCTCAGTAGGTTTCTTCTTAAGATTCTAAATGTAGAAAACATCGGGTGTGTTCTTTATGTTGAACCTGAACCAGTCCATAAAATCCGATGCCATACTTACCCAATTGTACCATTTCTTGGGATCTTGGCTGATATACCAAGATAAAGTATCCCCAGTAAGACTCCTCATAAAGAGCTTCATCCGGATCTTTTCATCTTTCTCGACCCCGACAAGCTTGTCATAATAGGTCCTTAGAATTGGTTGATGGTGATGTTGTGGCGGAGTTGGTAGTGGATTGAGATTTTGGGGTGGAGTTGTGTATTGATTTGGCGCGGGAGGATTTTGGTTTTGTGTGTTCTGAGAAGGTGCTGGGTTCTTTGTGTTTTGTTGGTGGATGTCGGGGATATTGAGGGTGAGTGACAAGTTTTCCAAGTTGCGAACTTGCTCAAGTTCTCCTTGCAATTCCAATATCTTTTGTTCTAGTCTCAAGACTAGATCATTTGGGGCCGGAGTACTACGACCATCTGAGGTTTCTGCGTTCTCAATATTCTCCTTTCGGGTGCCACTTAAGTCGTCCATTTTTACGTTTCCTTTGCTTTTTGTGTTGCTCGGAGGAGGAGGAAGTGGAGGGCCTCTGGATCTGGTATGATACGCTGATGAGGCCAGTATGAGTGAACCAACCTAAAGGGATATGAATAATAAAATATAAGCAAAGACAAAAGGTAACAAGTCAGTGAGGATCCTAAAATGTTTGTAGTATTTAAACACATATTGCGGAAATGTAAATTCGTGTCCTACTTTGGGAACCTTGTTGTGCCCGAAGTAGGCCTAGCGATAAATAAATTTGGAAAACTTTTAATGCCAATAAATGCTTCATTTCATTATATAAAAATAGACGAATCCCAAAACAACACCACGACAATAAAAATAAGTCACTACTGCCACTTGGCCTTATTACATTTTTAGGAAAAAACAAATAAATCTAGCCTATTTGGTCCTAGAAGGACCTTTCCCAGATTCGATCTTCCGGACTCCATCATATAGATCCCCCAGTTCGTGCAGCCCCAGCAGCAAGTAGGCTCTGGCCAGATGTCCTCCTTCAGCTCCTTCAGCGTTCTGGCAATTTTCAATCCTCTTTATGACTTTACCTTCCAGCTCCACTATTCCTCGCTCCAGATATTCCAGTTTCCTGTTGGAAGTGACTGCCATTTCTTTCCATTCCTCGATCAACCTTACATTCTTCTCATGTATTTTCCGGTGCTCATTCTCAGAGTCGTGGACCCTCTTGCGCAGCCTGTTGTATTTGACTTGAGCTTCAACTTCTTCATCTATGATTTTATTCCCTTGACCGGCCCCTGGTGTCACCATTCCTTTCAGATTGTCCTCTAACCATGCCGGGTAGAGAGGCTCGCACCCTGCATGATACCTGTCCGGCTCAATAGTGTTTTTCTCCACAATGATTTTGCAGTGCCACATGTGCTGAGCTTGGCATTTGTAAGGGACGTCTTCATCTTGAAAGTCTGCCCTGAAATGACTCATCTTGACAACCCTTGGTACAACCTGTTTCCTGCCTGATTGCCTCATAACTTGGATAGGGACATAGGGGTATATCCCCCTCAACCCGATCAGCACCAAGTGCGGAGCATCCCTGGATCTGATGATGAATTCGTCTGTTGGGAACCATTCAAACATCCATTGCACCTGTTTCTCGATCAAATTGTTGAAGAACCCTACCCATTCTTTAGAAGTTTCCGGCTGAGCAAACCTGTCTGGAATGTAAGTCATCCGCTTGGGGTGATGGAAGGCAATATGGTCATTCCAAGCCCTTTGCGGAAATTCTTGGCGATAATGACCCTTTTGGAAATGCTCCAACAACCACAACTGCAGCAACAAGTTACAACCCTCGAAATGCTTTACCCCTCTTTGACAGCACTCCAGAGCCCTGTAGATGCCAGTTAAGATCATGGGAACTATGGTATATGTCTGTCCATTAATCCCTTCCACCAAGTCTTGGCGACCATGGCCAACCTAGTGTGGATTCTTCCCTTTTTTTTATTGGGAACACAATCAGGCCTAAGAAACATACAATGAATATGAACACTCTACAATGGATGTGACCCAGAGAAGTGACAGAGATCTCATTATGGTAGGTACGGAAAGACTTGCTATGGCCATACCATCTCATAAAGGTATTCGAAAGGTATGTAAGATTCCTTCAAGCACACTAGGTCGATATTCTTCTTCAGCCCCATCATCTTTAAAAATCCCTTGCAAGTACAGTTTTCTGGTACCAATAGCCTGGGACTATCCCAAGTCAATCCCGCAAGCCCTTCAATTTCTTCTAGAAGCAATGTCATTTCTATGTCGCCTAAACGAAACACAGCCCTTTCACTATACCAAAATAAAGTGGCAGCCTCGATCAACTTGTTGTTTGGCTCAATATCTAGCAAGGAAGGCAAGTTACCCAGATACTTTCTCATATGTTTCTTGTCACTTGAGGAAAGGTCCTCCCACCAATCTAGCAGCAATGGTGGGATGTTGCTAACCGTACTGAATCTGGGGACCTCGTGCCTCATTTTCTGCAAAACAAAAGGGTTAGACCTTACCCCCACTAGACTCGACTATTTATACATTTACGATTAGTATATCGGCATTTAGTTCTTTAAATTAATGCACAGAACGTGGTTGTGTCCGTTGGGATTATGGAAAACCCGATGGACTTTTGGATAAGGCTTATCTTAAAGGATCATTATATGGACATCATATTGATCCGGCTATGTTTGACCATGATGCATGCACAATTTTAACCAGAGTAACGCTACTATGGGGTTTTAGACTGGTACCCTCAAGCGGATAAATTGAGGGGGAAGGCACGGAACCGCGACTGCACCACTGATCGATTGGTTTTACCACAAATAAGCCTTTCCGACTTTAAGGGTAATAAATAGGAAGAGCGCAACCACTCATTTAAGTGTTGCTATAGGATTTGATACGCATGAGTGGAATATGATATGGAGCATGATTTATGCAACAATTAATAACATGTAGTCAAGTATTTGCACGTAGAAAAAATAAATACGGTATTTAAATAATTGAAAGATAGTAACAGGAAAAGAAATAAAAAGACAAGTCAGTTTCATGGATAAAGAATCATAAATGTTTAAAAAATGGACAGTTAAATTCAAATAAGGGAGAAGGGTACGGGATAAAGCATGTTTGGACTAATTCATTAAAAAATAAGTTCATTATGGTAAGAGCCTAAAGGTATCCCCAGCAGAGTCGCCATGCTGTCGCGCCCCCTTTTTTCTCATTTTTTACTGGGAGAAGGTCCGGGTTTCGACATTACATGGGGGTAATAACTCATTTCCTTTTGGGAATTTGGGTTTTGAAGAGTCGCCACCTAATGAATTATGGTGCGTTAGGGCACCTAGAGCGATTAAGTCACGGATTGGTTTGCATTACCAGAGATTTAAGGTAAGGGCTCAAGATAACCTCGAGGGGAAGGTGTTAGGCACCCTTTTCGGTCCACAACGGTGAGTCTCGGCCGAACTTATACTTGTAAACTAGTCCATTAACAAATAAATAGTTTTAAACATATAATTGCAAATAAGAGCAGGTTTTGGACATTACATGACTCAAATAATGAGACAAAGGATTTGAACAAGTTGTGTACATATAAAGTTTTAATCAAAAGGAATTAGGGAAAGAGGTGTCCTAGGTTGGTTAGCCTATAGGATCACCCCATGCAATGCCCGATAAACACTCCTCAATGAGGGACTACACGTGACATTAGCGCGTAGTCATCATATCCCATATCTACCCTTTCCTACCCCTTAGCAGCTATTAAAGCGAGTGTTGGTTAGCGATCTCTATTGCGTGCTGTTACCCGACCCTTCTTAGTGGTCCTGGAGGAATTTAGGACCTCTACCTATAGGCAGTTCTAGACAGACCCCTAAGGTTTAAAGGAGAAAATACTAAGGCGACAAGCAAGAACACATAGGACTTCAACAGATAAAAGCATGAAATAGCAGATAAGAGGCTCAGGTTTACCTCCACAGATAATGCATATAAACAACATGACTCAAACATAAATAAGGGCAATATTGTTAAATAGTATCCTAAGACATGCTGTCTAGGCGAATATCAGAACACATGAGACATGCAGTCTTTATTTTGTAACCTAGAAGCAGGGCCCTAATCATTTCACCTACTAATTTTAAGCTCGTTAATCATTAGGCAGTACACATAAAAGACAGTTTCCAATTTTATAAGAGTTGAATACCTAAGGCTTGCCTAGGCGTGGGATAGTGCATAGTCGTTACCAGAACCATTGGAAGATCAGAAATCATTTTTGCCCAAGAGCATGTTGTTCTAGGTGTTACAAAGATACTGGGTTATTACTAATTTGTTTAAAGTAGGATGAGACTATTTATATTCATTTTCATGCATCAGTAGTTTAACTAGGCGTAGCTGAGTGAGGATGAACGAGAACCTAAACATGGCATCTAATATACACACATAAGGTATAGAATGATTGATATGCAAAATTCCTAAAGCATGATTCTAAATGCACAACATAGTTGCAGAACTTCCTAGAAAGCAAAATTTCTACATGCATAAAGGTCATAGCATTGTAGAGCATGCTGTCAAGTGTGCAGGAGCAACAATTTTATGTTAGTGCTGTTATTTAGCCTAAAGCAGGGTTTCTAAATGATAAAACAATGTCAAGCGAAATGCTGAAATAGTAAACCTAAGAACATGATATCTAATGCATGTCATGCTTGGAATATATTTGTCCTAAACATGGATTCTAATGCACATATGTGAAATGTAAATCTAAGGCATGATTTCTACCAATTGATATTGATAACATATATGACTACCCTCCCTTTTTTCACTAGACAACCCCCAATATTTGTTTAAAACAAATTATTACAGACCAATACTGCATGAATTACATAAGTAGAAAAGAAAACAAAAAGTTACGCTATAGGGAGCCTGAAAATGGGCCCAAATGATTTTTTCAAGCCTCCAATAGCCTCAAATGCCAAATTCCATAGACAATATCATTGTCTATGTGCGTCAGAGTTCCCTAAGGACCTCAAGGATCCCGGGCATTGCTCATACCTAGACTTTATAACCAGAACTGAGTAAGTGCAGTGTGGAAGAGCCAACTACAGTGTGACGACCCGGCCAGTCGTCTCAGGAGTTACCGCTCCATTTCCCCCATTTCTGCTTTGTTATCCGTGTTTTATGTGGTTGATTTGAGTGGTTTTCGTTTGGTGTGGTTTTGGTAAGAAATGAGACACTTAGTCTCTTTTAAGAAGGCTTAAGTTGGAAAAGTCAACCGGATGTTAACTTATGAGTTAGAGGGCTCGAATGTGAGTTCTGATGATTCGGTTAGCTTTGGGAGGTAATTTATGACTTAGGAGTGTGATCGGAATTGGTTTTGGAGGTCCAGTGTAGAATTAGGCTTGAATTGGCGAAGTTAGTATTTTGGCGATTTCCGGTTGATAGGCGAGATTTTGATGCGAGCATTGGAATGGAATTCCGAGAGTTTCTATAGCTTTGTTATATCATTTGTGATGTGTGTGCAAAATTTCAGGTCATTCGGACGTGGTTTGGTTGGGTTTTTATCGAAAGCATATTTCAGAAGTTTTTAGAAAACTTAGGCTTGAATTCAATATGAATTGATGAATTTGGTATTGTTTGAGGTGTTTTGATGATTGGAACAAGTTTGAATGAGGTTTTAGGATGTGTTGGTGCCTTTGGTTAAGGTCCCGGGGGCCTCGGGTGAGTTTCGGGTGGTCAATCGGACCATTTTGGAGTTTGGGAAATTGCAGAAATGCAGGTTAAGTGTTGCAGGGATTTATCTCTTCGTGTTCGTGAAGAAGGAATTGTGGAAGGCCAGGGTTAAGCCTTCGCGTTCGAGGGTGGAGCTTCGCGTTCGCGGAGGGTTGGCAGGTTGGGCATCGCGTTCGCGAGAGGGTACTCGCGATCGCGTAGTGTAATTTGAGATTAAGGCCTTTTTGTTCACCGCATTTGCGTAAGGGGTTCGCGTTCGTGAAGGTATATGAGGAAGAAGCATCGCTTTCGCAATGGGTGAGTCGCGTTTGCGAAGAGGAAAAGTTGGTCAACGCGAACTTGTGCTTCATGAACACGAGAGGTTGACCGCGTTCGCGAACAAGGAATATCAGAATTGGGCAGTAATTTTATAAAACATTTCATTCGCGATGTTGAGCCATTTTTCCACCATAGTTGATCATTTTGAGAGCTCTTTGAGGGAGATTGAAGAGAGATTCAAGGAGAATTGATTGGAGGTAAGATTTTTGAACCTAAAACGTGATTCTATTGTGAAATTAACCTAGAAATTCATGGAAATTTAGCTAAAAATGGAAGAACTAGGGCTTGGGATTTTGAGATTTTAAATTGGGATTTGAAGGGCCATTTGAGGTCGGATTTGAGAACTCTTGATATGTATGGACTCGTGGAAGGATAAGGAACCCGTTGATGTGAAAATTTTTCAGTTTCGAGAAGTGGGCCCGAGGCTCAGGTTTTGCTAATTTTGGGATTTTTGATATTTTTCGATTGTTTTCGCTTGGGCTTTGTTCCCTTAGCATATTGTGATGTATTCGTTCTGATTTTGGATAGATTTGACGCACGTGGAGGCCAATTTGAGGGGCAAAGGCATCGCGAGCTAGAGATTTTGCTGGTTCGAGGTGAGTAATGATTGTAAATGATGTCTTGAGGGTTTGAAACCCCGGATTGCACATCGTAATGCTATATTGAGGTAAGGCACGCGCTGGATGATGAGCGTGGGGTCTTTTACTACTAGGGATTGTGACTTGGTCCGTCCCGATTGGTGATTTTACCGCGTATTTGATTGAAACTTAAATGATATTTCTACATGATGTTTTGGGCTAAGAACTACTGTTTTACTAATGCCCGAGGGGCTTGTGATGATTTTCGGACTAAGTGAGGCCGAGGGCCATATGTGAGGATATGCTGAGTGATATGTGGCCGAGGGCCTGAGATACTTTATATGCCACGAGGTGGCTTGAGTGACGTGAGGCCGAGTGCCGAGGGCCTGAGATACTTTATATGCCACGAGGTGGCTTGAGTGACGTGAGGCCGAGTGCCGAGGGCCTGAGATACTTTATATGCCACGAGGTGGCTTGAGTGACGTGAGGCCGAGTGCCAAGGTATGTGAGGCCGAGTGCCAAGAGATGATGCCACGAGGTGGTTTGATATAGCGCTTGGGCCGTAAGGGGGCCCCTCCGGAGTCTGCACACCCACAGTGAGCGCGGTTACCCATTTGATCTGAGAGTGAGCCCGAAGGGCTGATACTATACTGAGAGTGAGCTCGAGGGGCTGATACTGGTCTGAGTGATTAATACTGTGCCCGAGGGGCAGATTTCTACTTGTTATTTACCTGCTAAATTACCTGTTTTACTTGGTTTAAAGGGATTTCATTTGACTTCCTCACTGATTTACTGCTTTAAGTGATTTTACTGCTTGATATAGAATTGCCTTGTGCATTTACGTGTTTTCTTGCTTTCAGCCATTATTTATGATTATTACTTACCAAGTCGGAGTACTCACATTACTCCCTGCACCATGTGTGCAGATTCAGGCATCGCAGAGTCCGCTCCTGAGTGCTGATCCTCCCAGTCCAAGCAGTATTTTCGAAGACCACGAGGTAGCTGTTGGCGTCCGCAGCTCCCGTGCCTCCCTTATCCTGCTATTTTCATGTTCTTGAACTTTTGTATCGGATTTCGTATCTAGTAGACTGGTATCCGGATTTATTAGTTGCTCATGACTTATAACACCCCGATTTGGGCTGTGTCGGGATGGTTTCTACAGTTGTTATCGTTAAATTCTGTAATTTATGGATATTATATCATGTTTTATTACTGTTTATGATAATTAACTGTTTAAAAGAGGTGTTCTGTTTTGGTTTGGCTGGCCTTGTCTTCACGAGAGGTGTCATCACGACCGGGTTCGGGAATTGGGTCATGACATACAGTGCATCAAAGTTCAGAGGAATCTCATAGGGATCCCAAGGAAGTCACACACTGGAGGGGCAGAACTTAAGGATCTAAGAATGGAGTGAGAGTGCTTGACATAGTTTTGAAAAGGTTTTAGCAAGAAAGCAGTGTAAAAAGAGACTTAGTTGAAATAATTTTGTAAACAATAGAGTTGTTTAGTAAAACAGCTTTTGTAAACAGTTGTGTAATTAAACAAACAACAGGTCAATAAAACAAGTTCAGCAACACTCAAATAACAGTCCTTCACACAGGGGAATGGGAATTGGGGACACATAAAGCACATAGTATACAGGAGTATAGCAGTTCTTGTGGGGGTTTAAGGGATTATGGGATAGCTATTGGTACCAACACAGTAGGAATTTCAGAAATAATCATAGAATTAGCGATTTAAAGTGAAAGATTAGCTTGCATATCAAAGCTAGATAATAAGTAGACAAGCATTCAAAACAGGGTAGAGTCATGTTGAGACAGACCACTGGGGGGGGGAGAACATGTTCTGAAAGGCCCTAAGAAGGTTAGAATAGCATGCTAGATGAAGTAGTAATATAATCATGTCAATTGCATGTTGAACAACAGAATCAAAGATAGAAACAAATTAGAAACATGATAAACCGAAGCAATAAAAGAAACATATTGGTTTTGGGACTTGAATTGAAATCAGGACATACCAATAGAGAGATAGTAAACACAAAGTGAGGAATAGGAGAGCACAATAGTTAGCCTTGGCTTGCAGCCGACTAACTCAGAATTATAGCAAATAACCAAAGAGAGAGAGAGAGCAGAAAAGTTTTGAGTGTGAGAGAGTTTTGAACTAATGTGTTCGTGTCTGTAATGAATGGAGAAGAGAGTATATATAATAGTAGCTTGAAACTAGATAAAATAAGGCAAGAATCACAATTGTACAGTAATTATGGAATTCAGAACCAATTAGAGCAAAATCAGTACAAATACTCCCTTAATTAAGGGAATTAGTTCAAACGGTAAGAGCAGGTAGCAAATAAGGAAAGAAATCAATGTGTAAATGGAGTATATCAGACAAGGAAATAATTCAAACATAGTAGGCATAGAGTAAACAATTAGGGCCAGGTTTAGAAAATTCTAATTAAGGAGATAGTCCGTAAGAATCAAGTAACAATGTAGACAAGGTAAGAGAATCAATCAAATTGAGAAAAAAGGCAGGAATCGAAGGTTTAAATGAAAGTGTTCAAATCAGACCAAGAAATAGGGAATTTAGAATCAATCAAAGAGAAAGTCATGAAAAGAGTTAGCATATAGCATATAAATAAAGTAAAACATGGATAGTCAAGAGTCGACATACAACTCTAGCAAACATGAGAGTCGAACAATACTAATTCAATGAGAAAGCTGCAAGTCTTGATGTGAACAGTCATGATGAACATAAGCATATAGAATCAATGTAAATTCAGGCTAAGAAACTCAATAGAAACATATCAAGGCAAGATAGTCACGAGAAATCACAGAAACTCAAAAACGAGAATCGGTCAGTCATGCCGATGCACAGAACCAAACAAAGAACCCTAAAAAAATTAGGACTTTCCACATAGATAAGTTAAAGATGTAGTAACCTCATAGAATCAGTCAAGATGTGTGAGAAATAGAAGTTTAAACACAAAAAATCAGTTAAACAAAGTTTTTTAAAAAGAAGTTCTGAAAACCCTAGTTTTGGAAGAAGATGAAAAATACTTGAAACCACATGATTCTTGTAAAGAACCTCAAGGACAGTGTAAAGCATTAAAGAAACAAACTCAGATCGTTCTAGATCTGTACAGATCTAGGAGGCATAGAAAAGAAATTAGGGTTTCGGAAGAACCCATATAGAGATGAAGAAACCTGTCCAGAAACTCAAAGATCGTAGTAAATATAGAATAATTTTGCTTGAAATCACACTGGAATAGCCAAAAACATGAAGGAGATGAACCCTAGATGCAAGTCGGCATGGCCTTGGGCCCTTGAAGACCTTAGAGAAGGCAAGCATAACATGAGAGAAGCCATTGGAGGCTTAAGAGACGATGAGAGGTCACCGGAGATGACCGGAGATGGGAGGTCGGTGGTTGAAGATTAGGGTTAGGTTGAAAGTGTTTTGAGAGAGGAGAGGATCTTAAGGCGGCGGATGTGGAGAAATGATTAGGGTTAGGGGTTCGTTTGGAATTAAATAGGAAAGAACAAATGAGGGTCGTTGATCTTTTAGATCAACGGCCAGGATCTGATGGGTTTTGGGTCGGGTAAGATGTGTTTGTGGCCTGGGTCGGGTAATTTAATTAGGAATTGGGTTGGCGTATTGGGTTGAATTTAGGCTAAAATTGAAATACAATTTGGCTAAGTTTTAAATAGCCAATTAACCCTATAAATTTATAATAAATAATATATGATTTCTAAAAAAATAATTCTGTGCACTAAAATGATTTAAAATAGATATTTAATATTTTAAAAATATAGAAGATCATTTTATGCATATAAACATAATTATGCGTTAATAGGGCTAGTATTGCAAATATATGCAAATTAGTTTTTTAAAATGCAAATGCAATTATAAAAAATGCACAAAACATACTTAAGCACTGTTGGCCTAAATATAGGATTTAGATGGCTAAATTACTACAACAATAATTTGAAGAATAATTATTGAAAATTTTATAAGTAAAAGGGGAAGAATTAAATCATTTTAAAGCCTTTAAAATTATAGAAAAAACTATAAAAATCTTGTGCATGCTTGTATATGCATATATATGCTATTTTGAAAGTATATATATCTATAAAAATATATAGGAAAAAATTGGGTATCAACATCAACTTGTCACGACCCGGATTTCCCACTCTTGGGAGTCGTGATGGCGCCTACTAGTGAAAGCTAGGCAAGCCAACTATTCCGTTTTAATTACCCTTTTCAAGTCATTAAGTCTTTATAATTTCAAAACAACATATCAAAATAGTAATATCAATAACAAAGCGGAAGACGAAATCTGATAATTTAACATAATACAAACTGTGGAGGTCTAAATACAACTCTACCTAGAATTTGGTGTCACAATTCCACAGACTGTCTAAGATTACTACAAATAAGGTCTGAATATAAATACACGAATCTGTCTCTGAATAAGTAAAAATAGAAAAGAAATGATAGAAGGAGACGCTAAGTCCCGCGGACGCCTGCAGGAGTACCTTGGGTCGCCTGTTGGACTGAAGACAACAACCTCACTACGGTCCAAACGCTCCGGTACCAGTATCTGCACACAGTGCAGAGTGTAGTATCAACACAACCGATCCCATGTGCTGGTAAGTCCCTAGCCTAACCTCGGCGAAGTAGTGACGAGGCTAGGACCAGACTATCAAATAAACCTGTGCAGTTAAATCATATACAACAGAAAGTAAAAGCAGATAATCACAGTAAAGCTGGGCGGGGGAAACATGCTGCAGGGAGTAACAGATAACAACATAATACTCAAGAGGAATGTATAGAAACCAAAATCCAATTGCTAACAAGGATAAGGAAAACAAACACAGAATTCACTTTCATTTCTTCCTTGTTGCAGGTGTGCAACCTGATCTCATTTCACATATCTCGTTGCAGGCGTGTAACCCGCTCCCATTTCATATATCTCGTTGCAGGCACGCAACCCGCTCTCATTTCATATATTTTCGTGGCGGCGTGTCACCCGATCCCATTTTCGTGGCGGCGTGCCACCCGATCCTATTTCATATATTTCCGTGACGACATCACAAAAGAATCCTGACAAGGGAACAAGAGTATAACAATAACATCCCGGCAAGGGAGACAATATCGTAAATAATAATATCCCGGCAAGGGAGACAATTTCATAATAATAATATCCTGGCAAGGGAGACAATATCATAATCAACATATTAAGCATGAATAAATCTCAATAGAGTCACACAATTACAATAGTAGACCCACGAGCATTCTTGACACCGATGTATAGATACTCGTTACCATGACTATACGTCGTACTCCACAATTAACACATAGCAAATAAGACATAACTCTTAATCCCTCAAGCTAAGGTTAGACCAAACACTTACCTCAAACTTCCACGGTCAACTCAAGCCTCAAACACTGCTTTTCCTTTAGAATTTACCTCCAAATTACTTGTATCTAGCCCAAATTAATTTAATAACATAAATAAATGCTAAAGAATTCATACTCAATGCATAATTATAGGTTTTCTATCATTTTTCCCAAAAAGTCAAAAATCGGCCCCGGGCCTGCTTGGTCAAAACTCAAGATTCGGACCAAAACTCGATCACCCATTCACCCACGAGCCCAAATATGCAATTAGTTTTGAAATCCGACCCCAAAACGAGGTCTAAATTCCAATTAATCAAAAAGCCCTAACTCTACCCAAATTCCTATTTTCTACCATAAAACCCCTAGATTTATGGATGAAAATTGATGAAATGCAATGGGAAATCGAAAGAAAAAGGTTTAGAATCATATACCAATGCTTTGGGGAAGAACTTGTTATTTGAAAATCGCCTCAATGCTCCCAAATTTTGAAAATATGAAGTAAATGGGTTCTGCCCGTTTTTGCTACTGTTTTAAAAATGACTGGGCAGGCCTTCACCGCATTTGCGATGGATCAGGCTCAGCTGACTATCGCGTTCGCGTTCAATGACTCGCATTCGTGGTTAGATGGCCGCATTCGCGTAGAACAAATGTGAAATCCCTCCCCCAGGCCACTAACCTTACGCGTTCGCGAGTGCCTGAACGCGTTCGCGAAGGGTACTCCCCTCACAGCTTCGCATTCGTGTCCTAAGCTCCGTGTTCGCGAAGAACAAACTGTCACCTGAGGAAGTTTGCCTTATGCGTTCGCAAGTGGAACCATGCGAACGCAAAGAACAAAATCTCTGTGCACCTGAGACAGCAAAACCTGCAACTTTTCTAAGTTTAAAAACATCCCGAAACCCGTCCGAAACTCACCCGAGCCTTCGGGGCTCCAAACCAAACATGCATACTAACCCAAAAATATTATATGGACTTATTCGTGCGATCAAATCGCCAAATTAGCACCTTCAACAACGAATTTAGCATCAAAATCAAAGGAAAATCTCAAGACCACTTAAGTTTCAAATTTCACAATCGAGGATCCGATTCACGTCATTTCAAGTCCGTTTCTTACCAAATTTTACAGGCTCAACTAAGTCATATATAAGACATGTACCAGGCTCCAAAACTAAAATACGGTCATGATACCATCAAATTTAATTACGTTCAAATTTCCAAAAATTCTAAAATTTTCAGTTAAATAATTTTCTTCAAAAATTTATTTCTCGGGCTTGGGACCTCGAAATTTGATTCCGAGCATATACCCAAGTCCCATATTTTCCTACGGATCTTCCGGGACCACCATATCATGGATCTGGGTCTGTTTACCCAAAAATAGTGACCGAAGTCAGCCTAAATTTATTTTAAAAGCAAAATTCATCATTTTTCACAGATTTTCACATAATGGCTTCTCGGATATACGTCCGGACTGCGCATGCAAATCGAGGTGAGACAAAAAGGAGGTTTTAAGACCTCATAATACAGAATTTAGTTCTAAAATAAGTGATGACCTTTTGGGTCATCATACTCTGTGACGTTGGGTGTTCAAACCATGAGTGCATTATGATATTAAGTCAGTTTTAGAGGCTAGGATTGTTATGAACATGTTATTTTCATTGTGAATATTTCTTTTGAAGAATGGCATAAGTAAAAGGGAAGTGTATGTGATTGCATATGCTCTAGCTTTATTGTTGCTATCAACTGTGGTCATTTGTGTAGTGTGCTTCAATTGTGTAAATGTAAAGTACTCAAGAATAGTATAATCTATTGGTTGACTCGAGGACGAGCAATGTTTAAGTGTAGGGTAGTGATATTTGGCTATAAATGTATATCTTTAGTGCATTGATTACCTTACATTTTAATGTTTTAATTATTAAATATGCAACATGTGAGCTTAATTGTGTCATTTTTATGTGTAGGATTGTTGAATGATGAAAATGCGTGAAGATTGTACACATGGATGTCAAAGATACACAAAAAGAGAACAAAAGGCAAAAAGTCGGACCGAGCGTCAGAGTGGGCGACGCCAAGTCCCAGGCGTGCTCCACCAGGCAACAGAGTGGGCGACACCAGCTCCCAGGTGTGCTCCACACCAGGCCTCGCGAGCTCTAAGGTCTGGTCCCTTGCCAGTCCATGAATTAAATATTTTCTACTTGGAATTGGACTTAGGGATCCCGACCTTAACCAATAAATACCCCCCCAAACGTGATTATTGGGGGGCTAGTCAATTTTGGAGGCGAAAAAAGGCAAAGAAACACAAAAGGAGCACGGAATTTATCGATTTTTCCATATTTCATCTAGTATTCATAGCTTTTATGTTTAAAATAATATTTTGATTATTGTCATGAACATGAGTGGCTAAGTACCTCATTATTTTTGGGCTATGAGTCGTTATTGACTATTGTAATTTGATGGTTGATTGTTTTGCTTGACTTAGCATATGAATTTGTTTATTCAGTCTTGTACTTAATTATTCTATTGCATAGCTAGCAATAAATTACTATCTACGAATTTATAATTGAACTCGAAAGTGAAAACTATAGATTGCATATAAGATTGAATAGAGTAAGTTCTTGAATCCGGGCATTGGAGAACGGATTCACGATTAGGATAAATATATTCTAGTTGCCTTGGTTACTTTTGCAGGAAATACACATGCATTCACATTAATTCTAATTTTGTATACATATAATCTTAGGTTGTCTAGAAAAGGCGAGTGAAGCGTCGAAAGAACTTCACGAGTAAAACAAACCATGTTAATTAACAAATAAGATAAATCAAGTGATTAAATCAATATGAGAATGTAATAAGAGAGACATTAATCCCATAACCCCAGAATATTCACATCTCATTGAATTCTTTCTATGTGTTTGTTTGTTTGTTTTGCACCTTTAATTGTTAGCTTGTTTAGTAATTTCGTATTAATTTTTAGCCATAAAAATCAAAATCACCTTCTTCACAACCATTTAAGTAATAAATTTATAAATAGTTTAGATTGGACAATAATGATGATAAATCCTAGTGGAAATGATACTTTCTCATCACTTTATTATTTGTCGATCGCGTATACTTGTGTGTACGTTTGTACCCAACAGTTGATTATTGTAATGTGATATTGATGCACATGCGGCGGTATATGAATAGGAGTTGATGTGCATACGATAATATAAGGTGAGATTTATACGCGTGTTGCTAGCAAGGGAATTACTTGAAGCCACATGGTGAGATAAGAGGGCTAAAACGCGTGTAGCTATTTCGGAAAAGATGTTTTTAAAAATAAATGCAAGGCTCGCCCGGCGACATTAGAAAGATTGTGATTGTGACTTGTGAAATGTGATTTTGAGGCATGGTACCTCGGTTGTGATTCTTATTGTACATTCTATATTGGAACGACTCGTTGATTGGATGGTTATTGTTTTTCCTTAAAATATTTCACTTTATTTTGATTGTATTTGTTTCTTTGTTGATATTCTTGTGTTGGAACCATTGTGACTTCTTGTGCGAGTTATGCATTCAATGTAATTTGTTGTGTTTCTTTAATATGCCAATTTGTGCCTCAGTTGTTACTTGGTAAATCGATTGTCAAGATAAATTTACTTGCGTGGAGTCATTATCGCATATTCTATTGAGTTGTTGGTAGCATAATGACTTTAAATAAAAGAATTATTAATATGCTTTATTTTATGTGACTCTTAATATAGAACTCATTATCTCTCTCGATGCTTTACTATTTTTAAATGGTTATCATATTTTACCTTAATTGAGTTCTCAAATTAAATTCACTACCCCATTTGATGTTTTACTTTACCTAAAATTGTTATCACGCTTTACGTTAATAAATTGTATATTTAATTCATTAACTCATTTGATATTTTACTTTATTTTTAAAACGTTATTTCACTTTGCCTGATTGATTTCTAAACTAAACTCATTTGATATTCTATTTTTGTATAAATTATACTTTATTTTACTTTATCTAATTTTAAAATAAACTCATTATCTCACGCCTTACTTTATTCAAGATTGTTTTTATGCCTTATTGTATTTAAATAAATCTCTCGAACATTTTATTTGGTATTTGACATGGATACAATGAACATGGTTGCACATGGACTTTGTCATGCGAAGGTGACTGATAATTTGGGCACGATATGCCATGTGTGTATGATTCGGAATTGTGGCTTATGATATATGATTATGAGGTGTGGTGCCCCGGGGTAATTCTTGTTGTAAGTCATGTTTTGAGAAGGATTTGGTTACTTGAACAGTCATTTGCTCCCTTAATTGAGTTCATTCATATTTCATCTGCATTATGATTATGTTGTCGCTTTATTACTCGTCTACTTCTTGCTGCCATTTGTGTTTCTATTATTCCATTATTGATTGTATATCAATAATATTTCCAATGTTAGCATTACATTGATGTTATTTCCATTGTTAGCTTTATGTTAATATCTTGTTTAAGTTTCTATGTCTAGTAGATGTCTTAACCTGGCCTCGTCACTACTCTAATAAGGTTAGACTTGATACTTATTGGGTACCGTTATGGTGTACTCATGCTACACTTCTGCATTTTTTTTGCAGATCCAGGTACTTCGAATCGTGTTTGATTTAAGAGTTGTGTCTGCACGGTTGGAGACTTCAAGATATACTTATCGTTTCATTCGCAGACCTCGGAGTAACCTCCTGATATTATCTTTGCTACTATTTATCTTCGTTCCAAAGCAGTATTGTAGATTCTAGTGTATCTCAGTATAGCTTATGACTCTGTACTACCGGTTTTGAGGATTGTATAACTATTGTTCGGCTTTACTTACGTTATTTTATTTATCAGTTTACTTCTTATATAGTTGAATTGGTTATTTCTGTTAGATCTCTTCATGAATTAGGCTTGCCTAATCTTAGAAACTAGGTGCCATCATGACATCCTAAAGTGAAAATTTGGGATCGCGACAGTTCACAAGTTTGACTGGGGGTTGACTTTGGGGCTACCTGGGGGTTATTGTTCTGGGAATTGGAATAGGTCATTTCATCATTTGGTATTTGTGTGCAAAATTCGAGTTCATTCTGGATTGGTTAGGCTTGAATCGGATGCTTGGTTTGAAATTGAAAGATTGAACTTAAGATATTGTTCTTCATCGACGATTCTTTGTTTTGATGTTATTTTTAGTATTTTTAGCCTTTGGATAAGTTTGGAATATGTATTTATATTGGTTGGTATAATTAGACTGGGTCTTGTAGGGCTCAGGTCATTTTTGGGAGTGGTTTATTGCTATTTCGGAGTTTGCATTAATTGTTGGTTCTGGTACACCGCATCTGCGGAGGATTGGTCGTAGATGCGAAGTCGCACTTACACATGAGGTATTCAGCTATTTTATTCATTGCTTATTGATGATATTCCATTTGAGTTGTGTTATTTGTTTTTTGGCTTACCTAGCGAGTTGAATTAAGTGTCATCATGGCTTGGCGGAATTTGGATCGTGACAAATTGTGCAAGTGCATTTTTTTAGTTTTGTCTGTTACTAAAAAAATTATTGATACTAACATTTTTTATTTTAATTTTTTATTCTGATCGATCGTCTCTTTCATTATTCAATCTTATTAATTTGTATGCTTGATTAATGATACTTTTTTTTTTCAATTAGATTTATTTGTTATATAGTAAGTCTATGAACCCAAATTTAAAACTGAGAAATAGTACATGATATTAAAAAAAAGTCAAGAAAGATACGAACGTTGAGAATATAAAGGTGTAAAATAAGCATTTTAAAAAACGCAATTGAGATAGGAGGGGAATAATGGTGCTATTTGTACATCATGACCCTTTACAATTTTGAATTTAAGAAAATGACTCTTTTAAATCTCTTATGTGTAAAAGACAAATTTCTTACGTGTAAAAGTAAATCTCTCATGTGTAAAAAAAAAATAGGCTCATAAAACTAAAAACAAGTTTGTAAAAAGTCAAAAAACCAATTGTCTATTATTCAAATTTGGAGCGAGGGTTTATGTATTAAAGCAAAGTTCGAGATTATAAATTATTTTCACCCATTTTCTTTTTCCTTGCTCATAAATACTATTACTTGTAATAATATGACATTATTTGTTAGCAACAATTGACGGAAAGCATAAACGTTTTAACGTGGTTTATAGACGCGTGAATTAATTTGACCCAGAAATATGAAATAAACAAGAAAAGAAGTAAGATTATGAATTAAATTTAAAGAAAATACAAGTCTGACTATGAACTTAGCCTCTCCGTTAACAGAAGTGAGAACAATATTCAAGAATAAAGATGAAAAATAGTATTATGAGATGAGAGCTGACTTAAGCTTTTGTGTACCGAATATTTTGTGTCCACAATGGATGCTAATTCTCCTATTTATAGCTTTATTTTGGGAGACAAGATCTCCTAATCAAGCTCCTCTTAAATGAGAATAAAACCGTCACTGATGAATGCATAACAATTGGTTATAAATGCAAATATTCTCTGTAACGGCTGCTCATTAAATGCTAATCGATGTCCATTCTTTGAATCTTTATCATCGGCTACACTGTCTTCGGGATTCATCTAACATCGGTCACTTGCTTGCAAACTGGTATTTACTATTTGCTGACTCACGTCCTACTTATCTTCAGTTCCATGTGTCACCTCTTTATTCCTCCAACTGGCATTAACTAATTTTACCACATACAGTTTCTAATTATGAATAATATTTACTTCTAATTCTGATCACTATATGATGAGCCTTTCCAATTGAAATGACTCCTCATTGCGAGGCAATGCTTATTTTTTGCATATGTATTTAATTAGTGCTTAAACATTTTATTTTCCAACTTCTTTAGTACTTTTCCCCGACTTACTTTAATTGGGTATAGTTGATATTGTTGTATGACTAACATTATATAATTTTTTATATTATAAACTATATTATAACTTTTAATTACTAAATTTAATCAAAGAATATTTGATCGCACCTATTAACTAGTTACTAAAATATTCAAAAGGAAAGCTTTCATGGACGCAAAACTGCACTTTTGACCTTTCTTTTTTTTTTTTTTGGGGGGGGGGGGGGGGGGGGGTTGACGGAGCTATTCGACCGATTCACGCGTTTGCCATTTTGTTCAGGAAATTCAATAATTCACAAACCCAAATTATGATACACTCATATATGCGTACAATTCCAACAAAGAACCGATATGAAGTTGGACAGACGGCAATTCATCAATTATGGATTTGACTGTTTCACTCAATAAATTGCATCTCCTAATGGTCAATAACTGGAAAATACTAGTAATAGAAAGACTTAATACAATGTCTTATTTTTGAAAGTATATAGGTAATGTCGACAATGAGAGGCAAACTACAAAGGTACTTGGCACAAGATAAGAGTATATAACTATATGATCGACTATCAAGTTAGTCATTGCCTCTTCTCATATGACGTTGGGGAAAATTGATAGTGGCATCTTGACGACGTGATCTAAAGATCCCGTTAAAACAATTTCACCAAAAGTAAATTCATCAAGAGGTTGGGTGACATTGAGTGTAATGTGCAAATGTTGGGTTTCTTGTGGAGCTATTTTAAACCAAGATGGTTGTATATCAACCATCACTCCTTTCGGTGCCAACACTGCACTAACATACGTCTCTGCTTTGCTTCCAACATTCATGACTGTCCGACGTACTAGTCGCGATCCATTAAGGGATGTTATTGTAATCGAAGGCAAATTTAGGTCCGATGGATTGACAAATAACTCACCACAAACTCCTCCTGTTGCACTTTTGACTATTGCAGTATCAATATTTGGTAAAGAACACAGGAAACTGATGTAATCCTCGTACCCTGTCTCAATAAGAATAAATAAATGAGATGAAAGATTAGCACTTTTGGTAACTCAACTTAGAATTTGTCATGTCAAAATGTTCCTTAAAAAAAAACCATCAACTTCAAATTGTTTACGTTCTAACTAATAAGACAACATAATTATTTCTGTAATATTTGATCCCTCATCTTCAGCCAATTAGTGGTTGTGAATTGTAATTTTCTTTTGCAAATTAGTACTTAGAATCTGTATTGTCCTTTTCTATCTTGAGCAGCTTCGCTCGTACCATCCCTGTCTGTTATCATGACTATTGACGAAACTTCCGCAGTCAAGACCTCAGCCCCAACCAGCCATGGCGTGATCAATCATATCACTCAAGGTGGACAGTTGGTCACCATTAATCCAGCCACTGCTCATGCAGCTTGGACGAAACTTGCTCAACAATACGCAAATAAGTGCCAATCACAAGTCTATAGATTTCAAAACTCTCTTGCTCGCCTTACCAGGTCAATAGCTCAATATCTCAATGAGATCCACACTATTGATGAACTAGCCATTGCTGATTTGAGAACAGAAGCACCTCTAGCTCAAGGCCCGAATAAAGCTCAAGCGGGGCATTTGCATCTATACCCGCTTTTTGTGTCACGTTTTAACTTGTGCCTGCTTTGTAAAAAAAATTGCAAGCGTACCCGTTTTTCGCATAACTTTAGCATACGAGGCTGAAGTAGCAAAGACAATCACGCAAAACTTCAGCATTCTAGTAGCCGGGCCTGAAGAGTTTTTGTTTTGTAACTGGCGAACTTCAGCTCTAGAGCTGAAGCACCACAATTAGCAGTGATTTTTTAAGAAAAATAGTGTACATCTTCTCAACTCAAACACGAATAAACATACAAAAACTCCAAAATTTTAAAGCTCATCTTACTGGTAACTTAAACTTTTTCCTAAGACTAATTTGCTGTAAATTTGGAGCAGAAGTACAACTGCCGAACTGTTCAATTAAAAAAAATTGACCTTATAACTAAAGCACCGTTGCTTCTGGAGATAAATACCAGTTTGTTTTGTAACTTGAAGAAGAAAACGAAGGAGGAGAAGGAGGAGGAGAAAGGGGGCTGGAGTTATTTAAAAAGTGGGTACAAGTTAAAAGTTTTAAAAAAAATGGGTATAGGTTAAACGGGGGCGATCAAATAGGGCGCCCCGTGCAATTTTTACAGCTCAAGCTTAGAAATGGACTGGATCCTCACCACATGCAGCCTACCTTGCTTCTACATCCACTCGTCCTTCATTTACACTTTGGCATCGTCGTCTCAGACATCCTCATTTAAAAATTCTGAAGTTTGTTATTTCACAATTTTGATTACTAGTTTTCGATTTCTATCAAGATCATTGTAACTCATGTCTTTGTAATAAAAGACATCGTTTGCCATTCAATCAATCTACAATAAGAAGTTCAAGACCATTTGAACTTTAATATACTCATGTATGGGGATCCTATCCCGTCAATTCCACCGAAAGGTATCACTACTATGCCATCTTTCTTCATCACTTCACAAAATATACATGGATTTTCTCATTGAAAAAGAAATCTAATGTTGTCTCCATCCTTGCTGCCTTCAAATTATATTGCTTGTTAAAAAGTTTTTTAATTGTTTAATCACTAGTTTATATTCAAATGGCGGTGGCGAATATTAGAGCTTTACAAAGACACTTTCTATCAATGGGAATTCAGCATCTCTTCTCAACACCACACGCCTCAAAGGGTGAGTGTTGCAGAAAGTAGTGCCATAGCCACCCTATACCAAGGATGGTCAAGCGTACACCGTTCGCCGAAAAATTATATTGTGTATATAAGTTGAATATTACTTTATATGGCTATATATTATATTTTAAACACCCTTAACACAGTTGAGTGAGTCCAACGCTCAGGGTGTTCAAAGTGACGTGTTGTTCACGGGTTTAAATTACAGCTCATTTTATTTGCCAAAATAAACGGAGACCACCATATATGGTCTATTTGATTCTTTTTCACTATAGTTTTTTTTTAATAAAATAAATGTTAAAACTTAAAACTTGTGTAGAAATAAACAACTAATCTTAAAAGTAATCTTTTAACTAAAAGTTATTTCTTAAATAAATTTTATAAAGTTCTACAAAAATTTCTTCAACAAAAGCTCTCTACACAAAATCCCCTCGACTCTCTCTTTTCTTTGGTTTTATGCTTACTTTTATTAGTAAAATTTCTAATGTTGTGTAAAGTTTTTTTTATTGTTTAGTTAAATATTGCGTAGTTTGATCTTAAAACTTTGGTACACCATTCATCGACAAAAAATTATTGACTTGTTTAAAGTTTGAACACCCTTGACGAAATTCCTGGCTACGCAACTGGCAAAAAGACGTCATTGTCATATCATGGAAACGGCCTTAACCCTCATGCATGAAGCCTCAGTACCCCTAATTTACTGGCCTTATGCTTGCTCTACGGCCGTTTACCTAATCAATAGAATGATCACTCCCATCATGAAAGGAAAGTCATACGAGTCCCTTTTTCATACCTCACCACATTATAGTACACTTTGTACATTCGGCTATTTGTGCTATCCTTGGCTACGTCCCTATTCTAGTCATAATCCTGATCTTATGTCCAAGCCATGTGTTCTTTGGGTATTCCACAAAATTACCAGTGTTTTGATCCATCCACTTCCAAAGTTTTTTCTTATCTCGCTATGTTGTTTTTATAGAAAATAATTTTCCCTTCTCTACTATGTTTCTTCTCCTACCTCGGGTTTCCGAATCCACTCTTCATTCTTCACCTGTACCTAATCAATAGAATGATCACTCCCATCATGAAAGGAAAGTCATACGAGTCCCTTTTTCATACCTCACCACATTATAGTACACTTTGTACATTCGGCTATTTGTGCTATCCTTGGCTACGTCCCTATTCTAGTCATAATCTTGATCTTATGTCCAAGCCATGTGTTCTTTGGGTATTCCACAAAATTACTAGTGTTTTGATCCATCCACTTCCAAAGTTTTTTCTTATCTCGCTATGTTGTTTTTATAGAAAATAATTTTCCCTTCTCTACCATGTTTCTTCTCCTACCTCGGGTTTCCGAATCCACTCTTCATTCTTCACTTGATGTTATACCTATTGACCACACTCCACCCTCATCATCAAACACCACTACACCTATACCCACTCTTGATATCTCCCCAGTTCCCGTAATATCTACTCCCGTATCCATGCCATTGGATGTCATAATTTCACCACCCACTACTCCAGCTCCGCTCACTACAACAATATCAACAGTCTCATGTCCAACTGCTCCTATTTTGAAATTGAGCGAAGATGCCTCAAACTATTCTTTGCAACAGGTAAATAGTCCACTTCATCCGCCAGCTCATGTAGTCACTCGGTCCCAGCACAATATCTTCAAACTGAAGAAACCACTTAATTATTCAGCTCTCTTAGAATCAGCAGATCCTATTTGTTAGGATTTTGCCCTAAATTTCTAATCTATTAGGATTCCCTTTCTTGAAGGAAGGAAAAAAAACTCCTAGAAGGAATAAATCTCATTCATATGCATTATTCTTTTCTTGGAGAAGAAGTTTTGTACTTCTACAAATTGACGTTTTCTTCTCACAACAAGAACAACAACAATAGCATCCACAATGTAGTCATTAAAGAGTCTTGTTTAGGGGAGATTTTTCTCTCAATAGTTTTTATATTTTTATACTAGTTTGCATTGTTAGCTTCCGCATGCGTCATGTTATTTAGATCCCAACACTATTGTGGCTCCTCGCACATATACAGAAGTACGTAGTCCAGCATGGAAAGATCCAATGCATGAAGAAATTGATGCCCTTGTCCGCAACAAGACTTGGTCCCTCGTTCCTCCATCTGCAAACCGAAATATCATTGGCTACAAGTGGGTTTTCGGGTCAAACAAAAATCAGATGAAATCTAGATCGATTCAAAGGTTGGCTAGTTCCAAAAGGATTTCATCAGCCCTCTGGTATTGACTTCACCTCAACTTTCTGTCCAGTGGTAAAATCAACTACTATCCGTCTGATTCTCACTTTGGCCACATACTCCAAATGGTTTCTTTATCAACTTGATGTGAATAATGCATCTCTCCAAGGTAAACTAGAGGATGAGGTTTACATGGAGCAACCCCCTAGTTTTGTCAACTCTAAGTATCTTACTTATGTTTGCAAACACCATAAGGCAATTTATGTTCTTCGCCAAGTCCCTAGTGCATGTTACAATGAATTCAAGAAATTTATTTGCTCGAGTGGGTTTGTTGGTTCTAAGTCGGATACTTCACTTTTTACAATGCATGGTCTGACCTATGTTGTGTTTCTACTTCTCTATGTATATGATATTATATTGACAGGTTCTTCTGATGCAAACGTACTTGAAGTGAATACAGCTCTAGCAGCCCGGTTTTCTCTGAAAGATCTACAGCCTCTTAACTACTTTGTGTTAAGGTTTGTCATACATCTGCTGGTCTTCTCCTCTCGCAAAGAAAGTATATTGCTTATCTTCTTCATCGATTCAATATGCTTGATGGCAAAGGAGTAAATTCCACTTGCAGCATCGCTCCACTCACACTTGATGATGGCACTGCACCCACGGATCAAAAGCATTATCGTCAAGTTGTTGGTGCTCTTCAGTATCTTTCTATTACTCGTCCAGGTATATCCTTTGCAGTAAATCGCCTATCTCAGTTTATGCATCGTCCCACTCATTCACATTGGCAAGCTAGCAAGAGGGTTCTGTGCTATCTGAAAGCAACTGATTCTTATAGTCTGCTACTAGCACCTCATAAACCTCTCAATCTAGTAGCATTCTCTGACTCTGACTAGGGAGTTGATCCAGATGGCTGGTGCTCCACCGGATCGAGCTTATATCGTGTTTCTTGGGGGTTTTCCATTTATATGGTCATCCAAGAAGCAACTACAGTAGCTCGTTCCTCTACTGAAGCCGAATATAAGGCGCTTGCAAATGCTGCAGGTGAAACCAATTGGATTGTTAATCTCCTGAAAGAACAACACTTCTCCATTTCAAACATTCCCATGGTCTGCTGTGACAAATTAGGTGCAACCTTTTGTCTCAAACCAAATCTTCCACAGTCGCATGAAGCATCTTGTTCGGGAGCAAGTCAGGGACAAAACACTTGTTGTACGACATGTTCCTTCTTTCTCACAACTTGCTGATTCTCTTACCAAAGTGGTGCCTACAACAGATTTTCGTTGTGATCGGTCCAAGATAGGCGTCGTTCCCTCACCGCGTATCTTGCAGGGGGCATAATAAGGAACCATAATCACCTGCAGATTCTTTTTCTCAACATTATTTTCTGCAATCTGTAATTCCCGATCTTCAGACAATTAGTGATCGGGAATTGCATTTTTCTTTTGTCAATTAGTGATTAGGATCTGTATTTGTCTTTTCTATCTTGAGCAGCTTTACGATAGTGTAATGGAATAGCATAACCGTTTTTATCAAACTCTTTACTAACCAGTTAATAACGGTAGAAATTTACCATTTGCTTTCTTCAGATGGAAATGAATAAAGTACTACACTTATACCTGCTGAAAAGATGAGACCGGGATCGAGAGCATGAGAGGGATTGACAAGGCCAGCACCAAAACCAAAAGGAGCAGAAGTGTATAAGGTGTAGAGATCAAATCCATGAGCCATAATGGGGTCCCCAAGATTGTCATAAGTGGTGGCTGTGGTTGACATTGCTGAAGCTACCATTGATGGTGTCCATGATGGATTATATTGCTTTATTAGTGCAGCTACTCCAGCAATATGAGGTGTTGCCATGCTTGTACCAGACAATAGGGCAAAATTATGTCCTGCATATATGATTATTAACTTTATACTAGAAGAGTAGTTATAAAAAAATTTAGCTAGAAACATATATATATATATACCCGAAAGAATGGGATTTAAAACACTCATGGGACTCCAAGCTGCCCAAATTTGGTGTCCAGGAGCCAAAATATCAGGCTTGAGTACATCAGTAGGATTTTTACTTTGATCAATGTAATCAGGACCCCTTGATGAAAATCTGCTAACTATAGGAGCTCTACCCTTGTAAGAAGCAATTCTTCCTTCACTTATGGCTGCTCTACCACCATATCTTACCACAAAACCATTCTTGTCCCTTACAGTTACTCTTTCATAGTACTGCAATATATTCTGCAAATACAATAGATGAAGTTATATATATATATATATATATTTGAAAATCTATTTGTTATTTAATTAGGTACAGACAGACAGACCTGGGTATCAATAGTTGTTGGTATCATAATGCCAGGAGTAGCGAAAGGAATAGGCTCCGCTATGAAATCTCCATAACTTGGATTTGCAACAAAAACAAATGCTTTGAATCGAAGAAGATTGGCAGTATGTATGATGCCCATAAGACTGGAATTCCCATTGTAGAAACCAGCTGAAAACGTGCAAATCACAACACTGTCTTGCACAACAAGAGGGTCAAATGCCTCTGGGTATTGGCATTCATCCGCATTGAAAATTCTTGGAAATGTGCTATTTTTTTTTACTGCATCCTTAGCCAAAACCAGCTTATACTGAATCAACCCACCTCCAAATGTTGGTCCTACAAAAATACATACTAGTTAATGTGAAAACATATTGTTTACAAGCCCTCAAACAAAAATCATACTTTTTCTCTTTAATCATCTTCGAATTATATATTCCAACGTTAAATAAGCTATCCCACTAATTTTTCTTTTTTAAGTATCAAGTACGTCGCTGAAGTGACCAAATATAGACTATCCAACTTTTTTAGAGCAATCACTATGTCTACAAGTAGAGGCATATTCCGTATTTGGAACATAAATATATGATCTTTAAAGTTCTTAATATTAAACTTGTACGAAATTATGAGTTAAAGAATCTCATATACGGTGTTGCAAAAACTAAATTTAATTGTACCCATAGTGAAGCACATAGGCTCCATCTGCCTTGTTGAAGTTTTCTCGAATTAGCCAGTCTCCTATTTCAATCCTAGTTTCTTCTTTTTCTTGCTGTAAAGGTGGCCGGGCCGGTATGTGGGATCTCACATCTATATATATAAAAACATAACATAACCCTAACTTTCTCTTCAAGTTCCTAGAAAATAGGCCTACACATATTACAACATTTATTTACCGTATTTGCTATATACGGTCAATACCCCTCCTCATGTTGTGTAATGATGATTTCGAATGCCCAAAAGTGTTCATACTATGATTTCCTAATGCCTTCGTAAAGATATCTGTCAACTGATCATGAGAAGGAACATAACTGGGATGTATACTGCTGGCGACTAGCTCATCTCTAACAAAATGGCAATCTACTTCAAGATGTTTGGTCCGTTCATGAAAGACTGGATTCCGGACTATATGCAATGCTGCTACGGTGTTGGTTGGGATACATCGACCAATATTTCTTTCTCATCTGATTTCAGTGTGATCTGAGGTTTAGTTCGTTAAAAATTATTTACGTTACCAACAGTAAAAATAAAAGAATAAACTGTAATTCGTGGAAACAACAAGTTTATAAAGACATCATCAAACTTAACCTGATCGGTCGCGGGGACAACTACTGACATAACCCTTGTTTATGCCCTAGCCTTAAAACATTACTCTCAGTAATGCCGTAATATATTTTAAAAAATAAAGCGATAAGCTAAAATCATTTTTCTCAATCACGTTTAATTAATAATCGTTCCAATGACTGCGTGAACATTTTACTAAACTTCGTTAGCGGTTAGCTTTTGCCTGGTGAAATTTTTGAATAAAATAATTCCTAAGAAATACGTTTATACTAGTTCGGAAATTATTTAAAAAGTTGTATTATTTTCGTAAAATGATTGAAATAACGAGTTACTTCGACAAAAATGCCATAAAAGTAATATAGACTTTTAAATAATAATTATGTAGCAAAACTAACCTGATAATCCTACACCCCCAATTTTGAGACCGTTACCAAGAATAAGAGTGGCAGGATAGGTTCTATCAATGTCACAAGCAGCAACACCTACAGCCCATGGACTATAAGAGATGACAGAGTAAGGAGAAGGACCCTGGTTCCCAGCTGCTTGAACAACAAACGTTCCAGCCTTGTGTGCAGCTAACATGAATATCTCAAACAGGCTCAAGAAAGTCAGTGTGCCTTCTGGTGGTTCATCTGGTCCTATTGACAGAGTCAAGATATCAACCCCATCTAATACTGCCTGCAAATTAATTTGTCAAACTGGGTCAACCTCTTGAAAATTTTAGAATTTGGTTGAATGAGAAATGCTAAAACGATATTAATTACTTCTTTCTAATAGTCGTGGTGTTCGAGTCAACTTGCACGCATTATACTAAAACAATAATTACTTATATAATAAGGGTGAAATTGCAAAGGAAAAATAACTACTCCCTCTGTCCCAAAAAAAGATGACACTTTTCGAACTTCGAGAGTCAAATGAGTAGTTCTTTGACCACGACTTTTTCATATACCTTTCAAATATTTTGAATCGTTAAATATTGTGATTCACAATATAATTTATATAATATTTAAATTTTACATAAAAAAACATAAAGATTCTATGTCTAAATTCATCGCCAAATTTAAGAGGTTTGACTCTCAAGATCCGAAAAGTATCATTCTTTTTCGGACAGGAGGGAGTAATACTTCTAAAGGATTTTGAAAACCCAACCTCTTAAATTATGTATTTCTTTCCAAATAATGTTTTGAGCATGTGTATAAGTTGCTAATACTACTTATGACTTGTTGGTATTGTTTAGGTTGAGACTCGAGGTGTCAAAGCATGTTCCAAATCAGTTTTAAGTTAGAGGAATTACACCAGTAATTTTCTAGTGATCATGATCGACCGGATTGACTTGTACAATTGCAAAGGAGCTAGTAGTGATCGTGAAGAAGGATTCACAAATGCAGTTACGCTATTGTGAGGATTTATCCGCGATGTTCAAGCCCAATGGAGTCCGCAATTTCGGAAGAGATATTGCGATCACAAAGGGCTTTAGTATTTAACTAAGTTGCTCGGACACGGGTGCGGGTGTCCGACACGGGTGCGGATCTAGAGGTCGGATCTTTCGAGATGTAAATTCTAAGATTCAGGAATACGGATCCTAGTACGGATACGGGTGCGGGGATCCGGCTAAAAATAATTCAAAAAAATAAAAATATCTCTACTTTATGAGAAATTTTGTGGAATACTTAAGTATAGCTTGTAAAGTATGGATTTCTTTTTTATTCTTAAATTGTAGATAAGTAAATGATTGATTTCCTAGATAAGGTATGCTATTTTCTTCAACTTTACCCCAAGTTTGGTTTTAATTTCGGGAATCAAATTGTATCTCGCCTCAAATTTTTCCGTCCATCGTGGTAAAAGTACCCAAAATTGTTTGACCATATCCGGTATGGATCCCATACCCACACCCATACTAGTGCCGTGTCGACACGGGTGCGGCACCTAAACTGCCATGTCGGAGCAACTTAGGTATTTAAACCCTAGAAACGAATTGAAGAATCAATTTTGAGACTTCTGAGGCAAGGAACCCTCGGGTGGATTGATCATCCACATGAGTCACGGTTTACAATCGCCTCATATTCCAGTGTGCATCATGTTAGTGTACACGGAGGCCTATTGTAACAACTCGATAAGTCCGGGGTGGTGGTCAGGCCATTAAAGGCGGAGTCCTGCCAGGGAGAGGCCATCCGAGAAGTGGAGGTCAGATTGGTAGGGCTCAACCACGTTGCTATGCATTTTCAGCTAGAACTAAGGCGGAGTCGTCTGATGCGGTCATCACAGGTATTGTTCTAGTTTGCCATAAAGATGAATTAATTTTATTTGATCCGAGTTCCACTTATTCATATGTGTCATCCTATTTTTTTTTTCATATTTGGATATATCTCGTGATTCTTTGAGTGCCCCTGTTTATGTGTCTATGCTTGTTGGGGATTCTATTATGGTGGGCCGGGTCTATCGCTATTGTTTGATCACGATTGGGAGCTATAAGACTAGAGTTGACCTTCTATTACTTGATATGGTAGATTTTGATGAGATTTGGGACATGGATTAGTTGTCACCATATCATGCTATTTTGGATTGTCACGCCAAGACTGTGGCGATAGCCATGCTTATGTTGCCTTGATTGGAGTGGAGAGTGACTCTTGGTCAATCCACTAGCAGGCTCATGTCATATGTGAAGGCTCGGCGTATGGTCGAGAAGGGGTGTTTGGCGTATTTGGCTTATATCCGTGATTCTAGTGCGGAGTTTCCTTCCATGGATTCGGTTCCGGTTGTGCGTGAGCTCCCAGAGGTGTTTCCTACAGATTTCGGGGCATACCACCTGACAGAGATATCGACTTTTGCATTTTACTTGGTTCTGGGCACTCAGCCCATTTCTATTCCACCATACCGTATAGCCCCAATTGGGATTAAAAAATTGAAGGAACAGTTGCAGGATTTCATTGATAAGGGATTCATTAGACCTAGTGTCTCGCCTTGGGGTGCACCGGTGTTGTTTGTGAAGAAGAAGGACGGATCGATGTGGATGTGCATAGATTATCGGCAGTCGAACAAGGTCACTATCAAGAACAAGTATCCGTTCCCGAAAATCTTGACCGGCTTCAGGGGGCCAAGGTGTTTTCCAAGATTGATTTGAGGTCTCGCTAGCATCAGGTAAAGATTATGGCATCGGATGTCCCAAGACCGCTTTTCGAACTCAGTATGGTCACTACGATTTCTTGGTGATGTCATTTGGCTTGACTAATGCCCCAGCAACCTTCATGGATTTGATGAATCGGGTGTTCAAGCCATATCTGGATTCCTTCGTGATTGTATTCATCGATAATATTTTGGTTTACTCATGCAGTCAAGAGGAGCATGAGCAGCACCTACGGATCGTACTTCAGACTTTGAAGGATCATCCGTTATATGCCATATTTTCGAAGTGCGAGTTCAAGTTGACACGGTTGCCTTTTTAGGGCATATCGTATCTTCTGAGGGCATCAAGGTGGATCCTAAGAAGATTGAGGCGGTTCAGAACTGGTCTAGACCTACTTTAGCTATAGAGATTCGGAGCTTCCTAATCGCCGATTCATGAATGAATTTTCATCTATCTCAACCCCATTAACCAAGTTGACCCAGAAGGGTGTCCTTTTCAGATGGTCCGACGAGTGTGAGGTGAACTTTCAGAAGCTCAAGAATGCATTGACTACAGCCCTAATATTGGTGTTGCCTACAAGATCGGAATCTAACATTGAGTATTGTGATGCATCACATATTGGGCTTGGCATGGTGTTGATGCTGGACGGTAGGGTGATTGCATACGCGTCTCGGCAGTTGAAGGTTCATGAGAAGAATTACCTTGTGCATGATTCAGACTTGGCAACCATTGTTCATGCGCTAAAGATTTGGAGGCATTATCTGTACGGTTTTCAATTTGAGGTCTATACCGACCATCGAAGTCTCCAACATATGTTCATTATAGCAGAAGGACCATAATTTGTGGCAACAGAGATGGTTAGAGTTGCTGAAAGACTATGATATTACCATATTATATCATCCGGGGAAGGACAATGTCGTGGACGATGCATCAAGTAGGAAGGTAGAGAGCATGGGCAGTTTGGCATATTTACCGGTAGTGGAGAGGCCACTAGCCATGGATGTTCAAAATTTGGCCAGTCAGTTCGTGAGGTTGGATGTTTCGGAGCCTAGCAGGGTTTTTGCTTGTGTCGTGGCACAGTCATCGTTGTTGGAGCGTATCAAGCCTCGCCAGTTTAATGATCCTCACTTGTTGGTGTTGAAATACACGGTGCAACGGGGTGGTGCTAAGGAGTTTGTGATTGGAGATGATGGTGTTATGAGGCCTCAAGGCCGGATTTGTATTCCAAATGTTGATGGGTTGAGAGAGTTGATCCTTGAGGAGGCTCATAGTTCTCGCTATTCCATTCATCCAGGTGTCACGAAGATGTACTGTGACTTGAAACAACAGTATTGGTGGCAGAGGATAAAGAGAGATATTATTGATTATGTCTCTCGATATTTGAATTGTCAACAGGTTAAGTATGAGCATCAGAAACCGGGTGGATTGACTGAGAGATTGGAGATACCGGAGTGAAAGTAGGAGCGCATCACTATGGATTTTTATTTTTTTGGTAGGCTTACCATGGACCTTGAGGAAATATGACACAGTCTAGGTTATTATGGACCGATTAACTAAGTTTGCACACTTTTTTTCCGGTGATGACTTCCTATTCTTTAGAGTTGTTGGCTCAGATTTACATTAGGGAGATTATTCGCTTGCACGGCGTGCCCATTTCCATCGTTTTTGACCGAGGCACACAGTTCACATCGCATTATTGGAGAGTCGTATAGCATGAGTTGGGTACGCGAGTCAAGCTGAGTATCGTGTTTCATCTTCAAATGGATAGACAGTCCGAGTGCACAATTTAGATTTTGGAGGACATGTTGTGGGCATGTTCTATGGATTTCGGGGGTCAGTGGGACCAGTTTCTACCTCTAGCGGAGTTCGCCTATAACAACAGCTATCAGTCGAGCATCTAGATGGCTCCGTACGAGGCCTTATATGGGAGGCGATGTCTTTTGCCGATTGGATGGTTAAAGCCCGGTGAGGTTAGATTATTGGGTACTGATTTGGTCTGTGATGCTTTGGAAAAGTTTAAGGTGATCTAGGAGCAACTTCGTATAGCTCAGTCCAGGAAAAAGAGTTATGCATACCGGAAGGTTCGAGATGTGGCTTACATGTGGGCGAGAAGGTTCTTCTCCGAGTGTCGCTTATGAAATGCGTGAGTTGATTTGGGAAGAAGGGCAAGTTGAGCCTGAGGTTTATTGGACCGTTTGAGATCTTGGAGAGAGTTGAGAAGGTTGCTTATAGGCTTGCATAGCCTTCTAACCTAGCAGAGGTACATCCGGTATTTCACGTTTCTTGCTTCGGAAGTACCATGAGAATAGGTCAAAGTTTTAGACTTCAGCATGGTACAGCTTGATGAGAACTTACCTATGAGGAAGAGCCGGTGGCTATTCTAGACCGACAAGTTCGAAAGTTGAGATCCAAGAGCTTTCCTTATGTGGAAGTGCAATAGGGAGGTCAGCCGATTGAGGAGGCTACGTGGGAGTCCAATTCCGATATAAGGAGTAGATATCCACATATTTTTACTAGTCCAGGTACATTTCTATGTCCGTTCGAGGAAGAACGTTTCTTTTAGAGGTGGAGAATGTGACGACCCAATAGGTCGTTTTGAGTACTAGCCTTAATTTCCATGTTCCAAGATCTCTCATAGCTTCATTTGACGTTTATTAGTTTGCGTGCATGGTCTGCATCGTTTTTCAGAAAGCTTTTATGTAAAATTTTGAAGAAAAGGTGATTTTTGACTTAAAATGAGGTTTGAGTTGACAACGGTCAACGTTTTAGATAAACGACCTCAGATCGGTATTTTGACGATTTCGATAGATTCGTATGATGTTTTTGGGCTTGTACGGACGTTTGGTTGGGGTCTCGGGTGAGCCAAGCGGATTTTGGCACATTATGTAAAATATTTGGAAAAATGAATTTTAAGGTTGAAATTTGTTTTGATGAACGATTCTTGTTATTAGATGTTATTTTGACGATTTGCGGTAGCGAGATAAGTTTGTATGATATTATTACACTTGTGTGCATGTTCGGTTTGGGGCCCGAGAGGCTCAGGTGAGTCTCTAATGCATTGTGGATTGATTTGGAACAGTTGATGCATAGTTGTTACTGGTGTAAACTTGCAGGTATCGCAATTGCGAGCATCGCATTTGCGATGTAAGGCTCACAAATGCGAACATGGGCTGGGTTTGGGACTTTGCAATTGTGAAGCAAAGTTCTCTTTTGTGAACAGAGCCGGGATCGCATTTGCGATCACAGTGTCACATTTGTAGAGTATTGCCCGCATTTGCGATTGGGGGGTTATTCGCAAATGCGATAATTTTGTCGCATTTGCGACTTTTGCACACTGTGTGATGCTGATTGCAATTGCGATCAGTGGTTCGTATTTGCAGACATCGCAATTGCGACATCTGCAGCTGTGTAAAATGTGGAACTTTCGGGATTAAGCTCATTTTAAACCCATTTTCAACCCTAGACACCATAGAGGCGATTTTCTTGAGAGCTTTTCTTTACAAATTCATTGACAAGTAACTTTAATTTTTTATTCCATCAATCCCCAATACTTTTCCATGAATTTTAACATCAAATTCATAAATTTCAAGGTAGAAATTAGGGGTTTTAGGTAGAATTTCAGGATTTTACAAAAATGAGATTTAGACTTCAAAGGCCGGATTTCGAAATAAATCACATAATCGGGCTTGGGATGAATGCGTAATCGGGATTTGGTCCGAATCTCGAATTATGACCAAGCAAGTCCGGGGTTGACTTTTTCAAAAATGATCAAAATTGAACCTTTTTCATTCGTGGGTAGCTTCTAAAACTTATTTTGGGTTGTTTGGTTGATAATATGCCAGATTTGGTTGGTTTGAGGCTTGTTCCAAGGGAAAGGCCATGGTTGATTATTTTATTGATTCCGCGAAGAGGCAAGTATCGTGGTTAACCTTGACTTGAGGGAATTAGGACTTGATTGGTCCATTTGCTACTTGATTTTATGTGTGAGGACAGCCTATGTACAAGGTGACGAGTGTACATACATTGTCATGGGTTAAGCATGCAGAAGTGGGCTTTTAACTGCGTATTTTAACTATATTATGTCTTTTTTACTTTGTTCTACTATTCATGTCATGCCTTCATTGTTACTTGTCCTTATTTGTTAATTACATATCCCATGCACCCAATTTTTACTTGTTGTCCATTTTAGCTGTGTTATGCCTTTAATTATCTATTTTCCTTCCCTTGTTTCTATTCGCTCCGGTTTGTTATGTTGGTTTGCTTTAGAGTATTTACTTATTTTGGTTCCTTTCTCATATGTTGAGATCTACATCGTAGTTGTTTGTAACATTGATATGTTGTTTGGGGATCGGGTTGCACACCACAATGGATATTGATATGTTGTTTGGGATTGGGTTGCACACCACAATAGATATTGATATGTTATTGGGATTGGGTTGCACGCTGCAACGGTGTTGGTATACATATATGTGTGGATCGGGTTGCGTGTCGCAACGGAGAAGATATGTTATGACTGTTCTTGACTGTTGGTTCTGCACCCATGCAGTATTGTGAGTTTGAGCATAGATGATATTCTGAGGCCCTTTGTTATGTATTTTTTGTTCTGATTTTCATGTTAGTCGTTACTTCCCTATTCTATAATTGTTTTTTCTTATACTAATTCTTGTTTATAGTGAGTGCCTTGTTATAGCTTCGGTACTACTTTGTCGAGGTTAGGCTCGGTACTTAGGGAGTACATGGGGTTGGTTGTACTCATATTACAGTTTTCACTTCTTGTGCAGATTCTGGTGTTGGTCCTAGCGGTGTCTAGTGGAGGCCTGCTTCGGACAATTACTAGCTAGAGACTTGAGGTAGAGCTGCATGACGATCGAAGGCCCTGAAGTCCCCTTCTTATCTTATTATTGTTTATTTTATTCAGACAGTTGTATTTTTATTTCGGCCTTTGATTATAGCACTTTTAGCAGCTCATGCACTTGTGACGCCTGATTCCGGGATTAGACTAGACAGCGAGTTTGGAGCTTATTATATATTTGAAGTTTTACAACTTTACCTTCTTATTAATATGCATTTTTAAAATTGTTAAAATGAATAGTAGAGTAACTAATATTGGCTTGCCTAACAAGTGGATGTTAGGTGCCATCACGGCTCTACAACTGGAATTTCGGGTCGTGATACCTACCATTTAGGTTTGGCAACCCTTCATTTTCTCCAAGCCTACCTCTTTTTTCTTTTTTCCTCTAACTCTTCATTGAAGAAGCCCAACACCTATACTAATATGCCACTTTTCTTTTCTCATTAAACCCAAATTTTATTGCAAAGAAAACTTATTTTCTACCCCTCGAAGAAAGGTGTGTATTTTATTTTCAAAAGTCAAAAGGGGTTAAGGATTTGCTTGAAACCCTAAGTTTTAGTTTGAGAAGGTTTGTTTCTTGCTGTTGTGGCAAGCTTCTTGCTCTATCTATATGTGAATTACTTAGCTTTTGGATGGTAAATTTAAGTCACTGAAATAAAGAAATTGATTACATTTTTGAGCTGGATAGCAGTTAGTATTTTGAGCATAACGTTTTGTCTAAACTTCGGATTGTAGTGCTTCAAAATTCTGTAGAAAGCTAAGACATAGACCTACAATTGTTATGACGACCACAATATCCAGTTTTTCTATCTACTATGTGAAAAGGGGGCTGAAATGCAGTGTAGAGTTCCTGCCAAATTTTTATTAGAATAGTTGTGACCCTATTTTGTCCGCCTTTTGGTATTGATCATGATTTGCTTTAAACATCTTTAAATTTCAGACCTTAAGTGATTGTTTGATTACGTGTTTAAGGTACAATAGACATTCGTTCAAGCTAAGAAGAACAATTCAGGAAAAAGTTTTGATTCTTGGCTTAGAGGATTTTTACGTCCTTGTGGTTGTTTGAGTTTTAGAAACACTCTAAGGTTTGCACATAATCTTTAAAACTATTTATCTAATTTATTTTCTTGGGATACTTTAAATAGTTTAAGCCTTGTTAAAATTTCTTTTAATTTAAGTTGTGGTTATATTGGTTGTTGTTACTTCAGTACCCTATTTGCTTACTAATTGAGGAAGTATGTTTTGGTATACTCGAATTTATTTGGTTGCCATGGAGGATACAATATACTTGGGTCAACAACATGTTAAATTCTTATGGATATTAGTTAAGTAATACATATTTTTTTAAATGCTTTAGTTTGCCCACATATATGAATTGCATGAACATTATTGCATTCTTGTTAGGATTTTGTCTTCTTGTGATAGTGACTTTGTCACTAATTTTGGCATTGCCTCTTGATATTGTCCGGATCTTGCCCATCTTAGACTTTGGATTCACATTTCATCTTATTATGGACCTTTGTCCATTTTAAGTATGAATAGAAAAGCCACTTTCAAAATGGTTTTTGATTCTCTTGATTATTGGGGTTCGACCCTACTTGATTTAGGGCCTCAGTCCTTCTTGTTAATTGATCATGTTTGATGTGATTGCATGACATATATGTTGGAAGAAATTAACTAATTGACGGACTTGATGAAATAACTTTGGGAAGCTTTCTTGGCACCTGGGATATGAATGTTAGTATCTTGGACTACTTCTTGTTGATATTTATTCTCTTCAAATATTGTATCATCATTATGAACTTGATGAAGATTTGATGAACATTTATGTGCAAGTTCTTTCTTGTATTCTTGTTTAGACACGAGCTAATGATGTTGCACTGGAGGTGCAGTATTTCCCACGAGGTGGGAGTAGGCCTAGAGAACAAGCCAGATACAGACCGCAACTTATACATGGGAGAGACCATTGGATGGGCACCACCATACCCATAGATACATCTTATTTTGTGCTAATCAGAATGTTATCCGCCGCATTTCACTTTTTATTCTAAGACCAAACATATAAATAGAAAGTATCATTGGATAAAAATGGTCATGGAAGAGAAATTATTTGAGGAGCGGTGGTTGCAAATAAGCATGAGTTTTGCAGAAAATTGGTTTAATGAAGCCTGTCAACAGTTCATTTACTTGAAGACATATTTGGCTCCTTGGTTAGAGGGGGAGTTTGTTGGACTCATGCCCACGTTGTTCAACCAAAGGCTCAATAGCCTAATTCTATTCTCTTTTGGTTTCCATTCCTATTTGGAGTTGGTTTTGGTTTTGAGAGAAAGCACCACTCATTATCTATAAATAGAGCAAACTTGGAGAATTGTTCTTTGCTCATTGATATTAGTCTTTGAAAGACTTTAGCACATAAGACTTTAGCACCACTCATTTTTGAGACTTTAGCAGATTTTATTCCGACCAACCAGCTCCAAATCACGTATTCCGATTCATTCACCGTTGGATCGGGCTGAAATTTTCATTGAGTGTTCCTAACATCTTAGTCTTTGATTTGAACGGTGGAGACCGGATTTGGAGGCATGTAGTATCCAATTTAGAGCCCTGAACAACAGCTTCGTTTTTGCGATTTCTCATCTTTCTTCAATTGATTTGTTGTCTTTTATTGCTATTGTCGCTCCGTGTTTGGTATTTGTTATGTATCCAATTTGGAGAACTTTTGTAATACTCTTACTGTTATAATGGAGCTTTTTGGATTTTTATGATCCCATGATTTTTACCTTTAATTTGAAAAAAATTTCACGTTAAAATTTAGTATTCTTTATCCTTTCTATTTTTGGGTTTGCCTCTTCCTCAACATGACACGTTCATTGGGTGAGGAATAGTAAATACAAAATTTCATACTTTATTTCTCACTTTTGGGGTACAAAACGCGCATATCATAACCTGGTTTTGAAGGAGGATCATTGAGAATTATTAAGGTAATGATCCTAAACCTTTTATTGAGTTCTTTACATGATTATATACAAATTTAGGCTTCCAAAACATGGAACTTAGCATGAACTATACGGAACTTAGCCCTAAAAGCCCCAAATGAAAAAGTAAGAAATTGGATGGATAAATGAAGCCCGATTGAGAACTAATTACATTATTAGACTCCATGGATTATGTTTAGTTAAAAAATTTATCAGGTCCTAGGATTTAATATTTTTAGCCGAGAGTTAATTTTGACCATTGACTTTGACTAAACCCAAAAATATTAAAGTGACTCCTATTGGGTAGTTGATTACGTTATTGCATATTTGTATAGATATGAGGTGTTCATTCGAAAAGGAACACAAAATTCAATAGAGATGCTTTGTGCTTTGACTGCTTTTGAAGTAGGTGAATTTTTTAACTTTTTAATTGCTTGTTTTTCTAAAGACATGTTTCGTAAGAGTTGCACAAATGCATTGAAATAATTTTAAATGCCTAGTTGGTGTAGGGATGAGCAAGTGCTAAATATAGCATTTTACAGCTATATTATGATTTACCTTAAGATGTGTGTGATTTTAGGATCCTGCACTCCTAGCACTTGGCATTGACTTGCTTTGAATATAAGACATGTGGCTTTTTATTGCACATTTACAAAGCTATGGCTATGCGGGTAAAACATGTAGGATTAGCGGACCTTAATGAGTTACTATTATATGCATGCATCGTGATGAGTTCTATGGTTTCATTTGTACTGTGGATACTCTTGTGAATGTCGTGGATGTGTGTATGCTTTTTATACTTGCACGTAAGTTTATTTTGCGTATAATTATGCACAGTAAACTTTTAAAAGACTTGTCCCCATGGGCATGAAAGGGGGTGAGTTGATGATCTTATTAAGTCCTCATGGCTCACAACTCAATGCTTCTTGTAGATATCGCAGCTAACAAAACTTGAGGATTAGTTGATCTTTCCACGCAATCAGCTTTGGTGGGCCATCCACTTGGTCCGTGAAGGCTAGGGACTTCTTTTTTGGAAATGACACCAGGTAGCCATTTTTAAGGATACTATTTAAAATATATTAGCAGTATACAATGTATTTAAAGATTAGTCAATTTGCTTAAATTTCAGAACCTGAAGTTTAACCCTCAAAATCCAAACTTCAGGACATCATATCGTAAAGTTCTAAAATTGTGTTCAGAAACTCAAATTTTATGTACCAAATTTTAATTAGCAGTTTAGAAATATATGACACTTAGTCCTGAATTTCAAATTAGCAGTTTAGAAATTCATGACACTTAATCCTGAATTTCAAATTAGCAGCTCAAAAATTTAGGACACTAAGTCCTGAATTTTAAATTAACAGCTCAAAAATTCATGATACTTAAATCTATTATAAATTGTAAACATATTTTAAATGCATGCTTAAAAGTGGTTACTAGTACACTTCATCCTCTTTTTCCTGCAGTATACTCTCTCCGTTCCAATTTATGTGAACCTGTTTGATTGGGCACGGAGTTTAAGAAAAAATGAAGACTTTTGGAATTTGTGGTCCTAAACAAGTCAAAAAGGGGCCCAGAGTATTTGTGTGGTTACAAAAGCTTCTCATTAAGGGTAGAATTGTAAGTTTAAGCTAAACTGTTACCAAATTTAGAAAAGGGTCATTCTTTTTTGAACGGACCAAAAAAGAAGAAATAGGTTCACATAAACTGAAACAGAGGGAGTATGATTTAAGGTTATGTCCCTACAACTCATTTGTACTCTTATATTTACTAGTCTCAGGGTACGCGCTTTGCGCGTGTACCCATACTTCTTAAGAATCACGTAAATATTAGACTATGTATTGAGTTATATAGGCTTATAAAATGAAATTCAAAGAAAAATTCCTAAAAATGGATATTGTTCTCATTAATTAGCTCAATAAATGAAAAAATTATGTCTCACCAAAGTTTTTAGATGCCTAAATGTAATTTAAGGGGACATCTGTCGGAATATTTTACAAAAATTATATTGTTCATATGACTTGAAAACAAAAAATAAAAATGCTTTTAGCATGATTTTTAAATATTTATCAAACAATACAAATAAAAAATCAAATATTTTGGTCTTTTAAAGATTGGGAATGAAAAGATTGGCCATACACGCACCTCCTAAAAATATTAGTAGCAGGTACTTAGAGTTTTTCCTATTACATATGTTTATATATTTTATTTGTATTATGTAGAGTTGTTTGTATTTTGCCGATGATTATTTAGTTATATTGCATTGTAAAGAAACCTTAGATATTAGATCTTTTAGTGTCCGTAGAATAATATGAAATGGTACTATTTTAAAATAAAAGGGATCATTTCCTTATTTGAAGTAAAATCTCAATTGAATTTAAACTCCTAAATATCAGGACCTAATTCAATAAGGAAAGATATAATAACCAAAATTTATTGATTTTAAAGTCCTAAATATTAGAAAAGTAACTTAAATTACTATTTTGTTCATTGTAAAATTAAATTTTAAAGGGCAAAAAAGGCGAACGATATTTCGCTAAGGGCCTTCGTACTTTTAATATAGTATAGATATAGATAGATAGATAGATAAAAAATGCTTCTTGATTTAGCTTGTGGGTTTCCTTTTGAGATTCCTGATCTTCTAATATTATTATTATTATTATTATTATTATTGATGTGCATTTGGATATTAAAGCTTTATCTTATACTAACTGCTTATGATTTGTTGTGATGATAAGTTATCCAGTTCACTTGGCCGGATATATGCTTGCTAAGTGGCGGTTGCAACCTTTGAGAATTGTGTAGTGACCGGTGCAAAGTGCAAGTAATACTTACTTGATCAATTGCCGCTAATACATCTGAAAGAGTTCCTATGCTTGGATAAATAGCTTTATAAACTGCAATCCTGTTTGTCATAAGCAATTGCATAGCATTCCTTTAGTGAAGACCCACTTGTCATCATATATATATATATATATATATATATATATATGTGTGTGTGTGTGTGTGTGTATGTGTGTGTAGTCCTTTGCCTCTGTGTATGTTTTTCTATATGTACCTACCTTGCCCGCGGCGCCATTCCAGTTGCTCGTCCGTAGTACAAGCCATTCACTACCACCGGAACTCCAAAATTTCCAGCTGCAATTGAAGCTACATGACTGGAAAGGAAAAATCAAAAATATAATAAAAAGGTATAGGCTAACATAAACTTGAAGACAAAATCATACTCTAGACATCTCAAACTAAAATTTCCTTTCCTTTCTCTTTTCTGCTTTCTCGAGGAATATGTTTTCCTAAAGTTAATTTATTTTCCATAAACTATATCTAAAAATTCGTTAACATAAGCCCCATAGGTAGCACGAGGTTTATTTCTTTGGGGATTAGAAAATGACCATTTGCCTGAAATTTAACTACTGATTGATTAACAGATTGCTAGCACGATAGAGAAGTATTAAAATTGATACTTACAACTGATTTAAGTTAACCTAAATAAACATGTAAAGTTCAATCGACCAATCTACAGAATAATATACTAGATAAATACTAAGGAAGTACGTATATGATGGGTGGAGAATTTGATAAGTTTGACCACCAGAGTATTATGAATTTTACCTGCCATGTCCAACAGCATCAAAGGGTGAGAGAATATCCACAGAGGCATTAAGAATAGCAGTAGCTTGAGCTCCATTTGAGAAAAACCTAGCAGATACTATCTTACCATTGCAGGAAGTTTCAGGAAATAAAGGACCTTCCTCACATGCTCCAGAAAAATGTTGAGAAGTATAATTTGTAGTAGTTGTGGGATCATAAGAAAAGCTGGGGTGGTCTGGGTTAATGCCAGAATCAACAAAGCCAATCACAATTCCTTCCCCGATGTTTCTATCCCCTCCTTCTTGCGTCCATACCGCCGGTATCCCCAGAAACTGCGGAGTGTAAGTAGTCATCAGTTTAACCCTCCTGTCTTCCTCCACCAACTTCACTCTTGGAGCATTCTTCAGGTTTTCAATCTGAAAATTTATCGAATTCATAATTTAATATTAGTTTATTGAAATTCTAGTAATTTTTCACTACATATCTATGATTGATACCAAATTATTGGTATCAAAGAAAAGGGAAGAGAATAAGAGGGGGAGGTCAGAGGAGAAGACAAATTCAGGGGATAGGGATAGAGACAGAGAAGAGAGGAGATACAAGAGGAAAAATTCATATTTATCATTACTCAATGAAATTACAATTTAGTAGTAGTAGCCTTATACTCCTAACTAGTTTCATGTGAAATATGCCAAAAAAAAAAAGGAATTGGAAATTAAATCGAAGTCTAACAAACTTTTCCGCCAGAATGGCTCCCACTCACTTAAGCTACTTTCGAACTAAGTCCCTAATTTTTATATCAATACGCTCCTGTTAAACAACATTCTTGTCCTCAAGGATGGTAAATGTAGAACTGGAGCCACCAGGATCAAAAGGAAATTTCAAAAGATGTTCTCCAAGCATAGCACACAGAAGTCAATATTTCTGGTTATATCTTGTAACAAGGAGAATGGATAATATGTGTTCCATCTAAAAGCTATGCTCCACTCCTTAATGGTTATCTCAACAGTAAAGTGCACCTCTTGGTGATATGAATATACCTTCCAGCTCATTTATATAATCATTTGGTGTAGAAACATCAAAGTTGCTCTAGAATATATCACTCAAGTAACAGAACTTCATTAAGGAGCCGCCTGGAACAAATGAAAATTGATGTGGAACACCTTGAATTTCAGGATAATACAACAAACAAGTAACTCAATTTCATAGCAAGAAGACAACACTCCACTTCATTAGTACTAAGCATATACCAACAGTTGTCTAGTTGATTATGTAGAAGGTGTGGTGCACGTTCCTCCACCAAGAGAGGAATGATAATCGCATGAACATCATTAGAGCTGAATTTGCTTCCATATGCTGGACTCCATAATTGAGTAGAGAAGAATGATGACACATATCCCTTGAAGTTGCATGTTTGCTGGTGCAAATTTTTTAAGTGGTTCAGGTTTTGAAAATGCAACTCAATAGCTTGGTTCTCCAAGCCAATAAATATACCACCTGAGTCAAAAGTGAATTGCAAATTATTCACCATATCTCTGACTTTTGCAGCTCCATTCCTTAGACTGGCAGAACCAGAGAAGTTAAGAGCACCAGAACACATTGCAACAGGAAAGATAAAATCAAATAACCAGTCTCCAAAGCTTGCAAACATGTACTTCTTCCACCTCCTTGTCAGTTATAACCTCTTTGTAGTGTTGATTAGTAGTCCCTCGAATGCTATCTCATAGTTTCACACTACCACTAGAATCCATGGATAAGAGATGTCCTTTGTAACTTAAAAACCCATGCTGCACTATTCATGGAGTTGTAGAGATGCTGAAATATAGTGCATGTAGATACATGTCTTCTAAAGCATCCAAATCACTCTCATCAGAATTATAATCTAGCTTTGGCATTTTACCAAGCACATTGTGAGCATTATTCTCGCGTTCATCTTCCACAAAATGTTTAGCTAGGAATGTGTCTCCCAAAGCATCTATATCATTATCACTCTCGTTTTCCATAAAAAGTACATTTAAGAACATATCTTCCACAACTTCAGCACTTTCTATAAGGACGGAACCTAAAGGAGAAGTTTCGAGGTTAAACTTACCATTTTTGTACACAAGCAGAGATCTTCATGTTTAGGCAATAGTACCTCCCACTAGAGCAAACAACATAGCATGGCTCTTCAGATTTTAGCTCAATTTGTCTTTAAATTTTCTGAAAAAGCCTTTGAATCTCAGCCAATAGAGTCATTGTTTGGTCGGCTGATGCGTCGCATAAATGCGATATGTTTTCTATTGTAGAATCTTCAACTAATGCTTTGTTAATATTCAGTCCACATGCCGAGAGCAACCTGGCTCTATACCAATTGATACCAAATTATTGATATCGAAGAACAAGGATAAGAAGCAGAGGGGAAGGAGATCAGAGGAGAAAGAATTTCAAGGGATAGAGACAGAGAAAAGAGGTTTGAGAGAGACGGGAGGAGATACAAATTCAGAATTATCATTACAATATTGTAGCAGTAGCGCTTTTATACTCTTTAGGCGGTTAAAACCGGCCTACCCGATTATGCTATTTGATCAAGACAAGGAAACTTCATCGCAGAATAGCCTCGTAATGAATCGGATTAAAGCACGAAGACGAGACATCGAGTCCGAGGATCAAGGTACATGCTGAGATCGAGGCCAACAACAACCAAGACCAAATGTGATAGACTTCAAACAGCGTGTAGTAACAGAAATGATCATGTTGCAAATTTCGGAACAGATCAAATCAAGAACGGTTATCTAGTTAATCATGGGATTTACTTCCATAATTGTAATTGTATCTTAAATATGATTCCTCTAATATATAAAGGGGGTCCTAATCATCTTGTAAACAACTTACATTCACGAATATCAAAGCAATATAATATTTCTCAGCTTACTTTCTTGTTCATCAACCTATTGTGCCTTTAACTATTCTTGCATAACTAGCTCGAGGGTATCTGAGCTCGAAAGCTCTGTCCAAACGCTGGTTTGCTTTGTATTATTGTCAATTTGCATCACTTATCTTTACGTTTATTAATTGGTATTAGGCGAAATCACATATCCTTAAAACCACATTATAAATTTAATTGTTATCCAATTTTTAGGGTAAACAATTTGGTGCCCACCATGGGGCTAAGGATAATAGTGATTGCCTAGTATTAATCCTCACAACACACACTGCTTTTACGCTTGTTCTCGTAAGTGTTTTTGATTTCCGGAATCGACATGTCGAACTCTCAAGCAGTATCCACTCACACAGATACCGGCCTTGGTCTTCATGGAGAGAACGAACATGTGGTCGCCCCGGGAAACAGAGTACCTCCAATCAATCCCGACGTTCCAAAAGCTGTAGATCTGGTCGATGTCAGTTCTCGTGTTGCCATTCGTGAAGATTTAGGCGCCGACTTTGAAAATAACATCCACAAAGATGCTCGGGCAGCCGATCAGAACGCACAGAGTGGTGAAGAGGGCGGGATTAGCCTTCGAATGATATTTGACATGTTACAAACTTAGCAGGATGCGATAGCGCAACTCTAAAATCAAAATTGGGCACCAAGCAGAATCAAACTTGATACATCATAGGATGTTGCTCATAGGGTCGATCATGTACAGGAGAAATTGAATGACAATGGATCGGGAATTGACCCCGCCATCATGAAGATGCTCGAGGAGCTCACTAAACGGATTGAATCAGGAGAAAAGAAAATCGAAGCTAATGATAAAAAGGTAGAAACGTACAACTCACGGGTTGATCAAATACCGGGGGCACCCCCAATTTTGAAGGGTTTGGATTCGAAGAAGTTCGTGCAGAAGCCTTTCCCACCAAGTGCGGATCTGAAGCCCACTCCAAAGAAATTTCGCATGCTAGAAATTTCCAAGTACAATAGAACCACTAATCCTAATGAGCATGTCACTTCTTATACATGCGCAATATACATGCGCAATAAAAGGAAATGACTTAGAAGATGATGAAATTGAATCTGTTCTGTTGAAATAATTTGGAGAAACTTTATCGAAGGGGGAAATGATATGGTACCACAATTTGCCGCCCAATTCCATCGATTCTTTCGCGATGCTTGCCGATTTGTTCGTAAAGGCACACGCCGGAGTAATAAAGGTCGCGACTAGGAAGTCGGACCTCTTCAAAGTAAGACAAAAGGACAATGAAATGCTAAGGGATTTGTATCTCGGTTTCAAATGGAAAGCATGGACATACCCCCGATTACCGATTATTGGGATATCTAAGCCTTTACTCAGGGTTTGAACGAGCGAAGTTCGGTAGCATCACGTCAACTAAAGCAGAATTTGATTGAATATCTAGCGGTGACCTAGGCTGATATGCATAATCGATATCAGTCAAAGATTAGAGTCGAGGATGATCAGTTGGGAGCCCCTTCCAGTTTTGTTTACCCAAATAGATCTGAAGGTAGGATTCAAAGAGACATCGACCGAGAGCCCCGATCGAACAAAGATTGGTACCAACCCTATAGTGCAGATAGTAGAAATAATGGACCGAGACGTAATCCCGTTCAAAATGATCTAAGGAATGATTGAGGTTAAAATTCTCGAGGGCTCAAGAGTAAGAGTGGCTTCGATAAACATGTCGAGCCTAAAGAAGCACCACGGTTGTCGGAATACAACTTCAACGTCGATGCTTCAGGTATTGTGTCAGTCATTGGACGAATCAAGGATACTAGGTGGCCCAAACCCCTACAGACCAATCCAGCTCAAAGGAATCCGAATCGAATGTGCAAGTACCATGGAACCCATGGTCACAGGACCGAAGACCGCAGACATTTAAGGGAGGAGGTAGCTCGTTTATTCAACAAGGGTCACTTTCGAGAGTTCCTAAGTGACCGAGCTAAAAATCATTTCAGAGATAGGGATGCAAACAGGAAGAACCACAACACGTGATCCATATGATCGTTGGTGGGGTCGATATTCCCCAAGGCCCGATATTCAAATGCACCAAAGTGACATTCACATGGGAGAAGCATACCCCAGACTACTTACTAGAGGATACCTTATCTTTCAACGATGAGGATGCGGAAGGGATCGAACAGCCTCACAACGACTCACTGGTAATATCTATCCTTATGAATAAAATTCAAGTTAAACGTGTGTTAGTTGATCCAGTAGCTCGGCAAACATTATCCGATCGAGGGTCGTAGAACAACTCGGCTTCCAGGATCAGATCGTGCCTCAGCTTGATTACTCAACGGCTTCAACATGGAAAGTAAAACCACCAAAGGGGAAATTATGTTGCCAATAAACGTGGCCGGAACTATCCAGGAAACGAAGTTCCACGTGATCGAATGTGATAAGAGGTACAATGCGCTGCTCGGAAGATCTTGGATCCATAATATAAGGGCAATACCTTCAAGGCTTCATCAAGTCTTGAAATTCCCAACACCGAAAGAGTCAAAATGGTGTACGGCAAACAGCCGGCAGCCAAAAAGATGTTTGCAATTGATGAAGTAATACTAGTATCAGCACTAATATCAATAAAGGGACCAGAATGTAAGGAAAATCAAGAAGTCAAATAGCAACCACAATTGTCAGCCTCGATTTGATCGGAACAACAGGAAATTATCGAGGATGATGATTCTATGATACATCAAACCTTCGTAATCCCCGATGATTCCGACGCCACAAAGTAAACGGTCAAAGAGATGGACCAAGTCATACTGATCGAGCATCTGCCCGATCGAAAGGTATACCTGGGCACGGGGTTAACTCCCGAGCTCAGGGAAAAACGCATTAAATTCCTTGTTAAAAATATGGATTATTTTTCTTAGTCCCACCTTGACATGACAGGGATCCCACCAGAGATTACCACTCATCGATTGAGCTTGGACCCAAAGTTCAAACCAGTAAAGCAAAAGAGAAGGCCACAGTCTGAGGTAAAGCATGAATTCATCAAGGATGAGGTAACCAAACTTCTCAAAATAGGATCCATCCAGGAAGTAAAATATCCCGAATGGTTAGCAAACGTAGTTGTAGTCCCCAAGAAGGGGAATAAACTTAGAATGTGCATAGACTACAAAGACTTAAACAAAGCATGCCCTAAGGACTCATTTCCTCTGCCAAATATCGATCGCATGATCGATGCCACGGCTAGCCGCGAGATCCTCAATTTTCTCGATGCCTACTCCGGGTACAACCAAATACAAATGAGCCCGGAGGATCAGGAAAAGACTTCGTTTATTACTAAGTACGATACTTATTACTATAATATAATGCCATTTGGGCTAAAAAATACTGGTGCTACTTATCAACGCATAGTAAACTGAATGTTTGAAGAATAAATAGGTAAAATAGTGGAAGTTTATATTGATGACATGCTAGTTAAGTTCCTGCGCGCAGCGTAGAGGACCATTTGACACATTTGCAGGAAACCTTCAACATATTGAGAAAATACAACATGAAGCTCAACCCCGAGAAATGTGCATTCGGGGTCGGTTCAGGTAAGTTCCTCGGCTTTATGGTGTCAAATTGGGGAATCGAGATCAACCCCAATAAAATCAAGGCAATCAAAAACATCACAGTCGTGGACAGCATTAAGGTCGTACAAAGATTAATAGGGCGGATAGCCACCTTAGGCCTGTTCATCTCGAGGTCTTCGGATCGAAGTCATAGGTTCTTATCACTGCTCAAGAAGAAGAACAATTTTGCCTGGACCTCGAAATGCCAACCAACATTGGAAAAATTAAAGCGGTATCTTTCGAGCCCGCCATTGCTTCATACTCCGAAAGCGGACAAGCAACTCTACTTATATTTGGCAGTCTCAGAGGTCGCGGTAAGTGGTGTCCTAGTTTGAGAAGAGCAAGGTATGCAATTTCCAGTTTACTATGTTAGTCAAACTTTAGGTGAAGCCGAAACTCGGTACCCACAATTAGAAAAATTTGCTCTTGCTCTAATAAGTGCCTCTAGAAAATTAAAACTGTATTTTTAATGTTACCCAATTTGTGTTGTAACCACTTACCCCCTTTGCAATATTTTGCACAAGCTCGAACTCTCGGGATGCCTTGCCAAATAGGCCATCGAAATCAGTGGGTACGATATCGAGTATCAAACTCGAACAACCTTAAAAGTCTCAAATCTTAGCAGATTTCGTGGCCGATTTCACGCCAACCCTCGTACCCGAGGTTGAAAGGGAACTATTACTAAAATCGGGTACATCCTTGGGGGTTATGGACCCTTTTCATAGATAGAGCTTTGAATGTGAAGGGGTCCGGTCTAGGTATCGTTTTGAATCCACCCACAGGCAATACAATTAGACAATTTATCAAAACCCCTAAGTTGACTAACAATGAGGCCGAGTATGAGGCCATGATTGCAGGTCTCGAGCTGGCTAAAAGTTTGGAAGCAGAGGTCATTGAGGCCAAGTGTGATTCCTTACTCGTGGGTAACCAAGTTAACAAAACCTTCAAGGTTCGAGAAGATCGGATGCAGAGGCACTTGGACAAATTGCAGGTAACCCTACACTTGTTCAAAGAATGGACCCTACAGCATGTACCTCGAGACCAGAACAGTGAGGCCGATGCCCTCGCAAATTTAGGGTCATCAGTCGAAGATGACGAAATTAGCTCGGGATTGTCATACAACTTTCAAAGTCGGTAGTCGAAGAAGGTTATGCCGAAATAAACTCCACAAGCCTGACTTGGGATTGGAGGAACAAATATATCGATTATCTAAAAAATGAAAAGTTTCCGTCGGACCCTAATGAATCGAGGACTCTGCGAACGAAAGTTGCACGATTCACATTGGCCGAAGATGGAACATTGTACAGAAGGATGTTCGATGGGCCGTTGGCAGTATATTTAGGTCTAGAAGACACCGACTATGTCCTACAAAAAATTCACGAGGGTACTTGCGGGAACCATTCCGGTGCCGAATCAGTGGTTCAAAAAGTCATCAGAGCAGGGTATTATTGGGACAGCATGGAAAAATATACTAAGGAGTTCATTCGAAATGCGACAAATGCCAAAGACATGCATTAATGATCCACCAGCCCGGGGAGCGGCTTCATTCAGTCTTATCCCCATGGCCATTCATGAAATGGGGAATGGATATCTTCGGCCCTCTGCCGTCGGCCCCATGTAAATCTAAGTTTATTTTGTTTATGACTGACTATTTCTCTAAGTAGGTTGAAGCACATGCCTTCGAGAAAGTCAGAGAAAAAGAAGTTATAGACTTCATCTGGGATCACATCATATGTCTATTCGGGATACATGCCAAGATAGTATGTGACAATGGAAAATAATTTATCGGCAGAAAAATAACAAAGTTCCTCGAGGATCACAAAATAAAAAGGATATTATAGGCGCCGTATCATCCTAGTGGGAACGGACAGGCCGAATCAACAAACAAGACCATCATTCAAAACATAAAGAAAAGGTTGAACAACGCTAAAGGGAAATGGAGAGAAATTTTGCCTGAAGTCCTCTGGGCATATCGGACAAAGACAAAATCTAGTACGGGGGCAACGCCATTCTCCTTAGTATATGGCGCCGAAGCTCTGATCCCGATCGAAGTCGGGAAACCAAGCGTCAGGTTTTGATACACAACGGAAGAATTAAATCACGAGGCTATGAAACCAAGGCTCGAATTGCTAGACGAAAAACGGGAAGCCGCCCTTGTTCGGATGGCCACCCAGAAACAATGAATCGAAAGATATTATAATCGAAGAGCCAATCTTAGAAACTTCAAAATAGGGGACTTAGTTCTGAGAAAAGTCACCATCAACACTCGAGATCCAAACGAGGGGAAACTCGGCCCAAATTGGGAGGGACCATATCAGGTCCTCGGTATCATTGGAAAGGGATCTTACAAACTTGGCACGATGAACGGCTAGAAATTACCAAATAATTGGAACATATCACTCCTCAAACGGTACTATTGCTAAGGTATGACTCTTTCCTTTTTCATTTATATTTGACACTAACTTATTACAGGTGTTTGATCGAAGACATCGGGAAATTCTTCAACACGAAGACCTTAGGTTTTAAAGCACGCGTTGCACTTTTTTTCCTTAGATCGATTTTTGTCCCAAATGGGTTTTTCCGGCGAGGTTTATAACGAGGCAACAATTATATGTGCTACCTGGGGACAATTCAATAAAATCCGAGGCTTCTTTATAATCAACCTCAAATACTGGGGGGCATCACCCTTGGATGTTATGTTTTCAAGAAAAATATTTCGTGTTGACAGGGTCTCGATAGGTAAATTTTGTAAAGGGCTAAATGGTCAAATGAACTGTGTCTGCGTAGATTACTCGAGCCCTAATGGCAAAACATATACGCATGAACAATCTATTAAAAGAAGTATCTTTTCCCCACCAAATGTTCCATGCCTTAGTGAAATTTCTACTTTACAATTTCATACTTACGATCTATTGCGGTAACCAGCTCCAGAGCCAATCGCAACTAAAGCTCGAGCAATTATTCCCGCACTCAGAGACTACCATCCGAAAATTGACATGCTCGAATTATTAAACTTCTAACTCATAAGACCTTAAAAAGGCAATTATAGGCCACGACCACCCTAATCGGGGACTGACACCTCGAACAAGTTCGAAGTATAATCGAAAAATAAGCCCAAAGGGCAAATCTCAAGTTAAAGGCTACGACCAAACTAACCCAGTTTGGAGACGTCCAATTCCATAATCAAATAGGCCTTCAAATATTTTCATAAAACTGGTTAGAAAGGCCACCCTCGGCAAAGTTACAAATAGCTTCGATAACATCAACCCTCAAAAACCTTAAGAGGTACCAAATTGTTCGAACTCTCGAACAAACTTATTCTAAGGCATAACAAAGTTTTTCGATAACACTGAATCCTAATAGGTACAGATTTATTTCATGCTAAGGCACAACGACTTTTTATATGATTAAAACTTTTTAAGCTGAAAAAGGGAAAAAGCCACTCTTTTAAGGCCATATCGGCCCGATTCAAGAGCCTAAAGGCCATTATATTGTTAAGTTCGAGGATTCACCTTCGCTCAACCAAAACCTAAGGGTTTTTCTCTTCTCCGAGTTCGATCAAATACTCACTCTATTATAGAGACTATACCAATCTAATTTCGTCGAAATTTTCGCAAGGCAACGAAGTGAGTCAAAATTCTCACAAGATCTGAAGTATATCAGAATTATCATAAGGCAAAAGCAAAACAGAGTTTTCATAAAACATAAATCAAAGAAAAATCGGAAAGAAAAAGGATCTTTCATATATACAAAAATATTTACAAAGACCACTCAGGGTCTTACATAAAAATCCAAAAAAAGAAGAAAAAGTTCTAAGTACCTAATATTTCCGAGGAGCCTCATCTTCATATTCTCTACTCTCAGACTCGCTCACGCTCCCGGAGTCATCATCATCGAAAGAAAGTAGCATACCAGCATTGGCCTTAAGTATTTTTGTGTTCTCGATATCGGCGGCAAGGTCGAAGCCACGAGCATGAATCTCCTCGAGAGTCTCTCTTCGAGATTGAAACTTGGCATGCTCAACGACCACTATGATCGATTCTAGGCTGTGTCAGCCGCTGCCTTTGCTTGAACTTGAGCAGCTTCAGCATCAGCTCGATAGAAAGCCACCATCGCCTCAGCTTCATCCTTTATTCTTCCTGCCACAGATGTGGCCTTTGCAAGCTCAGCGGCCAACCGAGTCTCGAGCTCCTCAATTTTTTTTGTCTCGGGTAGGGGTGTGCATTTGAATTGGTTTATCAATAAATCGAATCGATTATTTGTTATCGGTTTATCGATTTCTCAATTTCGATTTTTCTTATCGAGTTATCGATTTCGATTTCGATTTTGTCCTCTTCAGTTATCGGTTTATCGATAAACCAATAAGATACTAAAAAGAATTTTTTTTACCCTTATTCTATAATACCCTTTCCTTTACCCTAAGTCCCTAACCCTATTATTTCCTCTACCACATTTAAGGAATGATCATATTTAAAGCTCAAGGGAATGAAGTTCTAATTAATGAAAAACAGAATTAGCCGTGATGATGTATTTTGTTTTTTATACCGTTGGAGAGTTGGTGGCATACATTTGATCCCTTACTTTAGTTTCGTTGCATGTACTTGTTGACATAATTTTTATGTCATAAACAGTGTTCGTCTTATTTTAGCTTCTTTTTATCCATATTAGTTAGGAGCGTTTATAGCGATATCTTTTCGTGGAATCCCGCAAATTTTCTTATTGGTGTAATCGATAACCGAATCGATAAGCCCCAAAAATCGATAAATCGAAAAAATCGAAAACTTATTGAAACGATAACGATAAGCATATGTACAAATCAATAATCGATAAGGGTCAAAATCGAATCCATAAATCAAATGCACATCCCTAGTCTCGGGCCACACTCTCCTCCTTCATGCTTTGGCGTTGACGCTCAGACGAAGATATCCATCCCAATGTCTCTGCCTCCTTCATCTTGGCCTCCTCGCAAAGCTGCTTGGTCTTTTCGGCGTTCTGCTGAACCTGCAGGATGAAAGTATTAGTCATCATCCCCGAATCGATACATCGAACTTCTAAGAAAACTTTTCATCAACTGTTCGATCAGGTCTGTCTGCTCTTTGTGAGCTTTGGCCAGTTCAACTTGGAGGTCTTTGATTTCCTCTTCTTTTTGCCCACTGAAGAGTTTAAGGGCATCTCTCTTCTCTGAGAGCCTTTTGAGATCGTCTTCACACAGGTTTAGCTCGGCCTGGGATTTAGAAAACGCATCCCGATGAAGCGTCATGGCCTATGGAGAAAGAAAGTAAATAAGGCAAAAGGAAATAAAGGCAAACATAAAACTAATAACGGGAGCTGAAGTCTACCTGGTTCAGGATTCACTAAGCCTCATCGAAAATGATCGATGCATCCATATCGGAAACATCTTCGACCCCTGTGAAGCAACCACAGAATAAGTCCTCCCCTTCGTGGGTCGTTCCCACGTCGAGGGTCTCCAGAGCCTGGGCCTCCTGAATTTTCCCCTCAGAAAATGTGGGGAGGGGCGGTGAATCACCAATATCGATTACCCCAAGCAAGGCACTTGGGGCGTTCTCTCTTTTTCGGAGGGCCTCGGAACCCGACCCTTCCAGCACACCCGCCAATTGTTTGTCACGACAGGAGACATCTTCAGCCTGTGATGACTCGGGGACTTTGCTCAGACCATCTTCCGAGATCTCCTCGGTCCGAAGCTGAGCCTCCTCGACCATCACCGGCTCAGTTGCCTTTGAGGCTTCGGGGCTCCCCCTCTTTCGCTCAACCAATTCATAGTTAGCATCTTCTTTCTCCTCCTTTTCATCTTATAGTTGGCAATCCTTGCAATGCTTGGGCCACTAAATCGTCTTCTGAAACTGGTTTGCCAACTGCTCCAAGTGAACAAGCAAGAGAGTGCAGTTGTTGGAGATAATCCTCCATGGAAAGCGATTTTTTCTTAAAATTATGAAATTTTGATTTCAGATGAATTGATGAAGATGAAACTTGATCAAGGTAGAGGGAAGCAAGAACATCCCATGCCTCTTTGGATGTTTCGCAAGCACAGTTAAGAAGGGAATCAAAAACTGGAGGTGAAAGACTGACATTGATCCAACTGAGAGTTACAGTATCACATTGAATCCACAAGCCATACTCATCATGGGTTGATGGTGGACATGGAATAGAGCCATCAACCAATGGAAGAAGGTTGTGACTTTTTAGAATAGTGAAAAAACCTTTTTCCATGTAAGGTAATTAAGATATGTTAATTCAATGGGTACATAACCTTTAATATTTGAAATAGTTGTAGGAGGTTCGGAAGACCCAAGGAGGACTGAGAGGAACTGATTTGATTTGGAGAAGAAGTTTGGGAAGCCATTGGTGCTCTTGATACCAAGTTGAAGTTTAGAGTGTAGAACTACAAAGCCAGTAAATTGCAAAGGCTCATAAGTTACAAAGGCTAGAATGAAGTCGTATTTATACAAAATACAAAATTAAAGATGTAACTGACGAACAAATATAAAACTAACTACAACGTGTGTATATGAATACTATTTACAATAATATCCTTGTTAGTCTCATAGACTCAAAACCATAGTTGTAGTAAACTTCCTTGGCTTGTGAACCAACAGATGTGATGATCACGCTAAATTCATGAGAGATGGCTCATGTGATCTTTGTTGGCCTGTTACAAAATGATTTCCTTCTCTCTTCCTGAATTTGAATCCATGTATTTTCCATTATCTTCAAGGACAAATTCTAAACACCACCTCTCAAGTCGTGCCAAGAGGAAAACTCTCTTGTCTCATCACTCTTCAACACATGCAATTTCAGTATTAAACAAATTTTGGGCCACAAATCAAACAAGCTGTTGAGAAAATCTATTTACTTTACCAACGATTAAAATATTTTTGGCAACAAGATTGAGATGTTTGCTAAAAAGTTTTACTATATACCAACAGTAAATATAAGTTATTGCCATTTATTGAAATAAACCAATTTATAGTTGTTAAATTAGTTAGTATTGATGGGTTAGCACTTAGCTTTTAAGAAGAGGAAACTTATTCCTCATTGGAAAAATAAAGAAAGAAAGAAGTGCTTATAAACACTTCTTTGTCATATGAAGAAGAAGAACAACTACCAGTAAAGTCCCACTAAGTGGGGTCTAGGAAGGGTAGTGTGTACGCAGATCTTACCCCTACCTGATAGGGCACAGATGCTGTTTCTCTGTCTTATATGGTTTGAATATTTTGAGGAATATTTTGGAGGGAAACTAGAATTCAGCTATATTATTTATAGTCAAGATTGGGTCTTGGGGGAAATTAAGTAGTCCGAAATTAATATTTTCAGTCACCTATTATTTTTATTTAAAAAAGATTAATTATTAAAACATTTTTAACAGTTTTATTTCGAATTGAAAAGGTGACTATTGATTTTTAAAAGGTACATGTTGGCAAGGGTAATTCTAACATAAACCTAAAGGGTTTATAAATACCCCTTACCTTTCCAAAATAAAACACAACACATAAAGTTCTCTTGCTACTATTTAAAATTCACGGAGTTCATTCTAGTGGAAATTTGAGTTAGTTGGTGGTACTTGAATTTCATAGACTTTATAGAATCCTGGAAGAATTCTGCCATAATTCCTGCAGTAGCAATAATGAGAGCTTAAATTCCTTAAGAACCATGACTACACTGATTATTTCGTCTCCGTAGTAATATTTTTCTAACAATAGTTGATGGTAAAGATTTGTTGCTACTACCATATTTAGTTTGGTAAATATGGCTTTCTTCAATGAAGTGGTAAGTGAAGATGATGTAGAATTAGATAATTAATAATACTACTAGTTTGAAGATGGGAAGCACCTGAGATGGAGTAGTGTGGATTGCAACGCCGTTGACGATGTGTTTGAAGCTGTAAAGCTTGTGATAGCTCCCTCTCTCCAAATTACTTTGTAGAAACTCATCATGGGATTTTGTCAACTCATTTGCATATGCTTCACTATATGTAAACAAATAATCCTCACTTATGGCTTTTATGTATGCAATTTTACTTGTCACATCCATTAATAAAGTATATCTAGCTATCCTAAATTACGCATCACATATTTAAAAGAAAAAACAATTAAAAATAAGAATGAGTACTTTCATCGAATGTTAGGCATAAACACTATTTTTTGAATTCATATAAGTAGCAAGCAATATTTTTTTGGGCCAATGTAAACACACCTCAAGCAATTAACTTGAAAAGGGTATTTAAATTTTGTAAATACCTGTTTGGATCAAGTTTGTTCCCTTTTTCTGAAGATGTTTTAACCTGATGAAATGCGACAGGATCACCTTCCATTAGAACTAAATATATTTTTCTATCTTCGCCATTGCATGAAACAAGAACTATAAATATAAGAAGAAAGTTTTTGAGGACAGAATTCATTGCTAGCACCAATATGAGAAGATAAGAAACGAGTTCAAGTGAAGTTTAATTAAAAGAAAATTCACTAAGCATGAAACAGCAAGTATTAAGAAACACACACATTTTTTTCATGAACAAAGTCAAGCTTTCGAAGAGCAAAATCTGCTATTTTTAACCGTTACTTTTTTTTCTTTTTTTTTCTTCCATTTTATTTGTCTTGTTTCACATCCACAAATTTGGTGAATCTATAATGCAAGTGTAATGTTCACCATGTGAAATTAAAGCATTATCATAGAAGCGCCTAGTACAAGGAACGCAAGAAGTATCTTCATCTTACAAAACAACAATTAGAGTGGAAAGAAAAAACCATGCATCCAAATCATAGTTCATATAGTAGACCTACTTATCACGTAATCGCATTTGAACTGTATATTACTCCTATCGTAATGGCATTCTTAATTTAATCATTTTCCACTTCTAAAATTTAACATGATAATCGATCCAATGACCGAAAACCAATAGAAACAAAGTGAACAGTATAGGATTGGTCGGTCAAAGTTAGCAACAGTCTGCGGTCGATAATACCGACCGCAACCTATTGGAAAAGCAAACCTTTTTTAGTCTAAATTCTAACAATTTCGGTCAGTAAATATATATTCTTTTTAAAATACAGTTATATTTTTCGACCAATATTATCGTTCGAAAAGATAAAACAAATTTTTCATGTAAAATAATATAACTAACCAAAGTTGATCGGTAATTATATAAAAAATAAAATTATAATTTCGACCGATGTCGGTCGGTATATTAATACATTTTCGGTAAAAATAAAGATACCAACCGATATTGGTCAATAAATTATAATCTCTGAATTTTTTTACTGTTTACGGATTGCCTTCGATTGGAGATTAACAATTTTTAGGAATTTTTTTGGCACTTACCGATTGGTTTAGGTCGCTAAATTACAATTTATATTTTTTTTAAAAGTATATGAAAAAATCTGGCAGGTAATACTTGTTTTAAAGCTGCACCATCTGCCAAAAGCCTAAATTCAGTGTCAAAATGCTGCCAATCAACCAAAATAAACATATAAAACAATCTCCAACACGATTACAGCATGCACAACTTAATCCGCCAACCAAAACATAACACCCACTACAATAATCAGACTATATTCAATTTTCAACCAAAACTCCCATTACTACAATATTAATATTCACAAATAAACTATAATATTCAACAAGAACTCACCAAAACATTAGAACTAAAACAAGTCAATAAAATGTTAGCAATACAAACCCCACTATTCAAAGAGTGTTTTGTAATTCATCTCCTCCACTATCTGAAGAACCCTCATCTTCCGCAAGGGCAAAAAGATCACGTGGAGGAGGAGCATCCGGGGATGACTCGCGAGACTGGAAAAATAAAAGAAGGATAGCTGCTAATTGAGCTTGAAGACAATAAAATCGTTTATCGTTACGCCTCTCTCTGGGCTTTGCCGCTTCAAGCTCGGCTGCTAGCTGTACGACCTTCTTCTCCACAGATGAAAGGGCCTCCTATCAAGTGACTCGACCAGTACGAAAGTCCCAATACCTTGCAATCCATACGTGTAGAGGCGAAATGAATTCTTTGGAAGGTGGAGCTTCTGTAACTGATAACGCCAAACTATGCCTTATACACAGACACACACGGACGTAGCAAATATAATCTGAGTAATTTTTGCCTAGAATCAAACCACAGAAAATTAACCTATCAATTACTTTTGTCGGATTTACTAAATTCACAGAATCAATTCCCCCAAATTTTGTAATTCACGATTGATGATATTTCTAACAACTAAAAACTGAAAATAATTAACAACTGAAAATTAACTATGCTTGATGTGTAAACAGTTGGAATAAGGTATAAGGTAATGGTTTCCCCCGTTGGTGATTTCCTTGGTTGTATGTTCTTATAGCGATGCCTTAGTTGACTCTATCAATCAAGAACTCTCCAGTTATCATAAATCTCTCTCGAGTAATTATGATCATTTACTAAACGCACTCTCTCAAGCTACGCTAGCTAGATTCACATCATTCTTTTATATTGCACCCGAGGTATCGTTATCTCTAATCCAACCTCTAAACCCTCGGTTATGACTCTCGTCTATACTCCGGGAGTGATGTTGTTCAAACAACTACCTAAATATGCACTCTCTCTCAAAAAGATACATAATAAATAGGAACGGATAATTGAGGGCCCTTTCAACTAACCACAATCAAAACGTAGATGAACAAATAAAGATTAACAACCAATTCAAACTATATTACTATCACAACCAAGTCATCCCCAACGGGTTTCACCAAAACCTTAGATTAAAGTATTTAGCTACTCATGACAACGTAAGAATAAACTACGAAAATATTCATAATGGAAAATTGCAAGAAAGATAGAAGAGAATAAGAACTATGATGTTTTTGGGTGATATCTCACACTTCTCTTGCAAAGGTACTCTCAAAAAAATAATAAGCCCCCTTTCTTGGGCGAGTTTCCTACATCTTATAAGGGTTTTACAAAAACTTTCCCGAATTGACACTTTGGCCCCTTAAATTTCTGGACTGTGAATATGCTGCCGCGGCCGCGGCGTCAACCGCGGCGCTGACCGCGGAGGACACTGACTCCAACCGCGGCGCGGACCGCAGTGGCAACCGCGGTAAGTATGCTGGGCCTTTTTGTCTCCGCGTTACTTCTCTTTTTGCTCTTTTTGTGTCTGGGTACTTCTTGAGTGGGTGTTTTCTTCACGTTATTGCCTCTAAATACTTCATGTTGCTTCCTCACATCTTATATTCCCTGCGAAACCAAATAGCATTAATTAAAGCATTTTATTGGCAACTTACATTATAAAACAACCACAAAACATGGGCAATTATGGTGTACATAACAACTATATAGCCTATTATCAACACCCCACACTTAAATTATTGCTAGTCCTCGAGCAATTCACCACACTCCATAAAAATTCATTCCCTATGCTTTTCCCTCAACGACTCACGCCAAGAACATTTCACAGAGTTACACCTAGTAGTGAGCATCTTTTACCTCAAGAATCAAGTTTTTCGTACCCTGTAACATTTGCACTTACTCAAACCACTCTACACAATAGTCAAGATGCACCTTTCCTTTGTGAATCATATGCCCTCACATCACACAAAAGAGTAGTTCCATATATATAATGATAGTGATAACAATTAGGAACTCAAATAGACAGAATTCGCTCACTCTCCAAAAAGAACATTCACATGCCACAAAGATGCACCATAGGCTTGCCCCTAGTGTAGTACTCGACAAATCGAGCCCCACTCAGTCTAAGATTAATAGGACTTTATTTGGTTGTAATGTAGGCTAAGAGACGGGTATAATACATTTGGATATAGTGACTAACCTCCCTAAGCACTTTTAATACAATTACGTTGAACTTAAAAAATCATCATTTTGTAAGCCAACACTCCACCACATTTATTTAAACATCCCCATACATTATGTGCAATTTGTACAAGCTACCACTTATTAATCACTACAAAATATATGAACTTTTTTTTTTCGTGGTGCTTTTCTTTTTACGCTCCACATTCTGCACCTTTTCTCTATTTCCATGGTTCCACTTCAAAAACCAAACTACCACCCCACACTTTTGTTTTTACATAATCTCAATACCAATCTAGTGCTTAGTGGAAGAAAATTAGTTCAAACAGCAGGCTATTCAAACAAGTGGTTAAGGTTCACATTGTGGTTGCCAAAGAAACAGGCTTATAGGCTCAACAGGGTTAACTAAGATGTAATGCATTCAGGTGGGTTCACTTTATATGTCTGACTCAACAAAGAAATATCTATATCACTTCTAAAACCGAATGAAGCTACTATTTCGCTTTGCAAACACACAGGGCAAGTTCTAGGCATCAAATGTACAACATGGAATACAATGATACTCACACCCACATGGCACATGACTCACTCCGGATTAGTTTATCAAAACATTCTCTTTTGAGTGTTCAAGTTAGATACAAACATACAATTTTTAAGGCACTTAAACAAGATTCAACCCTTGAAGCTAAGCGCTACACTCTAGCGTCTATCGTGTTCAGGTGTAAGAACGCTAAGGGTTTTTTTCTTCAATTTTAAGCTCGTCGCCCATTAATCCTAACCTAAAACAAAAAATCTACCTATACCCGGTTCAAGTTAAAACCCTTGGAAAAGAACCGTGGCCCAAAGAAAACCAAGGGGGAGTTACTACACTACCTAAGACATAATTTTTTTTTCTCGACTTGGTCCCTCAAGAACCCCGCCGAAAGAGATCCATCGCCGGGACAAGTCGCTTCTATTTTAACTTCCTAAAAAAACTGTTACTCTATTTCTAAAGTCACTAACACAAAACAAAACCAAGAACAACAAGTAGATAATATTCACAAGTACAACATACAACGAAGTCCCCCACCCCACACTTAAAATTAAGACATGTCCCCATGGCTTGACAATATAAAAAGCAGTGAGGTAAAGAAACTTCCCTGAAGGGTCACTCTTGATCCGAAACTGTATCTGGGTTCACGTTGCAGGCGCGACCCAGTGCTCTCAACCAGCCGATGAACTTTTTTTCCAACTTCACCTGTTGGTCAGCCACAGCATCCATGCGGGACCCCAAGTCAGTGATGGAGGTCCGCAGTCCAGTCATTTCCTGCTCCAGAGCATCCATCCGAGTGCTCCGGCGTGGCTATGATGATCCTGCCTCGTCCCCTCTAGGAGGGGCTGTGATCTCAGTAGCTTCAGCAGCATCAGAATCATCCTCAGACTCAGACTCAACAGACGAGTCATCATTGCGTCATGATGCTCAGACTCAGACTCAACAGACGAGTCATCATTGCGTCGTACTGGCTCTCTTCCCTCTTGCCCAATTTTTCTCGCCCGGAAAGGGGTTTTTATAGGTAATTTCCCATCAACTCGGGAGTTCTCAGGAACCATAGCAAGGCGGCATAGACGGGTGACAAGCGAAGGGAATAGTGGCCTTTGCTTAGTTCGGGCGATCGGATGAACATTTCTTCAGAGAGGACTCGGGCGACATAAAACCCTTGGTGAGTCATAAAGTAGTAGATCATAGCGGCCCATGGCCCATTTACATCGGTGGTATTGCTGGATGGTAGCAACCGAGTGGTGATGGCAGTGAGCCAACATTTGGCCTCCCAAGTAAGCGACTTAGAGTGTAGAGTCGTAGGTTGTGCTACCCATTTGGGCTGTCTGCCAGGTATACAAATGACCTCCAGAATTCTGTCCCAGTCAACCATCGGGCGGCTAGCCCTGATGTAATGATCATCACCCGTGAATGCGGGGAGGCGACACACTCTACGGATGACCTATATAGAAGCATTAACCGGGGTGTTGCGCAGAGTCACAACCTTGTCCTCGTGTTCTGGCAGGTTTGCATAGAACTCCCTCACTAGCTAAATATTGGCTTCCTCAGGAGCCTCAAAGAAGATGTGCAGTTGACACTTCTGTAGCTCATCAAACATATTGGGGCATTCCTTCACCAATGCCTTCCTGTCAATATGGACCTCATGGAGTAGCTTCTTGGCAAGTTTATGATTGTACCTCGCCTTTGCTTCTTCAGAGACAAACCGAGATCTATCAAACCGTGGTGTGCTGGATTGGGCCCTAGCTCGTGAGGAGCCTCCTGGGCCACTCGCAGAGGACCCGGTGTTTCATCTCTTACGGGTTGAACTCATAATGCCTGTCAAAACAGAGAAACACGTATTAGGATGAGCATAAAATGGTGACTATGGGTGGTTACTCAGACTTCACCACTACCATGTCACAACATCTCCTTATATCTCCATTGAGGCGATTTCACAAACACATTGTGGGCAAGGCATTTTTTATTTCATATTCATGGCCAAGGGAATCAAGAAGACTTCCCCAATTCACTACACCCACACATTCCATACTTCTTTTTTTTAACAACCATCACCCACCAACAACACCATTCCACATATTCAAAACACATCCCCTTCACCAAACATATGCTAAAAATGAAATTACACTAAAAAGAAGAAGAAAAACTAAACAAAACAAAATCCTATCACTAACACTACATTAGAACAACACTAACAAGCATAATACAACAAAAAAATAGAAGAAAAGGAGAAGGGTGGGGGGTAGGAATCATACCTTGGGGGGAAGAAGATAAGGGGTATTGTGAAGGAGGAAGAAGAAGAAGAGAGTATGGAGGGGATTGTTTATTTTGATATAGGGAAGGGTTTTAAAATTAAAAGAAGAGTGGGAAAAAGAAAAAAAAATATCAGCGGTTGTCGCCGCGGTCGACGCTGCGGTCTGAGACAGAGTCTCCCGCGGTAGTCACCGTGGTCAGAGCCGTGACCGCGGTGAGAAATTCAACGTTCAGTGATTTCCGCGGTTCTCACCGCGGTCCGCGGTTGCGACTGGCAATTTGTTTTGTCTTCTAAACATGAAGTTACATACTACACTTACAACACATTCGTGGGTTGCCTCCCACGCAGTGCCTGATTTAACACGACGCAAGTGGTTGAGCCTTCACTCCTCATTCGCGTACTGGGGTTCTTTCAAATTGATCACCATTGTATTCCCTTTTTCTTAAGCTATTCCAAGGTAATGTTTCAAACTTTGCCCATTTATTGAGAACTTGTTTGTCACATCTTCTGACTCAGTCTCAACAGCTCCACTTGCAAACATTTGCACCACTCTAAATGGCCCTGACCATCGGGACTTTAACTTACCCGAAAACAATCTCAGCCTTGAATTATACAATAATACCTTGTTACCGGGTTTGAAATTTCTGTCCACAATGTGCTTGTCATGCATCTTCTTCATTCTTTCCTTGTAGAGCCTCATGCTTTCAAAGGCTTGATATCTAAATTCTTCCAGCTCATGCAACTCTGTCAATCGATTTTGTCCAGCTGCTTCGAGATCCATGTTCAATTGTTTCAGTGCCCACCAAGCTCGATGTTCTAGCTCCACAGGCAGGTGACAGGCCTTCCCAAATACCAACTTGTATGGTGACATACCTATTGGTATTTTGAACGCAGTTCTATAGGCCCAGAGTGCGTTATCAAGCTTTTTTGCCCAATCAGTTTGTGTGGCATTCACCGTCTTGGTTAGTACACTTTTTATCTCCCTGTTAGACACTTCAACCTGCCCACTGGTTTGCAGATGGTAAGGGGTAGCCACCTTGTGGCGTACATCATACTTTGCAAGCAATTTCTCGAAGGCTCTGTTACAGAAGTGAGTGCCTCCATCACTGATGATCGCTCTTGGTATCCCAAATCGGGTGAATATATTCTTTTTCACAAAACCTATCACCATTCTTGCATCATTAGTGGGCAACGCTGCAGCTTCCACCCATTTAGACACATAATCCACAACAACAAGTATGTATTTATTGCCAAATGAGCTGACGAAGGGGCCCATGAAGTCAATCCCCCAAACATCAAACACCTCTACCTCTTGAATCGGGTTCAAGGGCATCTCATGGCAACGGGAAATGTTCCCGGTTCACTGACATTCATCGCATCACTTCACCCATAGGTGTGCATCTCTAAACACTGTTGGCTAAAAGAACCCGGCCTCTAGAACTTTCGCAGCTGTCTTGGCTCCTCCAAAATGTCCTCCATATGCTGATGCGTGACAAGCCTGCAAAACAGAAGATTGTTCTATCTCGGGGACACACCTCCGGATCATATTATCAACACAGATTCGAAACAAATAAGGCTCGTCCCAATAATACATGCGACAATCACGATAAAACATTTTCTTTTGGACAGATGAAAGGTCATAGGGAATAATACCGCAGGCCAGGTAGTTTGCAAAATCTGCATACCATGGCGCATCCTCAAGACTGGCTGCGAGCAGCTGCTCGTCTGGAAAGGTTTCCAGGATCTCTTCGACCTCGACTGATTTTTCAGCTCCTTCAAGTCATGATAGATGATCAGCGACTTCATTTTTTGTGCCCTTACGATCACGAATTTCGAGGTCGAATTCTTGCAACAGTAGCACCCAACGAATCAGGTGTGGCTTAGACTCCTTTTTCTCAATTAGGTACCTGAGAGCTGCATGGTCAGTATATACAATTACCTTGGAACCAATCAGATATGATCGGAACTTGTCAAAAGCAAACACCACTGCCAACATCTCCTTCTCCGTCACTATGTAATTGAGCTATGCATCGCTTAGCATTCTACTTGCGTAGTAAATCGGGTGCATAAACTTATCTTTTTGCTGCCCCAAGACTGTTCCTATAGCATAGTCGCTGGCATCACACATGAGCTCAAATGGTTGCTCCCAGTTGGGTGCAACAATGATGGGTGCCGTTATCAATCTCTTCTTCAGTTCCTCAAATGCCAAGCTGCAATCATTAGAAAATACAAAGGGCTGATCCTTTTCAAGGAGTTTGCATAATGGGTTAGCAATTGTAGAAAAATCTTTTATGAAACGTCGGTAGAACCCGACGTGACCGAGAAAACTTCTCACCGCCTTGACTGAAGTGGGCAGTGGTAGCTTCTCAATCATGTCAACCTTAGCATGGTCAACCTCAATTCCTTTACTGGACACTCGATGCCCCAGGACTATACCTCCTTGTACCATAAAATGGCACTTCTCCCAGTTTAGCACTAAGTTTGTCTCCACACATATTTTAAGCACTCTCCTTAGGTTGTGAAGACAGTCTTCGAATGAATCTCCTACCATGGAGAAATCATCCATAAAGACCTCCATAATATCCTCCACCATGTCTGTAAAGATGGCTAACATGCACCGTTGAAAAGTCGCGGGTGCATTGCAAAGCCCAAAAGGCATTCTCCAAAAGGCAAAGATGCCATATGGATAGGTGAATGATGTTTTCTCTCTATTTTCGGGGGCTATTGATATCTGATTGTACCCCGAATATCCATCCAAGAACAAAAGTGCGATCACCCAACTAGCCTGTCCAACATTTGGTCAATGAAAGGTAAGGGGAAATGGTCCTTCCGGGTGGCTGTGTTCAATTTCCTGTAATCCATGCAGATACGCCACCCTGTGACTGTACGAGTTGAGATCAACTCATTGTTCTCATTTTTTACAACAGTCATTCCCCCTTTTTCGGTACACATTGGACAGGGCTGACCCAATTACTTTCAGAGATGGGGAAGATGATTCCCACATCTAACCATTTGATTACTTATTTCTTTACAACCTCTTTCATGTTTGGGTTCAGCCTTCGCTGGTGTTCCCTGGAAGGTATGTGCCCCTCTTCCAGGAGAATCTTATGCATATAGAAGGCTGGGCTGATACCCTTTATGTCTGCCATGGTCCAGCCAATGACAATCTTGTTTTCCTGCAGTACCTGTACGAGCCGTTCTACCTGCACATCTAGCAAACCGGATGATATGTTAATAGGCAAGGTCGAATCAGAGCCTAAGAACACATACCTGATGTGATCTGGGAGTGGCTTCAGTTCCAACTTGGGTGGTTCCTCTATTGATGGCTTTGCTAGAGGAGTGGCCCTTTTTTCTAGCTCAAGGGACTCGAATTGATGTTCCCTTGACCAAAATCCTCGGCCTTCCAGTGCCATGACCCATTCAGCTAACCCTTCACCATTCATTTCTTCTAAATTTGTCAGACATGCCTCCAATGGATCTTTTACAGTTAGGGTCATATCATCTTCTTGTAGGATTACATCCACTGCTTCCACTAGAGAGCAATTAGCATATTCACTGGGTCTCCTCATAGATTGTTGAACATTGAATATGACTTCTTCATCGTTCAATCTCATTTTTAATTCCCCAGTTTCACAGTCGATCAGTGCTCTCCTAGTGGCTAAAAATGGTCTCCCTAAAATAAGGGGTATCTCCTCATCCACCTGACAATCCAAGATAACAAAGTCTTCAGGGAACACGAACTTCCCCACTTGCACCAACACATCATCAAGAATACCATTGGGCCTCTTCACTATGCGGTCAGCCAGCTGTAGCAGCATCGAAGTTGGCCTAGCTCGACCAATGCCCAGTTTGGTGTACACAGCCAGTGGCATCAGATTTATGCTGGCTCCCAAATCACACAACGCCTTTGCAAAGGCATAACTTCCAATTGTGCATGGAATAGTGAAGCTACCTGGGTTCGACATCTTTTGAGCCATTGGTTTTTCCACCACTGCGCTGCAGGTCTGTGTCAGAGTTACAGTGGATAGATCCTGAAAATCAAACTTCCATGACATTAGATCTTTCATCATCTTAGCATAACCGGGCATCTCCCTCAAGGCATCCATCAAAGGAATATTCAACTGAATTTGACGCAGCATCTCCATGAACTTCTTATATTGGTCTGCCTTCTTTTGTTTGACCAACCTCTGAGGGAAGGGTGCAGGTATCACCCTTTGTGCATTGCTTGCTGGCTTCTCTCTGTTAGAATTTTCTGGCACAAGAGGTGCCACCTATTCTGCAACTTGCTCATTCATCTTTTCTTTGCCTTTTTCCTCCTGACTCTGCTCAACCACCACTTCAGTAAGTTCTGTTGGTTCCTCTACCTCTAATTGAACTGGAGTGGATGGTGTAGTATCCTTGCTGGCTTGTGCAATTTCCTGCTCTCTGTCTAAATCTCTCCCATTCCGGAGACTTACTGCCATCAACTGATTCGGGTTTTGGTCCTTGGGGTTTATGTTTGTGTCTGCAGGCAAAGTTCCCTGAGGACGGTTGTTCAAAGCCATGGACAGCTGACCCAACTACGTTTCAATATTCTTTATGGCTGAATCATGCACTGCCAATTTTTCCTGCACTTTATTATTTGTCCCAATGAGTTGCTGAAGCATACCCCTGATTTCCACCATTGTTATCTTGCTGCTGAGGGGGTGGTTGGTACGTCAATTGTTGCTGATTTTGCTGTGGATAGCCCTGTGGTTTTTGATATGGTACTGGCACCAATTGGTTTTGAGGGTGCATACCCCCAGGTTGCTGCATATTAGGCCTGTACTGCTGATTTTACTGCGGTCTCCACTGCTGTGCTCCTTGCCTCTGACCCCCATAGTTGGTGACATAATTCATATCTTCCCTTGTCCCTTGATTTTCACCTTCTCCGCTCCATGAACACACATAAGACTGATTAATACAAGGTGTACACAGTACCCCATTTGTTGTATCAACAATGTGCACCTGTTTTGTACCCATCTCATCAATCTTCTTTGTCAATATGCTCATCTAGGTCATGAGTGTGGCCATGTTCTCTGCATGCGAATTATTTGGGTCAAGAGGAACTGAATGCACTATGGGTGCCAGTGTTGTACCTCTGGTCATCCACCCCGAATTTTGTGACATCTTATCAAGAAGGATTTTGCACTCAGTGAATGTTTTACTTAAAATTCACCTCCAGCTGAAGCATCCACATTTGCTTTCAAATTGTCAGCTAGCCCCAGGTAGAATCTCTGGCCGAGCATCTGGTCTGGAATTCCATGGTGAGGGCACTTCACTAACATCCCTTTAAATCTTTCCCAAGTTTCTTGCAAGGACTCAGTAGGCTGCTGCCTATACTGCAATATGTCATCAATCTGTTTTGCAGTCTTGTTAGGCGGATAGAACTTGTTCAGGAACTGCTTGACTAATTCCTCCCATGTGGTAATAGAGTAGATAGGGAGCGAATTTAGCCAAGTCTGAGCTTCCCCGGTTACCGAGAATGAAAACAGTAGCAGCTTGATAGCTTCCGGAGTCGCATTTGGCTGCCTTTGGGTCATACAAATTGACAGAAAATTTTTCAAGTGTTGTTGTGGGTCTTCAATGTGTGAACCGGAGAACAGTCCCTTATTTTGCAGCAGATGCAACATGTTGTTGGTGATCTGGAATGTCTCCGCTTGAATTGCGGGCACAGCTATGGTAGTGGCCAGATTATCAGCTGTGGGCTGTGACCAGTCATAAAGTGCAGCTTCGGGCATAAGAGGTGCCACCCCTCTGACATTTAAGTCAGCTGGCTCATTCCTGACGTTTCCATTAACGTTATCTACGTCACCCATGTCAAATTCGAGTTGGTGTGATTGTTGAGATTGTTGAAGTCTTTTGTTGGCACGGTTCAATGCCCTGAATGTTTTCTCAGGGTCTGAGAGTCCTTCTAGCAGTTCTCCAGTCTCGAAGAACTTCTAGGCATACACCTGGTTTCCACAAGAGTTCAAACGTTAAAATTTTAATGAAAAGATTATGTATAGAGAAAACTGACTACACTTAGAATTTTATTTTGTACTTCTCTCAATTGTAATTGATAAAACCGTTAATTCCCCGGTAACGGTGCCAAAATTTGACAACGCCAAACTATGCCTTATATAAGGACACACACGGACGTAGCAAATATAATATAAGTAATTTTTGCCCAGAGTCGAACCACAGAGAATTAACCTATCAATTACTTTTGTCGGATTTACTAAATTCACATAATCAATTCCCCCAAACTTTATAATTCACGATTGATGATATTTCTAACAACTAAAAATTGAAAATAATTAACAGCTGAAAATTAACTATGCTTGATGTGTAAATAGTTGGAATAAGGTCTAAGGTAATGGTTTCCCCCGTTGGTGTTTTCCTTGGTTGTATGTTCTTATAGCCATGCCTTAGTTGGCTCTATCAATCAAGAACTCTCGAGTTATCATAAATCTCTCTCGAGTAATTATGATCATTTACTAGACACACTCTCTCAAGTTACGCTAGCTAGATTCACATTAACATTCTTTTATATTGCACCCGAGGTATCGTTATCTGTAATCCAACCTCTAAACCCTCGGTTATGACTCTCGTCTATACTCCGGGAGTGATATTGTTCAAAAACTACCTAAATATGCACTCTCTCTCAAGAAGATACATAATAAATAGGAACGGATAATTGATGGCCCTTCAACTAACCACAATCAAAACGTAGATGAACAAATAGAGATTAACAACCAATTCAAACTATATTACTATCACAACCAAGTCATCCCCAACGGGTTTCACCAAAACCTTAGATTAAAGTATTTAGCTACTCATGACAACGTAAGAATAAACTATGAAAATATTCATAATGGAAAATTGCAAGAAAGATAGAAGAGAATAAGAACTATGATGTTTTTGGGTGATCTCTCACACTTCTTCTTCTTGCAAAGGTACTCTCACAAAAATAATAATCCCCCTTTCTTGGGCGAGTTTCCTACATCTTATAAGGGTTTTATAAAATCTTTCCCGAATTGACACTTTGGCCCCTTAAATTTCTGGACTGTGAACATGCTACCACGGCCGCGGCACGACTGCGGCGCTGACCGCGGAGGACACTGACTCCAATCGTGGCGGCAACTGCGGTGAGTATGCTGGGCCTTTTGTTCTCCGCGTTACTTCTCTTTTTGCTCTTTTTGTGTTTGGGTACTTCTTGAGTGGGTGTTTTCTTCACGTTATTGCCTCTAAACACTTCATGTTGCTTCCTCACATCTTATATTCCCTGCGAAACCAAATAGCATTAATTAAAGCATTTTATTGGCAACTTACATTATAAAACAACCACAAAGCATGGGCAATTATGGTGTACATAACAACTATATAGCCTATTATCAGTAACCTTAATGAAGTTCTGAACCCTCTTCCAGATTGCCTCACCTAATAATATTGGAGATGGAAAATTATATTCTAACTTTATTCTTTCTGAATGCATTCTTCATGTAACAGAAGTCATGATCCTCTAGCAAGAACCGGCGGTGACAATTAAACCATTATTGCTTGCGACCATATTTTAAAGTGAACGCTTTACTATTTTTCATACAGTAAGGGCAGACTAACTTTCCAACCGTCATCCACCCAGACAATATTTCATATATAGAAAAATCATTAATAGTCCATACTAAAGAAGTACACAAGTTAAAATTTTGCTTAGTTGATATGTCATATATTTCTACACCATCATACCACAACTATTTTAGATCATCGATCAAAGATTGAAATATACATCAACCAAAATTTTAGATTATGGAGACCGGGTATAATACAATTTAAAAATATATATGGACTTGCCATACACATCTTAGGGGGAAGATTACGAAGTGTAAGGTGTCGCAAAGACAGGAAACAATGTGAATCCATCGGTACACAAACCTAACCGAATGTTCCTTGATTCACTTGCAAAATCCCAATACGTCCTATCAAAATGCTTCTTCTAACTAAAAATCTACTCAAAAAATTTACAACTTTCTAACTCTACATCATCTTTATAGTATAATATGCAACCATCTTCACAACATTCAATTCTCAGGCGATAGTCCTAACTTAGAAATCAATCGTTTTTCCTTGTAGAGACCAACATGTAAGTTAATATTTGGTTCAACTAGTTCACTTATAAGGCCAATAAAAGAGTTCATGTGCCGCTTGAGAAATATTCTAGTGATTTTATACTTAGTAATCTAACTGCAACAGAAAACTCAAAGTGCGTACTCTCTACACTTAGTAGGCGACTAACAACCTCTAATTGTTTATAAAAACGCTTTGCTTCTTCATTTGGATCTTGTTCAACACTTTCATCGGGTTCAAACAAGGATTGCATCACAAAAGCATACACAACCATATCATGAAATCTAGAATCTTGAACAGTATTCACCAACAACAATATTTTGAAATATTCTATTACTTCCATCGATCAATATAACCGCTAAAGAGTAGCAAGTTTGAGTAAACTCTTATTGCATATCATTTTCTTCCACTTATAGAATTTTACGTTCTCGTATGACGCACATGCATGTCTTATTCTCACTTGGTCAGTAGTCTGTTTGAGAACTTGAGTGGATCTTGTCAAAACAATTCTACTCGAACATAGGATAACATATCCAATCACTTTATTTTGATTTAGACTATGACTCATTCTTGAGTTTAAGTGACTAGATGATTCGGATTATTGAGTTCATTAGTAAATCTTGAGATCAAATGTCTACGCGATTGAGTGTCTGTCTCTAAGACGCCTAAACACTAACAAATTATTTGCATTATTTAAAGATGAAGGTTTTTAAGTACTTTTAAAATTAGTATTACAAAATAAGAGTGCTATATTTTTATTTAGAATATAAATTATATTAAGTAGAATGTAAATTTCAATGTAATATGAGTTTTTAACCATGTTTGACCGATAAACCGACTAAAATCGGTCGGTTTACTCAACATTAAATTAATTAAATTTCCAACCAATATCGATCGGTAAACTAAGAATTAATAAATACTAATGTATATATATAAAAAAAGAACCGACCTTTTTGTCCAAAGGATTGACTTGTTAATCGACTGAAAGCGAACAATTACCTTAATTGTTTTTCAGATTTTAGTAACCGGCCAAAATTGGATGGTTTATTGTTAAATTTCATTGCAAAACTCAAGTTTGACCATCTTTGGTCAAAGTTTGACTAACTTACCATCTGATATCGGTCAATTTTTTGAAAATTATGTCAGAAATTATTGTTCTTGCTTTTAGTGCTATCGATCGATTTATTTATTTTTCTAAAGAAAAATATAATTTTTGAGTTTTCCAACCGACTTGATCGATAATGTACGGACGGTTTTTGCCGAATTTCTGAATTCTGCATTAGAAAGAAAAATAGAAGAGCTAAGCTAACTCAAACTCGACTAGGACTCGGTTGCATAACTCCTTTTCACTTGGTTCAATTTGGTGTGTAATAAAGCTTAATTTGATTGATCCAAATTTAACTCAGCTGAGTACTATAACAAATTTTGATTGAGTTCAGCAAACACACAGAAAAAAGGTTGGAGGAAGGACTTTTTTCAACTAAAGCTTTACAAATGCTCTAGTTGGCCAAGTATTTTTTTATTAGTTGGGCCACCAGTAAACACTTAAAAACAAATACTCCCTCTGTTTCAATTTATCAGAATCAATTTCCTTTTTAGTCTATGCCAAAAAGAATGATCTTTTTTCTTATTTAGAAATAATTTACCTTTATGCAATGATTTATAGCCACACAAAATATATGTGCCTCATTTTACACCATAAGTTCAAAAGTCTCTATCTTTTCTTAAACTCTGTACCTAATCAAATAAGTTCATATAAATTGAAACGAAACTACTTAGTTTTGTTTGCCTTTTTGGACCATCTCAACGCGTATTGTTCTCTCACTCCAGAGCTGACTCCCTAAGTCAACTGGGCCTCATTCTCTTTTCCCTTTTCCCTTTTCTTATAAATTCTCATTTCCCCTCTACTCTCTCTTCATTCACTTCAATGATCCACTTCTAAGCACTAGTTTATTAATTCTTTCAGTGTATTTACCTCGAAAATACGAGTAACAATTAAATTTGATTTGTGATTTTAAAGATATGTGATTTAGTTCAATACCAATTAATAATCAAGAAATATGAAGTAGAAATAAAAGAGACAAGCGAATCAAACCAATGTTACTTAACAGCGGTGGCTTCGAGCTTAGTGACCTCGAGATGGGCATAGAGCAATAAGAACAATTAAGTAAGAAAAGTAAAGTAAGAGCAGTAAAGCTAAGGACAATTCTGATGGCAGTAGGCAAAAGGGAGAGAGTATATATATTCTTTTCTCAATGATTAGATGATGTTAGAAATGATTGATGTCCCTATATATAATAGGGGAACCTCTAAATAAGGTATATTTCTATTTACAATAAGGAATTTTCTTGGTACATGTATACGGTAGAAATCGGCGGTTCGATTTTACGATCATCAAGGCATCACGAGGATTTTTAGTGATCAACTTCGAGGGTTCTCAGTGATCGACATCGAGGTAGTGTAAGTAACGACCGACCTCGAGGCAATGTAAATTAGTGGTCTTGGTGGATCAAAGTGAAGTACCCAAGGCGCGTACATATAGCTGGCCAAGTCTAGTGGACTAGTCAAAAAAGCGAATCAAGGCATTAAATAGCTGTACCAACCCCATATCTTTGTAATCAATGCATTTGTACTATGTTGGAATTCCCCCTCATATATAAAAGGGATCCTTGTCATTTTGTAGACACCTTTTGCTCAATACTAAATACATAAGAACATTCTCGCTGCCCTCTAACATGTTCCCTCGATCTCATTGCTTCCATTTATTGCTTACATTCATTGTGTTCTATTTATTGTTCATCATTTATTACTTATCATTGATCATAAGGAGCTATCATTTTAGCTCTCATAACTGTTAGTCTTCCCACGGTTGCCTTGAGCCGGCCTCTAGACTCAACCTCGAGGCCTCATATACGGCAGCTCAAGGCCCCGACCTCCAGCCGCTCGGTTCGATTATCACATCGTCTCTAAGATTTAATCTTGATTTCTAGTCATTTACTTAGCACCCATTGCCTAACAACTAGCATAAAAATAGATCACGTATTTTTAGAACCACAAAATCAAATTTAATTGTTATTACCATTTTCACGGTAAATAGTTTGGTGCCCACCGTGGGGCTAAAAATAATAGTGATTATTTTCTTGCTGGTTTTCCTACATAACGCAAGTTATATTTCACACTTTTTCTTACCCAAGATCTTTGATTTCAAGTCAAAATGTCTGACTCAGTAAACAACAATCTTGAGAACCATGGAGAGAATGGTGTGGATGTTCCAGGTGTTGGTGTACCACCACAAAACCCTGAGAACGCACCAGAACCAATTCCCGTGGACGCGGTCTCACGCAATGCCCAACACGTCGATATAAGCTCCCACACTAACAGGAGCATGCACCAAGGAGACCAACAAGAAGCTCAGAAAACCCCAACTAGGAAAGAACGGGAGGTTAGCCTTCACGTTATTTTTGAAATGTTACAGGCACAATAGCTGGCGATTACTCAGCTGCAAAGTCACCAGAAAACTCCCAGCACGGTAGCACCGGGGATGCCCCCCCAGCCGAGCAAGTACCAGAGAGATCAAGCAACAACGGGTCGGCAGCCGACCCCGCCATCGTAAAGATGCTCGAGGAACTCACAAAGAGGATCAAGTCGGGCGAGAAGAAGATAGAAGCCAACGACAAGAAGGTAGAGACCTACAATTCCAAGGTCGATCAAATTCCGGGCGCACCCCCGATTCTAAAAGGGGTAGACTCGAAGAAGCTCGTGCAAAATCCTTTTCCGCAGGAAGTGGCCCCAAAACCCATTCCATAGAAGTTCAGAATGCTCGAGCTTCCGAAGTATAACAGAACCTCGGACCCAAACGAGCACGTCACTGCCTACACTTGCGCAGTGAAGGGCAACGACCTAAAGGACGACAAGATCGAGTCCGTCCTGCTAAAGAAGTTCGGGGAAACACTCTCGAAAGGGGCCATGATGTGGTATCACAACCTAGCTCCTAACTCTATAGACTCATTTGCCATACTGGCAGATTCTTTCATAAAGGCACATATCGGTGCCATCAAAGTAGCAACAAGGAAATCTGACGTCTTCAAGATCAAGCAGATGGCGAATGAGATGTTGCGAGAGTTCGTATCTCGCTTTCAAATGGAATGAATGGAACTAAAACAAGTATCCGATGACTGGGCAGTACAGGACTTCACTCAAGGTCTGAATGAACAAAGCTCGGTGGCTTCGAAGCAACTGAAGCAGAATCTGGTTGAATACCCCGCTATGACCTGGTCGTACGTTCACAACCGATATCAATCAAAAATCAGGGTCGAGGATGACCAACTAAGAGCCCTCTCGGGCTTGGTATATCCCAACAGGCTTTCGGCAAAGGAGCCAAAGCCAAACAAGAAAAGATACTAACCCTACACTGAAGATAGAAGAAACGCCCCGAGATGCAACATTCCCCGCAATGATCGAAGAATGGACCAAGGGTAAACCCTCAGGGACTCGTCAGCAGAGCCGGGTTCGATAGGCACGCAGGGCTGATGGAGGCACCCGCTTGTCGGAATACAGTTTCAACATCGATATTTCAGATATCGTGTTTGCCATCAGTAAAATCAGAGACACCAGGTGGCCAAGGCCTGTACAGTCAGATCCTTCACAAAGGAACCATAACTTAGTGTGTGAATTTCACAACACACACGTTCACAGAACCGAAGATTGTCGGCAACTCCGGGAAGAAGTAGCCCGACTACTCAGCAAAGGTCACCTTTGGGAATTCCTCAGCGACTGAGCCAAAAATCAGTTCCAGGAAAGAGAGGCGACCAAAAAGAATGAAGCAAATGAGCCACAACATGTCCTCCATACGATCTTTTAAGGTGTCGGTCATGCAGGAACCCACGGTCAAGAGAACGAAAACATCCCTAACCAGGAAAAAGCGAACTCGAGGCTCTATCTCAGCCCCATAACGACGCACTGGTAACTTCTTTTCTTGTGAATACATTTCAAATTAAACCTGTGCTTGTGGATCCAGGTAGCTAAGCCAATATTATCAGGTCAAGGGCAATAGATCAGTTGAGAATAATTGACCAAATTATACCCGCCTCTCGAGTCATCAATGGATTTAACACGGCGAGCGAAACAACGAAAGGGGAAACCATCCTACTAATCAATACGGTCGGCATGACCCAAAACGCCAATATCTCCACCATCAAAGGAACTAAAGTATAAACAAACAGTGAAATAGTGGCCACGAGGCATGTTCTCGGCTATAACCGAATGAACAAACAAAGGGCCGTATCGTGTCCTCAAAGCAAATACTGGAGGCTTACCAAGGCTCAAAGCGCCATCATCACAAAGGTATAACCATCTCCCTTTTAATTTACACCTCATACTAACCTTTATGCAGGTGTCTGACCGAGACAGTCGAAGCACTAGTCCAACTCGAAGACCTTACGGTTTTAAAGCACACGTTGCACTCTTTTCCTTCTACCGAGTTTTTATCCGGAAAAGGGTTTTACTGGCAAGGTTTTTAACAAGGCAACATCCATATGCTACCTAAGGAAGACTCAAAAAGTATTCAAGGCTTCTTTTGCAATCAACTTCGAATATTGGGGGGCATCCCCCGGAAGGTCACCTGCTCGGAGAAGACAAGATACGCCAAATGGGGTTTCGATAAGAAAATAATGTACCGGGCCAAACAGTCGAACAAATCGTGTCCGTATAGAACAACTGAGCCCTTAACAACAAAGACATGTATACTTGTACCAAGTAATCAATGAATACTTCCCAAAAGCATTTTGCGTTTTAAGGAAGCTCGATATTTTTGCAAAAATGGCCCCAAAGACAAAAAATGCCCCAAATACTCGGGGAATGGCGTCAACAACTCGAAACAATACGACCCCTGGGTCGGAGCTTCAAACCTGTAAACCCTCAATGAGGCAACACCAACAAGATCACAAAACAGCTCCAAAGCCAAAAACATCCCGAACATTCAGGGACTGGCGTCGAAAACTTAAGGCCACATGACCTCCAGGTCGGAAACTCCGAAATCGTAAGCCCTCAATGAGGCAATACCAAGTTTACAAGTAATGGATCCCGAGCCGAGAAATCCTCGATGACTCGGGGACTGCCGTCAATCGCCATCTCCCTCGACTTATCAAAAACTGTAAGACCTCAAAGGCATGCAAAACTGTAAGACCTCAAAGGCATGAAAAACTATAAGACCTCAAAGGCATGTAAAACTTGTAAGACCTTATAAAAGGCATAATACCGATCTTAAAGTTAAGGCTATATATCGAACTTATAAGACCCCTAAAAAGGCATACCCTCGATATAGATGCCGAAACTACTTCACTCGGGAACTGAAAGGCTCCGGTCAAACACAATGACTACGGTCACAAGGCTATACCAGCCAAACTAATGCAACTCGGGGATGCCCCACCGTCACTATAAAATCAAAGGCCTTCAATTACCTCAAATATACTTCGAAAAGAACTAGCTAAATAGGCTACCTCGACATAGGAAAATGAGCTTCGACCATGTCAGCTCCTAAATACAAGCTTCGAGATACTCAGCCGCCGAGCCAAACCTCCCGAGGTGCTCGATCATCGCCATATAAACGACTCACAATTGAGGTTTTTATCAAACCGTCGAAGAGTCAGGCAAGCACAATTTCAAAAATCCTTAACGAGGGAAAAATAAAGCCTATATAAAAGGTCGCATCGACCCAAAGCGTAAGAGCCACTGACGCTAGCTCATATAAAATGTCGCATCGACCCAAAGCGTAAGAGCCACTGTCGCCAGCCCACACAAAAGGTCGTACCGAACCAACACGTAAGATCCTAAGGGCCAACTTGAAATTCAAAAACTTGAGGGTCGAATGAGCTCGAGTCGATACCCGATTCGGAGACTGAACCCAAAAAAGTTGACCAAACATGCCTTAGAGCACAAGCATAAGAGCTCGAACGCCGACTTATACTAAAAGGTCATATCGACCAAGCGCGTAAGAGCCTACGGGCCAGCCTAGTGAGCCTCAGGGCCATGCTATGAATCTAAGGATTACTTTTAACTTAAAGACCAGTTCATCTGGATAAAATCAAGGCAAAAAGAAATGCAAGAGAAATAAAACCGCAAGGTTTCCTTTTATACATATATGCGAGAAAATACAAGATGCATTTACAACATACTTTGAAAGTACTATATATAAAAACAGAAAAGGAAATTTACGTTCCCCTTGGGGACTATGGCCCGTCGGCCTCATCATCGCTATCCCCGACATTAGACAGAAGGAATTTAGCATCATATTCTTCTGCCTTCGCCTGCTTTATCTCTTTCAAGAGGTCGAAGCCCCTGACATGAATCTCCTCGAGGGTCTCCCTTTGAGATTTACACCTCACATACTCTTTATTACTATTCTCACGGCCAAGAGCCCTTCTTAGCTCAGCTCTAGCATCAACAACGCCCTTCAAATAGACCGCCACTTTCTGGTCAGCCTTAGTACGACCCATTACAGCCTCGGTCCGGGCATCCACAACTCAGCCTTTGCCTTCAAAATCTCAGACTCAAGCTTTGTGTTGGCCCAAGAATAGGTGAAGTTTTGAAGATTGACAAAAGAACTCAGACATGGACCAGGTCCATCTTGTGAAGCACAGTCATGATCAACTTGTACATATGAGATACACGTGAAGGAGATAAATGTAACTTATCAAGAAGTAATATCTCCTGATCTGATAGAAAAGGTTGCATATTGGATAAGGAGAGAAAGACTCCCTACATGAAGAGAACACAGTTTAGGAAGAAGATAGTGTTAGAGTTTGAGATCACCTTGACCTCTTCTACGATAGAAGAGTAGCAGTTGAATCCCAGTCAATCTCTAATTACTAACCCATTAAATATCAGTGTTGTTCTCTTTTACAGGTAATGCACATAAGCATACGTTAAACTTAAATTGAGAGCAAAAGAGTAAGGAGATTTTGCAAGCAATTTATGTGTGATTCGAGTGTGCAATCCTGAAGCTACTTGAACAAGATAAAAGAACCAGTTCCAAGCGTCTATCTTTTATTCTAGTTCAATTGTAGTAGGTGATTTTACATTGTACCTTTTAGCTTTCATAGAAGCAATTTTAATAGGTACCTAGAGTGTTCAAGTTAGAGTTAACTTGACGTTTTCGCAATAGTTGAGGCTGTGTGCTACAACGAGATTAGAGTTAATCCTTAGGTTTACAAAGAGTTTTGTAAATGCTATTTTGAATCAGTGATTTTAGTGGAAGTTTGGGAAAATCCTACTGAGTAGTAGGTCGTGGTTTTTTAACCTTTTGATCTAGGTATTTTCCACGTAAAAATCTCTGTGTTCTTTATTTTGTTTACTTATTATTCCACAAATAGTAGTAGTTGGAACACATAGAAGAACTAGGTCCTTCTATAGTTCAATTAAGTGCAAATTGGGTACCACACAAATCACCCCCCTCTTGTGTGGTATTGACGTTTAAAATATCAATTGGTATCAGAGCGGATTATCCTTGAAGAGTTTAACACCTTAGGGAAAGATCAAGATGAGTGCACCACCTGGAAACTGGGAAGGGCAATCCACTGCTAGGCCTCCACTCTTTAATGGTCAGTACTATTCTTGGTGGAAGAACAGGATGAGAGATCACATCATAGGAGAAAACTATGAACTTTGGGACATAGTCACTGATGGTCCCCTGGCTACTACAAAGAAGAATGCTCAAGGAGTGGACATGCCAAAGACAAGAGCTGACTGCACTGCTGAAGACTTGAAGAAATGGGAAAAGAATGCCTAGGCCAAGAAATGGCTTGTGTGTGGACTGGGTCCAGACGAGTACAACAGGATTCAAAGCTGTACCACTGCTAAGGAGATATGGGACACTTTATAAGTGGCTCATGAAGGAACTCCTCAAGTAAAGAGATCAAGAGTAACACTGCTATATTCTCAATATGAGAATTTCACTATGAAGAAAGGAGAAACTATCTAGGAGATATACACAAGGTTCACAACACTAACAAATTAACTTAAATCTCTTGGGAGAATTATCTTTGAAGAAGACAAGGTTGAGAAAATCTTGACAATGGTCTTACTAGTGACTTGGGAAAGCAAAATCACTGCTATTCAGAGCTCTCAGAATAGCTGAAGGTATAGGTCTGGAGGATGATGAAATGGCCATGATCACAAGGGATTTCAAAAAGTATCTAATGAGAGGAAAGGGTTCTTCAAGAGGTACAACCTTCAACAAACCAAGGGCTCCTGATAAACAGACCAACGAGGGTTACTACAAATGTGGCAAGACTGATCACATGATCAAGAACTATCCTTAGTGGGAAATTGAATGGAAGAAGGAAAGGGCTGAACGAAGGAACATGAAGAAGGAACAGGTTCAACTCAAAAGGAACGAAGGATCAACAAAGGCTATGGTTGCTGCTTGGGGAGAAACATCAGACGAGGATTCAAAAGATGAAGCTGGAGATGAACAAGCACTTATGGCCATCAGAGAATTAGATGATGAATAAGAGGTAAGTGTGCTTCATCTCAAAGACAAGATTAAATTTCTGTCTAAAGAAAGGTTGTCTGAACTATTGCTAGACTTCATCGATGAGTCTGAGATAATTAACAATGAGAAGGAAGAGCTGTCTAGGGAGTGTGTGATCTTTAAAGCAAAGTGCAAAAATCTAGAATCTAGAGCTAATGAGAGTGACGGTAAAAATGCTGAGTTAAAGAACCAGGTTCTTAAACTCGACACCAGTGTCCTAGAACTTAGGTCTGAAAATTTAAAACTGAAATTAGGAACAGGTGAGAAGAAAGCTGATCACATACATCTCACCTTAGAAGAGAACCTAGGAAAAATGAAGGATGAGTTGTACTGGAAAGATGAGCAGATAAGAGTTAAAAGAAGATCTAGAGAAGGTAAAACATGAACTATACAGAACTTGCAAATGGAATAAGGCTTCTAATGCACTATCCTGGCTAAAAGAACATCACAGTAGCAACAAGAGAGGACTTGGCTATGGGGCCCAAACACCTAAGTGGGACCCCAAAAGCAAGTACCTTACTCTTCCTGAAAACAAAATCTACACACACTGTGGCAAGACTGGTCATTACAAAAATAAATGTAATGCAAAAGAAAATGCTAGTCAAAAGAACAAAACCTTTGTTCAAGAGAAAAATAGGTTGCCTAGGTGGGCCAAAAGGAATTTAATTTACCCCTTTGCCTATAGAAAGGGACCCAAACTAGTTTGGGTTCCTAAGACTAACCCCTGATTTCTTTTTATAGGTCTAAGTGAAGGGAAGTAGCCAAATATGGTACATAGATAGTGGCTACTTAAGACATATGACTAGAAGCAGGAACCAATTGCTTTCACTTGAGGACTTAAAAGGAGGTAATGTCTCCTTTGGGAATGGGAAGAAAGGTGAGATTATTGGGGTTGGAAAGGTAGGTAAGACAGACTCACACTCCATTGAGAATGTCTACTTGATAGATGGCTTGAAATATAGCCTAATCAGTGTATCACAACTGTGTGACAGAGGTAACCTTGTAGCATTTACCTCTACCAAATGCTTTGTGATTAATCTTACCACTAACAAGATTGTTTTGCAGGGAAAAAGAGTTAGCAATATTTACATTGTAGATTTGTCCACTCTTTCAGAAAATGAACTCACTTGCTTGAGTGTGTTGGACAATGATCCCCTCCTGTGGTACAAGAGACTTGGTCATATAAGTCTGAATCAACTCAACAAATTAGTCTCCAAGGACTTGGTGATAGGGTTACCTAACATCAAGTTCAAGGAAGACAAAGTTTGTGAGGTTTGTGCAAGGGAGAAGCAGGTAAGATCATCCTTTAAAAGCAAGAAAATGGTAAGCACAACTAGGACGTTGGAACTGGTTCATATGGATCTCTGTGGTCCAATGAGAACATTGAGCAGATGTGGTAAGAAATATGTGATGGTACTTGTTGGTGATTATTCTAGATTTACTTAGGTACTATTCTTAACATCTAAGGATGAAGCATTTGACATGTTTACTGCCTTTGTTAGAAAAACTCAGAAATAACTAGGTAATCAACTTGTATCAATCAGGTCTGATCATGGAACTGAATTTGAAAATGCTAAGTTTGCTAAATTTTGTAATGAGCATGGTATAGATCATAATTTCTCTGCTCCTAGGACTCCTCAACAAAATGGATTAGTTGAAAGAAAGAAAAAGACTCTTGAAGATATGGCTAGGACTATGCTTCTTTCTAGTAAACTGCCCCATAGCTTCTGGGCAGAGGTTGTGAACACTGCATGTTATATCATTAATAGATGCATGACTAGACCTCTTGTAGAGAAGACTCGCTATGAGTTACTTAAAGGGAGAAAACCAAATATATCCCATCTTAGGGCATTTGGATGCAAGTGCTTTGTGAACAATAATGGAAAGGACTCCCTAGGCATGTTTGATCCCAGCAGTTATGAGGGAGTATTCTTGGGATATTCTTTACATAGCAAAGCTTATAAAGTTTTCAATAAAAGAACCTTATGTGTAGAAGAAAGTGTATATATAGTTTTTGATGAAACTAACATTCTCTCTGAGAGACACGAACATGAAGATGAAGCTATTGGGCTAGTAAAAGATTTGAGTGAAGTCTTAGCTCAAACTAAAGTGGCACCAAAATAAGGAACATGAGATGGAATAGGTTCTTCCATCCAAGGCAACCTGACAGGAGGAACTGACTAAGGAGGAACTGAAACCAATCCCCTAAAGGAACCTGTTCATGGCCCTATTCCTCAGCAACAGAACATAGGAGAAACATAAAGCAGAAATCAGTTGGTTGTGAAACCTTACAAGTATCAAAGTTCTCATCCCATTGAGAACATAATTACTGATCCAACCTCTGGTGTTAAAACTAGATCACAATTAAAGAATCTGTGTGCCTTGATGCTTTCCTATCTCTTATTGGATCTAAAAATGTTGTTGAGGCTTTGCAGGATGCAGATTGAATAAATGCAATGCAGGATGAACTCAATTAGTTAGAGAAAAGTCAAGTTTTGCATCTAGTTCCAAAGACCCAAGGACAGACAAGCTTGATGAAGATGGAACAGTTACAAGAAACAAGGCAAGACTGGTGGTCCAAGGTTAAAACCAAGAGGAGGGTATAGATTATGATGAGACCTTTGCTCCAGTTGCAAGACTGGAGGGAATAAGACTCCTCATAGCCTCTACAACACACATGGAATTCACTCTTCATCAGATGGATGTCAAAAGTGCCTTCCTGAATGGCTACCTAAAGGAAGAAATGTTTGTTAAACAACTTCCAAGGTTTGAGAGCAAGGAATGTCCTGAATATGTGTACAAATTAGACAAGGCTCTCTATGGACTCAAGCAGGCTCCTAGAGCATGGTATGAATGATTGTCCAAATTCTTGCTTTAACATGGCTACAAAAGAGGTAAAATTGATAGTACTCTATTCTTGAGGGAAAAAGGTAAGGATCTTCTTGTGGTACAAATATATGTTGATGGCATAATTTTTTGGGCAACCACTGACAAACTAAGTAAGGATTTTGCCAAATTAATGGGGAGTGAGTTTGAAATGAGTATAATGGGTGAGCTTAACTTTTTCTTAGGCTTACAGATCAAAAAAACCCAAATGGAACCATGATCCATCAACAAAAATATGCAAAAGAGTTAATCAAAAATTTTAAAATGGATGAATCAAAGGAAATGGACACCCCCATTGCAACTGCCACTAAATTAGACATAGACGAACCTGGTTCATCTGTTGATCAGAAGTTGTATAGGGGTATGATTGGTTCACTTTTATATCTTGCGGAGCCCGCCTACACTATGAAAAAAGTGATAAAAATACAAGTATACCACTTACATGTGAAATTCCATTTCTCAAGAAATGGAAAAAACTCTCTCAGGGATAATATCGACTATCCGTGCTCGAAAAATCGGCTCATCCACCCTTGGTACTTGTCCTTTTCATCATTAACAGCAGGGGACTGGGTGGATCAACGTCGCAGAGTAATCAAGCCCCAGTAATGCAGAGACCGATATAACATAATGAGATGGTTAAGGGTGAATTCGAGCCCAACCTTATCCGCAAAGTACCTTATCATCAGCACTATCTTCCAAAGGGATGAGTGAGCTATGCCAGGGTAACCTGATACCTCCTATAGAATTCAAGCACGACCCTGTTAGGGGGTCCCAACGTAAAAGGATATACACGCGCAAAAACCCCTCGACATGGGTCATGATGCTCTCCTCCGGGGAAGGTACCTGTAGTACTACTCCTTCTCCCCATCCGCAGTCTTTCCTAGTCATCTTGAGGTGTTCCTCCCATATTGAGGAGATGAACCTCGATGCATGCTCCCGATTCCCTTGAACATTGAGAGGTCTCTCCAACGTAAAGTCTCTTCTCGAGATAAAGCACCTCGAGGTCAGCTCACCGGATACCAGCAGTGTACCACCAACCACACGCAAAATAGAGGCAGAACTCTCCTCCCATTAATGAACGGGTTTTGAAGTAGCAGCCATGGCTACGATAAAATAGGAAGAGGAGGATGAAAATTTGGGCAATAACTGTGAGTTGAAATGACGAAAGAGCTAGCACAAAGAACAAAAGCTCAATGAGAGGGATTATTACCCAGAATAGCAGAATCTCCAGTTAAGAAATGAGCAAATGCATATATAGAGGCAAGAGGCTACTGTTCGGCTATCCAAAAGACCAATTAGGTCTGAACATGACATCACCGCTTTTTGGAAATGTACTAGTGGGACGGGGGTCCCACTACCGTGTCGCATGAATAATGTTGTCACGTGGTGCTCGGGAAATATTGAGACCCCGAGGATTTCTGCTATTACAAGCATCGGCTCCAAAGAAGTCATCAACCTAACCTTGAGATGGTGCCCGATCTCGAGGGCCCCGATTACTCCGAGTATGGACTCCGAAGAGCCAACATCAAAATTCAAAGGCTAACTCCGCATGAACGGTGGAATATAAGGAATTCAAAGACTTGAAGCAGAAAAATTTTCTTGCATTGCCAAAAAATATATTTACAAGGGGGATTTTTACATGACCTGTTTCCCCAGGAATACATACACAAAAAGAAAAAAGAGAAGGAAAGGCGAATCAAGCCTACTCTCCATCGTCACTGCCCTCTGAACCATCTCCGGGACCTTCGTCCAAAACGACTAAGAGCGCCAATTCTCCCTTCGACTCTCGGGCCTCCTTGATCTCAGTTGAGAGATCGGCACCTTTAGCACTAGCTTCCTCTAAGGCTTGCCTCCTCACCTTTGCACTAGCGTGAGCAACAATCGAGTTAGCTTTTGCTCGGCCTCGATATATCTCGGGCTATTTGATTCGCAGTGGCGGTATCTCTTAGATAAGTAGCGGATTTTTCTTCGACCTCAGACTTGGCCGCAGATAGCGCAACAATCTCTTCTCGAGCATTTTAGAGAAGACCCTGGGTCGATGCCAATTCCGAGGTCACGACCTTGTTTCGCCTCCTCAGCTCAAGGATCTTCGCATTCTTCTGCCCAATTTGCAAAGGAAAAGATAAATCAGTGAACATCAAATTATGATAATGACGAACGGATTTACAAATAACAAGTTACCTGCTCAACAAGGTCAGCCTTTTCTCAGAGCACTCCCTCCAAATTCGCCCAAAGCTCGCTTAACTCCTTCTCCTTTCGGGCAGAGGAGGCCTCCGACTCCTGCAGTCCTGAGGTGAGATTCTCGAGCTCCTTTTCACCACATGAAAGCTCGTCTTGGAGACTAGAGAAGGCATGATCATACATCTTCTTGGCCTAGAACAAAACAGAAGAGTCAGAAAAATGAGGAAAGGAACTTGAATCTAGAAAAGTGCACATAAAAAGCTATCACCTTCTGTTGGAACTTCTCCGCTTCCTCGATATCGTTGGGAGCGTCGAGATCAATGTCTTCACTAACATCATCAATACCATCAGGAAAGTTGTCAAGCCCATCTCCCCCCTCGGAATGACCTTCCACATTGGTAGTCTTTGGGTCTTGAGCGTCCCTGAGTTCCCCGTCTGAGAATCGAGGACCCAAATTAAGGCCGCCCAGGGCATCGATATCGCTAAGGGGCAAGCTCCGTCCATGAGAAGCTCTGGGTCTGGGCCCTTTGGAACCAGCAACAACGGTCTTCTCGGAAGGGGCTGTGTCATGCGCGGCCAGGGGCTTGTGGACCGTATCTGCGCCCTCCTCGAGATCCTCCAAAGCTTGAGTTGTCGAATCAGCTATTCCCGACTCGATGACCATCGGCACGGTCACTTGGGGGACATCCATGCCCGACCTCGTCCTTTGTACCAAATGGTACTCATCCTCATCATCATCTTTATCCCCAATACTGGGGCTTGCTCCGGAAGCTGAAGCCGAGGTCCTGGCAACAACTCGAGGCATGCGTGATTTAGGTTTCTTTGCCACAGGAGAATCAGCAGCTGCCTTTTTCTTCCTCTTCTTGACCTTATCAGGCTCGAAGTCTCCACCTCGCTGTTGGGAGGCAGTCTCATCTGCACTCTGTCGCCAAGGCCCGCACAAATATCATGGCCAAAATTTATCAGCCCGGAGGATATGGGGAAAAAATATAAAAATATGATATAGGTGGCAAGAAGGATTTTACCATGATTCTTGGCCACCTACCACGTTTTAGCCAGTTCGGGCCAAGACCGCCCGAGAAATGGAAACGAAGCATCCAATTGCCTAATCCATCCCGACAGATCCTGAACCGCTTCAGGATACCAAACGGTAGCTGCAAAAACCAAGGGGAGATAATTTTTTGGAAGAAAGGTAACAATAAAGCATGTTCGAAGGAGAGGTACATACGCTATGTGTTCCACTCCTTCGGGAATGGCATCCTTTCGACCGGGATGATGTCCAAGGTCCCTACTCGGAAAAACCTACTCATCCACCCTCGATCTTTGTCCTTATCAATGCTCGAGAAAAATGGCTTCTTGGACCAAGGGTGAAGCTTAATCAAACCTCGATAAAATCGAGGGATATGCAATCTAATCAAATGGTCAAGGGTAAAGGTCGTGCACTTGACCTTGTTGGAGAAGTGGCGGAGCATGTAGACTATCCTCCAGAAAGATGGATAGATTTGGCCGAGCGTCACTCGGTACTTGTCGTAGAAGTCGAGAATAATCGGATCTATCACCGGGGAAGAAGGGTTTGAAGAATCGATCAGACTTAAAGTGAATGGGTATGTATGTATATAAAGGAAGCCAGCCTTGTGGTCCGTTATGCTCTCAATAGAATGGGGGATCTCAACCACCACTGCCTCCTTCCATTGACAGTCTACCTTCACTTTCCCTATATCGGTCACGATGCTAATATACCGTGACACATGTTCTCATCGGACCGGTGTAGACGAGGGTCTATCGACGGAAAAAACCTTCGCCGTATTGAACTCGATAAGGGTACACTGTTCTATGGTGGGTATCACTTTGCGATTTCCTTTGGATGTTCAAGAGGATGAGGCGGTATCCTCTTTTGAGGCACTGTTTTAGAGGTTCTAGCCATGGTGGTGGAAAGGCTTTTCTGAGAAAGTAGGAAAATAATCAAGAACGGAAGAAGAAAGAATGTGAAGGGGGATGGATTTGGCCTTGAAAACTTGAAGATGTTGTAAAAGTGTGAATTATCAAACGACTAATGCATTTATAGAATCCATATGGGCAGCGGAAAGGATGAACCAATAGTGGTTCATGGGCTTCTCGATAGTCGCATTTGACAGCGACCCTTGTGTAGCTTTTGAGTTATGGCATTTAATGCTCTGATGGACTGACGTCATGATGATGATGCTTAAGGAGTAGGAGTTCAAAATCGTTTCCTATTACTTTGTTCTAGGAAACGCGGGGTCTATCTGTATACGGTAGAAATTGAAGGTTCAATTTTACGATAATCAAGGCATCTCAAGAATTTTAGTGATCGACTTCAAGTGTTCTCGTTGATCGACTTTGAGGTCATGTAAGTAACGACCAGCCTCGAGGCAATGTAAATTAGTAGTTTTGGTGGATCAAGGTGAAGTTCCCATGGCGCGTACATATAGTTGGCCAAGTCTAGTGGACTAGTCAAAAAAGCGAATCAAGGCATTAAATGGCTGTACCAGCCACAAATCTTTGTAATCAATGCATTTGTACTATGTTGGGATTCCCCCTCATATATAAAGGGGATCCTTGACATTTTGTACACACTTGTTGCTCAATACCAAAAACACAAGAACATTCTCTCTGTTCTCTAACATATTCCCTCGATCTCATTGCTTCCATTTATTGCTTACATTCATTGCGTTCTATTTATTGTTCATCATTTATTGCTTATCATTGATCATAAAGAGCTATCATTTAAGCTCTCATAAATGTTAGTCTTCCCATGGTTGCCTTGAGCCGACCTCCAAACTTAACCTCAAGTCTTCATATACGGCAACTCGAGGCCCTGAGCTCTAGCCGCTCGGTTCGATTATCACATCGTCTCTAAGCTTTAATCTTGCTTTATAGTCTTTTACTTAGCACCCACTGCCTAACAACTAGCATAAAAATAGATCACGTATTTTGAGAACCACAAAATCAAATTTAATTTTTATTACCATTTTCACGGTAAATAGTACAGTTGTCTAACCGCCTAGTGCGGAATCGTACAATCCTATTTCGGTATTTGCGTCATGACTTTGGGGACGTGGCAGTAATATAGCTCATTCTGGTACAAATCCATAACAGTACTATTTTGGGGTCTAGCACACTTGGCCCCGATATTCGTTCGCACTCCTATCTCGGGGAATCACTCTCTGTATTCGAGCTCAAGTCTGGTCAGCCGGTCTCGATCTCGACCTCGCCCGGACTCGGGCCTAGGATGGACCCTCGAGCCTATAAATCTGAGGCATACAATTTTGACTGTATACAGATAGTCCCCGCATTTCTTAGAATAAGATGATAAGAAACGATTTGATCCTCATTTTCCCTAAGTCTTTAGTGATGATGTCATTTTCGTGATGCAGACATTCGAAGTGACTGAAAAGTCTCGTCGGTCTACTTCCCCAAAACATTGAATACACGCCAGTATTGGTTGGCCACTAGCGCCAGTGAACAGTCGTTGCCCTTCTATAAATACGAAGCTATTCCTTTGAGTAAAGAACTTTACCCTTTCATTACATCTTTTCCTTCTTTATCTCTTTCTCTAATCACCTGTTTCCACCGCCTTCTTAAGCGCCGAAAAACGCCTGGTTCTTGTAAAAATACCACATTCCAATACAATCTTTATTCTTTAGCTTGAAATCATGGCTAAAACTTCCAAAACAATCCCTAAAAAAGATAAAGTGTCGTCTTCTTCTACCTCCCGGTCAGCTAAACCGGTGGTGCCGCTGACTCTTGAAGAATCACCCTGACCCTTGTATGATTAAGAAGGATTTTAGTATTGAAAATCCCCCCTAACGTCCCAGGCCGATGCGAGCATGAATCTCTATATCTTAGCTTGATATCGGAGAAACGCCTTAAGATATGCAGAAGGACTGTGGCTGGGGAGATGAGTTCATGGTTCAGATCCCGAGCCCCGTGGAAAGCATTACTACCCATGTGGAGGGGTTTTTAAGTGTTTACACTTATCCCTTCACACTAGGTCCCCTTGATCCGGTGGTGATCGACTTCTACAAAATGTACAAAATCACCCTCGGCCAGATACACCCCTCTTTTTGGCGCATCGTGATTATGTTGCGCTACTTTTCCGAAAAGGCCGAGGGGTTGGAATTCACCCTCAACCACCTGATTCGACTGTACCAGTCCCAGCTGTTTCGAGGGCTTGTCAAGTTGCAACGTCGCACGAAGAAAGCCTTCTTTGCTAGTAACGACGAAGCCAAGGATCGGGGCTGGATGAGCTGGTTTGTCAGAGTAAGGACTTCAGACGTCATTCCCCGGGACAAAATACCATTCTCGGAGAGATGGAATTATAATCGTAAGTAGAGTCCTTCTCCCTAATATCTATATATATATAGTCAACTTCCACATCCCATAATAATATTTTTATCTTTTCTGCAACTGTTGCTGAGACACCTCACGCTATCCCCGATTTCGAGGACTGGGTCCGAAAGTTGGCCGTGACCTCCTCGTATGAAGAGCGCAAATGGCATGATCTATCGAGGGGCAAATGGGAGGCCAAACATCATGGTAAATTTTCTTCTCAAGTTTTAGATGTTTTCCATTCGTTGGTGGCATCAACGTTTTCACATTTACTTGTGCAGGCATCGGAGATGTCTCCGAAATGAGACCAGCCCCACCTGGGGAAGGGACCAAGTCTTTGATCCTGAAGTCTGAGAAGGACAACAAAAGAAAAAGGGTTTCGAAGCCTGAAGACCCTCAAGGCAAGAAAACCCCTGCTCGAAGGCTGTAGAAAATATTTGCTCAAGCGAGCGCAGATTCGGACCACGATTCCCCGGATGGCGAAGAAAATAATGGTGAAGAGCCGGTGTTGGTGCCTCGAGCCAGGAAACCAATCGAGGCCACCAAGCCCTCCGAACTAGAGACCTCATCCCGTGGTGAGGGAACCCCAAAGAAAGATACGGGCAAGGCCCCCGTGTCTCCGGAGGTTGAGATTGTTCCTCCGCCTTGAACAAATATACCGGAAGGGGAAAATGTGGAGACCCCTGAAGCTAATGAGAGCACCCCGAGTGAAGAGCTCTGGGCCATGACAATAGGTCACTCCCTTTATTTGGCAACTTATTCTTAGGAGGCAATCGAAGAAGCTAACGCTTTGCGTATGCCTGATCCAAGCAAGGTCCTCAAAGAAGATCCCTTTCAGAGTTGATTCATTGGGGTCGAGGATACTACTGACCTCAATGATGCATCCACCATTTTAGAAGAGGCTCAACATCTCCTCTCTTGGGTAAATACTAACTTTCATTGTTATAATTTTTCCTTTCTTCCTTTTCCTTTGATTGATATATCTTCATTTCATGTATAGGCCATCGTCAAGTTTAGAGCTGAGTTGAGCCAATGTGAGGCCGAGCTTAGGAAAGTTTCAGGCAAATAGAAGGCCTTGAGGATCCTCTGTAGCCAAAAGGAAGAGGAGCTTAAGGACCGCCGGGCTGAATTGGCCAAAGCTCGGAAAAATGAGTCTGAGCTAGATGAGCAGGTAACTGTTATTTTAACAGAGCATGGCCTTCTTGGCCCTACTTTTGAGGCTATCACTTCGATATCTCAGTTGCAGCAAAATTTAGAGATGATTGGGTAGCTCCGAGGCGAGGTTGATCAAGTTAAAGCTGATTACCATCGATGGAAGGAGAGCATGGATCAGCTTGCTGCATATAAGGAAGCTGTTACATCCCAATTGGCCTCGGCTGAAACTCAACTCCGAGGTATTAAAACGAAGGGTCTGGCCCTAGCCAAGAAAATTGAGGAGTTAGAGGCATAGCTCGCTAGAGCCCGGGCCGTAGTTGTATATGCTAAGACTGAAGCTAAGAAGATGAAGACTGCGGCTGATAAATCCATTGTCATATACTTAAGGGACGCTGAGGTCGTTCAAGCTGAGTTGAGGGAGGCCTCCGACCGAGAAAAATAGAGCAATGATTTGGCCAAGTGCCAAGCCTAGAGGGAGACTCTCGAAGAAATCCATGCCCGAGGGTTCGACCTTGCCGAGGAGATAGCCGAGGCAAAGGCGTGGGAAACCGATGCCAGGTTTCTTGTCTCTTCTAATGATGAGGATGTAGCGAGTGGCTCTGGGGATGGGGACGGTGAAGGTGAAGGTGAAGAATATGTTCCCGAGGGAGAGGAGGCTCCCGAAGATAGAGCTGCCGAAGGGGCAGTTCCTTTGGATGGCGCTCCCAGGGATATGACCCTGAAAATAGATTAGATTCTCTTTTCTTTTTCTGTGCAATGGCCCCTTGTGGGCATTGTAAATATGTTTTTTAAAACAACCCTCATGAATATAAAGTATCTTTTCGCTCTATCCTCAACTTGTGCCAAATTTTATTTTGTTTTCATTTGCGGAAGATTTCGATAATTCAAACAATTAGTCCGAGTAATGATTGAAACTCAGAACATAATAAACCCTTAGGTTTTTATTGATCAATATAATACCCCTTAAGGTTTTGTTAATCCTCGAGCTAAGCTTAAATCAATTCAATATGAGCTCGGAATAATGGGACTCTTGAGTCCGGTTGAGTGAGACCGAGGTCTCGAACTCTATATATTTTGGCCCTTAAGCTCTTTTAAGTTGGCCATTTGGCTCTTATATATCGGCCCTTAGACTCTTTAAGTCGGCTCTTAGGCTCTTTAGGTTAGGCCAATTCGGCTTTTAAAGTGGCTATACTCTTTCCCTCCTTTTGGCTAAAAGACTTAGTAAAAATTTTATATGTCCGGCTAAAAGATTTAGTAAAAATTTTGTATGCCTTAGCATGTGTTTTTTGTACCCGTTGGGTTTTTTGAGGGTTCGACGTATCAGAACCTTATTAGTAACTTATTTGTGTAATAATAATCGAATACCTCTTGAGGTTTTTCTGAAGGCTGATGTTTATCGAAGCCTTTAAATTATTCGAGGGTTCAATTTATCGAAGCCCTTTAAATTATTCGAGGGCTAAATTTATCGAAGCCCTTTATATTTTGCTTTTGCCGAGGGTATCCTGATTTAACTGGTTTTTCAATATTTGAAGGCCTTTAATTTATGGTGGAAGTCGGACATCTTCGAGCTGCATTATTTTGGCCGTAGCCTTTATATAACCATAGTCTTTAATATGGCTGTAGCCTTCGGGTATGTCACTTGGACTTGTTTCCGGATAACTTTTTGAACTTGTTCGAAAAGTTAGTCCCTGAGTATATTGACCTTGGCCTTTGAGTTGAGGGGGTGCCTCTTTGAGGTCTTATGAGTCCGAGTTTTCGATAACTCGGATGTATTGACTATCGATGACAGTCCCCGAGTATTCGGGGGGTGCTTTTATGCTTTGGCTCTTGAGCCATTTCTCGTAGGATTATAAGTGTAGCGCTCGTACAATAGTAGACTTCTTTGAGACACAAAGTGTTTTTGATATTAATAGAATGCTTCTTCAAATAATTGATACATGCGTACATGCTTTGCCATCGGGCTCGACTATTTTATATCGACACGGTTCATCTGACCGTTTGGTCCATTAAAAAGTTTTCCTATCGAGGCCCTCTTAGGCGTGAAGTATTTTCCTTGAAACTATAACCTCCGAGGGTTATGCCCTATAGTATTCGAGGTTGATTGAAAAGAAGCCTGAGATACTGTTAAGTTCTCCTTAGGTAGCACATATTTGTTGCCTCGTTAAAAACCTTGCCGGTAAAACCCATTTGGGACAAAATTCGATCTAAGGGAAAAATAGTGCAACGCATGATTTATAACCTAAGGCCTTCATGTAAACAAGGTGTCTTCGAGATCGCGTGCCTTTGATAGCTTTGATCGAAAATCTATAATAAGTTAGTTTTAAACTCAAATGGACAAAAAGGATAAAGTTATACCTTAGCAATAGTATCGTTTGAGTAATGATATGTTCCAATTGTTTTGTAGTTGTTCACCTCCCATTGTGCTAAGTTTGTAAGATCATTTACCGACAACTCCAAGGACTCGGTACGGTCCTTCCCAATTCGGGCCTAGTTTCCCTTCATTCGGGTCTCGAGTATTGAGGGTGACCCTTCGTAGAACTATGTCCCCGATTTCAAAGTGTCGAAGATCGGTCCTTCTATTGTAGTATCTTTCGATCCTTTGCTTCTGCGCGGCTATCCGAATAAGTGTTGCTTCTCGCTTTTCATCTAATAACTCGAGGCTAGCATTCATGGCCTCGTGATTTGAATCCTCCGATGCATGTCAAAGCCTGGTGCTTGGTTCTCCAACCTCGACGAGGATGAGGGCCTCAGAGCCATATACTTGAGAAAACGGGGTGACCCACGTTCTAGACTTTGATGTCGTCCGATATTCCCAAAGGACCTCGGGTAAAATTTCTCTCCATTTCCCTTTCGCACCGTCCAATCTTTTCTTCAAGTTTTGAATGATAGTTTTATTTGTTGACTCGGCCTGTCCGTTTTCAGTTGGATGGTTTGGTGTCGATAAGATCCTCTTGATTTTGTGTGCCTCGAGGAACTCCGTCACCTTGCTGCCGATGAATTGTTTTCCATTGTCACATACAATCTCGGAAGGTATCCCGAACCAACATATGATGTGGTCCCAAATGAAGTCAATAACTGCTTTTTTCCTGACTTTCTCGAAGGCATGTGCTTCCACCCACTTAGAAAAATAATCAGTCATAAACAGAATAAATTTAGCTTTACCTGGGGCCGCTGGCAGAGGGCCGACTATATCCATTCCCCACTTTATGAAAGGCCACATGGATAGGACCGAATGGAGTCGTTCTCCAGGATGATGGATCATCGGTGCGAATTGTTGACACTTATCACATTTTCTGACAAATTCCTTAGTATCTTTTTCCATGCTATCCCAGTAGTAACCTGCTCTGATAACTTTGCAAACCAAAGACTCGGCGCCAGAGTGATTCCCACAAGTGCCTTTGTGGATTTCTTGAAGGACATAATCGGTGTCCCCTAGCGCCAAACATACCGCCAATGGCCCATCGAACGTTCTCCTATACAATTGTTCCATCTTTATCCAATGCAAACCTAGCAGCCTTGGCTCGTAGGGCCATCGATTCTTTGGGGTCCGATGGGAGTTTTTCATTCTTCAAATAGTCAATATACTTATTCCTCCAGTACCACATTAGACTTGTTGAATTTATCTCGTCATGGCCCTCTTCAACCACAGACCTTGTTAATTGGACAACAGCACCCGGGACAGTGTCATCTTCATCGACTGAGGATCCCAGATTGGCAAGTGCATCGGTCTCGCTATTTTGCTCTCGAGGCACATGATCCAGAGTCCAATCCTTGAAGTGGTGCAAAGTTACCTGTAACTTATCCAAGTACCGTTGCATTCTATCCTCTCGAACCTTGAAGCTTTTATTTACTTAGTTTACCACCAATAGAGAATCGCACTTGGCCTCGATGATTTCTGCCCCCAAGCTTTTAGCTAGCTCGAGACCTACAATCTTAGCCTCGTACTCGGCCTTATTATTAGTTAATCTTGGAGTTTTGATAGATTGCCTAATAGTATTACCCACGGGGGCTTCAAGACAATGCCAAGCCCGGACCCTTTCACATTTGAGGCACCGTCCATGAAGAAGGTCCATACCCCCGATGTTTTACCTGAGCTTAACAGGAGTTCTTTCTCCACTTCGGGTACGAGGGTCGGCGTAAAAAATCGGCCACGAAGTCATCTAGGATTTGAGACTTGATGGCCGTTTAGGGTTGATATTTGATATCATACCTGCTAAGTTCGACGGCCCATTTGGCCAATCGACCCGATAGCTGGGGCTTATGCAAAACATTTCGAAGGGGTTAAGTGGTTAATACACATATATGATGACCTTGAAAATATGGTTTTAACTTTCGAGATGCGCTTATCAATGCAAGTGCTAATTTTTCTAAGTGAGGGTACCTAGTTTCAACATCTCCTTGAGTTCGTCTAATGTAATAAACAGGAAATTGCGTACCTTGCTCTTCTCTAACTAGTACCCACCTATCGCTATTTTGGACACTGCCAAGTATAGATAAAGCCCTTCATCTACCTTTGGGGTGTGAAGCAAAGGCGAGCTCGATATATATCGCTTTAATTCTTCTAAGGCTTGCTGGCATTCACGGTCCACACGAAATCCTTTTTCTTATTGAGCAAGGAAAAAACCGGTGACTCCGATCCGACGACCTCGAAATAAATCGACCAAAGGCAGTTATTCCCCTATTAGCCTTTGCACGACCTTCATTCTATCCACGATCGTGATATCCTCGATAGCCTTGATCTTATCGGGGTGGATTTCGATACCTCGATTTGACACCATGAAGCCGAGGAACTTACCCAAGACAACTCCGAAGGCACATTTCTCCGGGTTAAGCTTTATGTTGTATTTCCTCAAAATTGCAAATGTTTCCTGCAAATGAACTAAATTGTCCTCTACGCATAGGCACTTAACCAACATATCATCAATAATGACTTCCATTGTTTTACCTATTTGTTCTTCGAACATTTTGTTAACTAGGCGTTGGTATGTAGCTCCTGCGTTTTTAGCCCGAAGGGCATTACGTTCTAACAATAAGTTACAAACTTAGTAATAAACTATTACACCCTGCAATATTACATCTCGTCGTATTATATTGCGATGATGTTACACCTTGCAATATTAAATTACGACGATGTTGCACCTTGTAGTATTGTACGTTGAATTTGTCGTAAGGTAATTGATATCAGTCCAAGAAAAAGATTATTTGAAAATTATAAGCATTATACTATTTTAAAGAAGTGTAAAGTAAATTCGTGAAGGTGAGAGGAGAAACAAGTCAAAGAAAATGAATTTTCGTCCAAGTTTGGCATGTTGGGATAAAATACGGTCCGAGCAAATACCCGATGTTTATGGACTAGTTACTAGTACCATACAAGGTATCACATGGTCATGATAGTAAGGAGTATAAGGTATGTAAAAAGTGAGTAATATTTTAAGTAAGTTGAGATAATTCTTAATTATGTAGATATTTGGTTAATTGCGGATTTTTGGTGGAAGATTAACCATGTAATTAAGGAAATGGGTGGATAAAATTTGGATAACCTTAAATACACCATATGTGGTAGTGATCCAATTCTTGGACAATGACTCATTAGTAATTTGGTATATGTGTCACATTAAGGAGTATGAAGTGGCAAACTAATGAGAAAGTTTACACATTCATTTCATTTCAAAACATTTCCATATCAAAGGTTACCATCAGAAGTGTGGGGGAGGGAAACGTTAGAGTTCTTAAAGACATAACTATCAACCATTTATGATCCCTTCTAACAAATGGATTCCAAAAGTAAAAGTCAAAATCAAGAGTTAAAATACTCAGTTTTGGAGGAATATCCTTTTCTTTCTGTGAATGTCCAGAACCTTACATTATAACATGTTTTGCCACATCTTCTTGTATCGCCTTTGTTGCTTATAATTTGTTCCAACGTGTTATGCTAATTCAAAAAAAAAAGCCCGGTACAATCTTTCTCAAGAATATTATATGGATTTTTCCTTACTTCGATCCGCCGTTACGTATTTTCGCAAAAGCAAATCGGTTCAGGTATGTTAAAGCTATCACTTCTTTCCTTTTGGCATGATCTATACGACACGAACGAAATGAGCAAATACACAACTTCCATAAATGACTCTATTCATAGAAATACTAGAGATGCTTACGTTCTTTATTCCATATGTGTCATATTATTCTATCATCTGTTCATGTGTCTCAAAAAATACGTAAATTGGTAAAGTTTATTTCATGATATTAGTCGAAAGCATAATGGTCTTATGACACTCTGAAAGATTTTATTGACGTACTTCTCATGCATTACATTCATTTACATTGACCCAGGACCAGATGGCATTATATACACGTATATATGTATATGGGATTTGGGAAAAGGTTACGGCGTTATATACACACCACCGCCTGATCAGCTGGTAGACGTTGATGATTTGCCCACAGTGGCCGAAATGATATAATGGGATGACCTCAGAGGCTTGATGATGTTATGAACGCATATACCCATGCATGGTATGACATTTATACATATATGCATGACATTATAATATTAAATGATTCACAGAGATATTCAGATACACATGTTGAGTCTTTTACTCCATGTTTCTGTCATGTCTACTCTTTACTGATTTTCATTCCTTACATACTCGGTACATTATTTGTAGTGATGTTCCTTTTGCTTGGGGACGCTGCGTTTCATGCCCGCAGGTCCCGATAGACAGGTTGAGAGTCCTCCAAGTAGGATGTCAGCTTAGTAGAAGGTGTTGGTGCGCTCCATTTGCTCCGGAGTTGCTTATTTGGTTAGTATGATTTAGATATGTATTGTTTGGTATGGCGGGACTCTATCCTGACCTTTATAAAAATTATGTATTCTTAGAGGCTTGTAGACAGCTGTCATGTACATAAAAGATTATATGGCCTTGTCGGCCCATGTTCAGTACCCGAGTGGCCATTTTTGTCTTATAGGCCCGTACTTCATATGTTTAAGTTTGTATTCCCTCATGCTTTACTCCGGTCCATTTACCTATGATAGAATGATATGAAAGATACGTTACATTGGTACTCAGTTGAGTAAGATACCGGGTGCCCATCGCGGCCCATCGGTTTGGGTCTTGACAAAAGTTGTATCATAGCAGTTCTGTCATAGGGATTCTACAAGCCGTGTCTAGTAGATTCTTATTTATGGGTGTATCATGCACCACACTTATAAGCAGGAGGATACATGGCATTTAGGACTGTCACTCTTTCTTCTTACTCTAGATCGTGTGGTAGAGCTCGGTTGTAAGAACTCAATTTCCTAAATTCTATTTTATTCATAATACGACGATGCCTACATCTAGAAAGACGTTTAGTAAGGGATTGAATATAGCTGTGGAAGAATTGAGTTAGAGGAACTCAATTTTGCATCATGCTTATGATGTATATAAGGTATCTAGCAGAACATGATGATACTAAGACATGCAAGCTTCTTGATAAGGATCCCTAAGGCAAGAATGTCTATCCACTCTTATGGTAAGGAATAAGAGAATCAGAAGGTAGATACAAGTTTCAACAAATAGAAGAAACAAGGTGAAGAAGGGTATGAGGTACCTAATTAGTAGAGGTGAACATTACATACAATAAAGGAAGAGAAATATAAGCATTTTGAGATACCTTCATTAATAACAGAGGTATGTACAATTGGCCACACCATCTCAGCTATGCCCTATGGGGGTTTGTAGTTTAAGAAAAGGACAGAACATCAGAATCCGGTTGGGGTTAGAGTAACCCAAAATGGTGAATGAATTATTTGTATTAGTTGACATTTCCAAAGGATATTACAGATGTGCTAATAGATCTCCTTGTAAGGCACCCAGGTGATGCAATCTAGAATATTACCATTATATATGAATACTAGCATGATAAAAAAATTTAAAAAATTCCGAAGGTAGGCACTAAAATGCTTGGAAAGGATAAATATTACCTTAGTGTGACTCTCGTCCCTAGTAGAGCAAGGACGTTGAGCAACCCGAAGAGCCAATGAATGAAGCAAGGAGAGATAAAAGCGAAAGAATGTCTTATTGAAGTTTTCACAAGAAAGGGATAGGCTAAAATATTAGCAGAGTACTGAGAAGAGAGATAAGGAAAAATTATGAGTGAGATGTGATACATGGGTGAAAACGGTAGAGTGTTACAGAATCTATAGTCAAATGAAGAAAAAAAGACGAGATGTGACAGGCCTTGAGGTAACAAAAGAATATAGGCCATAAGGTCATATCCTCATTTCGAGAAATAAGTTTGTGCAATGCGACTACCAGAAGGAAAGGTTAGACCCAGAGTAATAGAAATCAGTATAGACTGGTGAACAAGGTAAACTAAACATGAATTAAGGAATGAGTGATTTGATAATGATCGGCATCATGATAATTTCAGATTGCGTTTCGGCCATAATAGGATGGACAACAGAAGAGGATTCATAAGAAATTCAGAGAAAGGTCATTCAGGAAGACGCTTCCCTAAAGCAAGCAATGTGAGCAAAGTTAAGCTTAAGGGACTGTATGTGCCAGTTGCGCTAAGTGTCATCATCTCGAGTAAGGTAATTTGTTATCCTTGGTACAGAATGATTGTCGCAAGGCAAGTAAGGATCATTAATATTGTGAAACGACGCCAAAGATGAAGAGGTAAAACATCTATAGGTAGATTCTCGTGGCTTCAGCTCTTAGTACTCCCCTAAAGGAGGGGGGGATATGGAGTGATATGGCATTAAATCGGAATTAAGTTGTTCTAGTGACTATGAAATGGTAAAGGAAGAATACGATAAAAATGAAAAAGGAATGAGATGGCACTTATCCAAAATCCTACAGATATGCTAAGATTCCGGAATATTGTGCAAGAACAACGTCAAGGAGAGAAAGTAAAGGTTCCTGCCTGAGCTGTTATTAATAAATAAGGAGCCAGTGTGAGACGTAAGTTAAGACAAAGGAAATAACTCAAGAAAGATTATGCGGAATATTTATATAATAATGGGTCAACGAGTAATTAGTAATTGATCAGGAAGAGCCCATTTATGGCTAAACAGTAGGTTACAGACGAGTCAGTAGATTGTATAAGATAAACTTAGTAAACCCCAACATGGAGAATTACTTAGTAAACCCCAACATGGAGAATTTAGCTCCGCAGTAATGTCATTATAATACTGGAGATATATTCAAATAAGAGTCGGGATAGTTAAAGGTACCGTATGAGTGTTACAGAAATAAAAAAGAGTGCCACTGGGAAGACATTTAAAATATTAGTTTAGAAGCAACCCTACAAGCACAAGGGCGTGGAGGTAAGTAACTACGGATAAGTATAGGTAAGGAAGGACATTAGAAGGCCCGTCGAGTATACAATGTAATAGGCTTACAACTTTACAAGAGTTAGAGGGTCTTCCTTAAGTACTACAATGAAAGACTGGCTGAGGAAACAAGGAAGAAGGCTTCAATCTAAGCACAACAACCTAAAGAAGAAATGGACATATGACAACAGTTTCCAAACAACATTGTATGCACTCCCTAAGAAAGTGGCACCTACTGTGGCTAATGAACAAGGAGTAAAATCAGAAGTAATATTCAAGATCATATGAATTGTATGGAATTTCAATATGTGTGGGCACTAAGATAAACTAAGTATGGACGCAACAAGGGGTAGAAGGACCAAGAAAAGTAATAGCTTACATTTAAAGAAAGCTAAGATGGAAAGAAAGGAATTATTCGATCAATGATCCAGAGTTGGTTACGTTATGAACTCACTTAAGGGTTCGAAGTTTTATACATACAACATATACAACCGTAGAAGATTCTGGTATATGTTAAAAGAAAGAATTGAGCCCAGGTCATAGACAAAGGATTGAATTATTAAAGGATTGTATCATGGATATTCCTCAGCGCCCATGAAAGGCTAAAGTAATAACTAATGCCAGGAGTCGCAGATCGGAAGATAGCTTAAGCCTACATAAAGGCTGATTAGAAAGAAGGGGAAACTAAAGAGTTACATCGACTAAGTAAAACAAGAGCGGACCAAGAGAATTATAGCCCTCAAGATCACTCTTAAATAGCAAAGGTATAAGAGAGATGGTACAATCACCATATTTTATAACGGCTTTACGATGAAGCCAATTGAAGACTATCAGCCTCATAAGAATTTAGTATGGAGCTCCCACCGAATTGTATAGGCACCAGTGGTGCAAGTATTATAATAAAGTTTTAAATGGTGGATGTGATTTATACCTATGTGGGAGGGAGGTTATGAAAGAAATAGAAGAATGTGAGGTGATATTTTAAAGTAAGTAAGGTAAAAGTAAAAAACGTAGGAAATACTCAAGTATAGAAGGATGAGAGTGGTCCATACTTTAGGTAAAAGACTAGAAGTGCTGAGATTCAGTATCCAGGAATGATAGCAGCGTCATCAGTGGCATACCTTCCAACCTATGGTTTCTAAGTACCAAAAGGTCTAATTAGAGAGTAAAAGAAGAGTTAGAGATGATGCGATGTCTCGCTTGATATTCCGGAAAAAGAAAAAAAATATAAGGGAATCGATCGCAAGCTAAAGTATGATAGAACAACCAGGTTTTAGAAAGACAAGAGTAAGGATAAGAAGAAGGCAAGCGAAAAGGTGACGAAAATGGATAAGTCCTCGGGATTAAGCCCGTGAAAATAAAGAGGCTGATGGTTCCTCTAAGTTATAGAAAGTTCAATATAGCCTGAATGAACTAAAAGGTGTCTGAGACTAGTAGTATTCAGAAGAGATAGGATGCTGCCCTAATAACATAATTAGGGTGTAATTGTGATAAATAAAGAATGACATTTGGGACTTCGCTTAAGTAATGATTTAAAAAAAAGGGAAGAGGGGTTCATGAATTGTAAGGGACTAAATACCCATATAAGGTGAGTCACATTGGGATGCTATAAAGTACGGTTATGGAAGTATAGTATCACCCTGAGGTGGATCAATCTAATTACTCTAGATGTCCCTGATGAGACATGAACCCTAGCGGCAGTGTTACATAAAAGATCAAGTTATCAGTGGTAGATGATGAATCAACATTAAGGTGAATCAACAATAGATGGATAAAAGTCTAACAATATGAGGTGAGATTACACCATCAGTCTTAAGGATAAGCAACTAGAGTAACCTGGAGTTGGTTGCAGACCTCAGTAACGATAAATTGAAGTAAGAATTATGATATAGTATGACCTACGTAGAGGCAGTAAAGTCATACGAATGGATAATCAGGTCGATGGAATAAGATATAGCCATATTTGCAATTTTACAAAGTATCGAGCGAAGAACTTCAGTACATCTATAGATGCCCAGAGAAGGCTTCCTATTAAACCTTGTATATATTTACAAAGTAAGTCCTAGAGATTGACTAAAAGCTAAGAAGAAAAAGGAGAGAAGAGTTACATAGGCACACTTACAAGGTCAATATCGTAGAGGCTACATGATAGAAGGTAGCAACAATTACGATATTGGAAGGAATTCGATCATAAATCATGGCGTGAGAAAGAGGCCTAAATGGCAAGGAGAGTATTAAGGTATTCACAAGAGCTATAAGATGAAAATGATAACAACATCAGTCAACATTTGAGGACGAATGTTCCAAAGGGGGAATGATGTTACACCCTGCAATATTACGTCGATATTACGTCTCGTAGTATTATATTATGATGATGTTACGCCTTGCAGTATTAAATTACGACGATGTTGCACCTTGTAGTATTGTACGTTGAATTTGTCGTAAAGTAATTGACATCAGTCCAAGGAAAAGATTATTTAGAAATTATAAGTATTATGCTATTTCAAAGAAGTGATAATTAAATTCGTGAAGGTGAGAGGAGAAGCAAGTAAAAAAATGAATTTTCGTCCAAGTTTGGCATGTTGGGATAAAATACGGCCCGAGCTAAAATACCCAACACTTATGGACTAGTACCATACAAGGTACCACATGGCCATGATAGTAAGGTGTATAAGGTATGTGAAAAGTGAGTAATATTTTAAGTAAGTGGAGATAGTTCTTAATTATGTGGATATTTGGTTAATTGCGGATTTTTGGTGGAAGATTAACCATGTAATTAAGGAAATGGGTGGATAAAGTTTGGATAACCTTAAATCCACCCAACGTGGCAGTGAGCCAATTCTTGGACAATGACTCATTAGTCATTTGGTATATGTGTCACATTAAGGAGTATGAAGTGGCAAAATAATGAGAAAGTTTACACATTCATTTCATTTCAAAACTGTTACATCTCGCGTTTTCGTACGTTAAAAGTTTTGTCTTCAGTTAATTGATGTAGACTCGGGGATGAGGTCATCTTGACGTTAACGTACTTACGCTATTTATAACAAGCGATGAATAAATATTATGAAGGATAAAGGGGTACACGGATTAACGAAAACGAGTTTCATTGAAAGTAGACAATTTGGAATAAAATACAGGTCGAGCGATAATACCCGATATTTTTGAACTAGTACCATGCAAGGTACGACCACGGTAGTATAATATATAAAGTATATATGAAGTATTTTAAAAAAAAATAGAATTTTAAGTAATTTGTGGTAATTTTTAAATTATGCGGGTAATTGATTAATTATCGGGTAACAGAACATCACCCGATTAACTAATAAGTGGATAAAACTTAATTAATTATATCCATAAAGAAATGTGGCAGTAGACCACAGTCATATGTGCTTGGTATGATGAAAAGTGTAAATCATTTTGGTCTTAGTCAAATTTAGTCATATACATTAGAGAGCAAATTCAATCCCTTCTTCAAGTTCAAAAACGCTATAGAGCAGAAGCAATTTCTTAAAATTCAAATATGTTTGGAGAAAAATCAATTCCTTCTTAAGTTCAAATAAGTTTGGAGCAGAAGCAAAAATTAGATTCTGAAAACTTCCAACGAAAATTTGTTGAAATAATAGCAACGTAAAATTTTGCGGTTCTAAAAGAGTACGGTGCAATCTTCACCAAGAATATTATATGGAGTTTTCTCTATTCCAGGTATGTTAAGGTCTTCCCTTCTTTCTTTTGGCATGTTCCAAATTATACTGAAGAAACGAGCAAATACACAGTTTCTATAAATTTCTCTATTCATAGAAATAGTAGGGGTGTCTATATTCTTGATTCCCCATAAGAATTATTATTATCTTCTGTTCATGGGTCTCAGAATAATAGGCAGTTGGAAAAGTTTATCCTGAAGAAATATCGAGATTATTACGTATTTTTCATGCATTTTACTCATTTATACATGTGCATTGACCCATGACCAAATGATATAATTGTATACGGCGAAATTAGAAGACTTGATTTCTCACTGTCAAGACATTTCAGAAGCATGCCCCGGGACCCCGAGGGTGGGAGGCCGTGATCGAGTTCTAGACCTTGGGACTCGTCGAAGCACGACTCGAAGGAAACAAAGAACAAAGTCAGGACAGAGGGGGAAGCCCCCTAGGCACATGGCTACATCTCACAGGATTGGCCTATTTGGAGCCTATGCTGAGGCATCACGTCAAGCCATCCCATCGCCGTACTTTGTAATTAATCTCCACTTGCTTGTAGCCGAGTCTCCCCTCCTATATAAAAGAGACTCGCCCTACCTTGTAAAGGGCTGATGTTACTCCATTCTCTCCACAAGTGCAATAATATCTCTCTCTCTCTCTTTTCTTCTAAGTTGTTCGCTCTCACTGGCCCGAGGCCGTTTTAGTATTTATCATTCTCTTATTTGTTCCTCACTACTTTGCTCAATATTGGAAACATAGAGCCTTGATCGATCATATCTCTGACTGTTAGCCCATTTTTGACTGCCCCTGATAGTTCGAGATCGATATTAACGCCGACGCCGAGGTCCCATCGACCATATATGCACCCGGGCAACAGCCCCCCTTCGGTTTGGTTACTGCCTCTTTTTAACTGGAGCTCCATCGTTAAACTTAACATTCTTAGCATCAACTGCTCTAAAAACTAGCTTGGGAATAGATCACGTATTTTTAGAATCCCATTTACAAATTTAATTGTTGTTACCATTTTCACGGTAAACAGTTTGTCACCCACCGTGGGGCTAAAATAATAGTGATTATTTTCTTGCCGATTTTGTCACACAAACGCACGTTATCTTTCACATTTTTCCTTGCCCAAGATCTTTATTTCAGGATAACGCACAGCTCGGTAAGCAAAATCGAGAATGACTACCCCGAAAGTCACAACGAAGATAGTATGGCTGCTCCAAAGGTTGGCGCGACACCGCAGGACCCTGATAACACATTTGGATCGATTCAAGAGGACGCAGGCTTGCAAGGCGCTCAACAGGTCAACAAAGCCTCGCACACCAATGGTAGCACACAGCGTGTTGACCAACAGGAAGCTCAAAAAACCCAGGCCTGGATAGAATAGGAAGTTAATATTCATATTATTTTTGAAATGTTGTAGGCACGACAGTTGGTTATCGCACCACTGCAAAGTCGCCTAGAGACTCCCAATGCAGTAGCGTCGGGAACATCTCCTTACGTCGAGCTAGTACCCGAGAGATCAAGTAATGACGGATTGGTAACCGACCCCGCCGCAGTGAGGATGCTTAGCAATCTCTTCCAAAAGAATCGAATCAGGTTCGTGGAAGCTCTTACAACAACTGTCTCCCGAGGAAACGATCCCAGAACTCGCTTCACAGAAATCCGGAACGCCGAAACTCCCTAGGTGCGACAGGACCTCGGATCCCTATGGGCGCACCACCACTTGCGCGTGCTCATTCAGAGGTAGCGACCTCCAAGATGATGAGTTCGAGCCCGTCTCGCTAAGGAAGTTTGAAGAAACTCTCTCGAAAGAAACCATGACGCAACGCTACTGCCTGACACCTGACCTCACAGACTCGCTTACCATACCAGCGTGGTCCTCTACGAAAGCATGCGCCGATGCCATCAAATTATTATTGAGAGGGCTCGATACACCTGAGGCCGAACGAAGAAGAAATGAAATGTTGCGGGAAGCCGCACCCCATTCCCTGATTGGACGAATGAGATCGCTCCCAGTTTTGGATGATCAGGAAACACAGGCATTCACCCGAAGCTTAAACGAAGCATACCCAACAACTCCAGGACATTGCAAGTGAAGCCTGATCAGATACCCAGCCAAAGTCTGGTTGGATGCCCACACCCGGCACAAGCCCCAAATCGGCACCGTGGAAAACCGTCCGAGAACCTCCTCGGGTCCGATATATCCAAGCAGACTCCCGGCAAAGAAGCTGATGCCAGACAGATGGAGGTATCATCCATACGCCGCAAATGGAAGGAACTACTTGAGATGCAACCTACCTCGCAACAATAGGGAAATAGCCCGAGGGCCACACCCTCGAAGAACCTCCAATAGAACCAGATTCAACAAGGCACAGCTGGCAGGGAAACCCCGCCCAGCCGAGTACGATTTCAGCATTTCTATACCAAACATCGTGATTACCATAAGTGAAACCAGGAATGCCAGGCGGCTCAAACCTATTCGACCAAGACCCCTACAAAAGAACCATGGCCCGACGCAAGAACCGTGGGGCGTGCGGGGGTACCGGCTCAAAAGAACGACAACCATACTATTCGATAGAGATCGCCACTAAGTATCATCGAGCGGTCAGGCTCGAGTCTATCTCCGAGGGAGGAAGGAGATCGGGAAAAATGAAGCTGACAAGCCACAACGTATTGCCACGACGGTAAAGGGGCGGCAGCACCCTTCAAATATCCATAAAGTGTAGAGTAAAAGTGCTCATCGTCGGGAAAAGACCGGTCCGAGGAATACACCCGAAGGACACCCTTGTATCCAAGGAAAGAGACACCGAGATTTCACCTCGGCCTTATATTAACGCATTGGTAACCCCTTCCTTCATTTGACCTATTTCAAATAAAACTTGTTTTCATGAATACAGATGGTTCGATCAATTATACCGACGATGTCAGGCCTAAGCCAATAGGGCAGTTCAGACTAACGAACCTAATCACTCCCACACCTCGCATCTTTGATGGATTCCAGACGTCGATGCCACTACAATCAGGAATGCCGCTCCCTCTATACAGCCCGCTTGAGTTTGTACTGGAATGCTGAGCCCGTGAAACACAGATGTTTCATTCAAGTGACAGCGGGTATATCACCCGGAGGAGACTTTGACCCCATTTAGCCAAAGGGATGAAACTCCCCGACAGAGGTGACACTAAAGCATTCGACAAGGAGCTACACGCGAAGAGAGGAAATCCCTCACCACATGACCCATCGTCGGCATCAATGCCTTCGCCCTCGAAGGGATCAAAGGGTAAGCAGAACCATATCTTCGGCCAAGGATGGTTGAACATAGTCGAAGGCTGTATCAGGGCTCGTGCCTCGAAATGTCGCCTACGCATCCCGCAGCAAGGAAGAACTACTCCGCTCCTTTGCTGTTTCTTTTCTTTTACTAACCTATATGCAGGCAGTCAACCGAGGTATTCAGAAGTACTGAAATCCACTCGGAGATCCAAGGCCTCTGCGGGATGCGTAGGCGACATTCGTGCTTCCGCAACTGCCTTGAAGCATATGCAATAACTTTTCCATGCTGCATTAGAACACATCCCAATCCAACCCTGGATGCATCACAATATACCACATAACCTTCAGATCCTTCAGGAAGTGCTAGAACAGGTGCTGATGTTAAGCGTTTCTTCAACTCATAAAAGCTCCTTTCACATGCATCAGACCATTGGAACTTAACGGCTTTGTGTGTCAATTTTGTCATGGGAGCAGCAATAGAAGAGAAGTTCTCAACAAATCTCCGATAATAACCAGCTAAGCCCAAGAAACTACGAACTTCCGTAGGAGTTGTGGGTCTAGGCCAGTTTTGTACTGCTTCAATTTTCTGACCATCTACCTTAATACCTTTATCGGAAACGATATGCCCAAGGAAAACCACTGAATTCAACCAAAATTCACATTTGGAGAATTTAGCATATAATTTCTGATTTTTCAAAGTCTGCAACACCACACGCAAATGATCCTCATGTTCTGCTTCTGATTGAGAATATACCAGAATATCATCAATGAAAACAATTACAAATATATCTAGAAATGGCTTGAAAACCCGATTCATTAAATCCATAAAAGCTGCTGGCGCATTAGTAAGACCGAAAGACATCACAAGAAATTCATAATGGCCATATCTAGTCCGGAAAGCCGTTTTCGGAATATCTCTCTCCTTAACTCGCAATTGGTGCTAGCCGGATCGAAGGTCAATCTTTGAGAAATATTTGGCACCTTGCAACTGATCAAACAAATCATCAATTCTGGGTAAAGGGTACTTGTTTTTGATAGTCACTTTGTTGAGCTGGCGATAGTCAATACACATTCTTAACGAACCATCCTTCTTACGAACAAACAATACTGGTGCACCCCAGGGAGATGTGATGGGCCTGATAAAGCCCTTATTTAGAAGATCCTTCAACTGGGCTTTCAATTCTTTTAACTCAGCAGGAGCCATTCTGTATGGAGGAATAGATATTGGTTGAGTATCTGGAAGCATATCAATAGCAAAGTCGATTTCTCTTTCTGGAGGAAGACCAGGAAGTTCATCAGGAAATACATCAGGAAATTCATTCACGACGGGAACCGATTGAAGGGTTGGAGATTTCACCTCCATATCATGCACTCGTACCAAATGATAGATGTACCCTTTCAAAATCATCCTTCGAGCTTTAAGGTAAGAAATAAACTTTCCCTTAGGCGCTGCAGCATCACCTTTCCATTCAATAATAGGCTCACTTGGAAAATTAAAACGAACAATCTTTGTCGAGCAATCTACATTGGCATAACAAGAAGCCAACCAATCCATACCCATAATGATATCAAAATCAACCATTTCTAGCTCATGCAAATCAGCTAACGTATGGCGGTCATGAATCTTCACGTCACAACTTCGATATACCCGTCTAACTACAACAGACTCACCCATTGGCGTAGATACCTCAAAGGAATTTTGCAACAATTCAGGCTCTCTATCCCATTTACTAGCAACTAAGGGGGAGATATACGACAATGTAGAACCAGGATCTATCAAGGCATACATATCGATAGAAAAGACAGATAGTATACCTGTAACCACGTCCGGAGATGACTCTAAATCCTGACGACTCAATAAAGCATATATGCGATTCTGCTGACCTCCTGAACCAGAAGCTCCAAATCTTCCCCTACCCCTGCCAGTTGATGTCTGCATACTCTGTCTAGGAGGACGTACCGAGGAAGAAGAAGCCCCTGCAGATGCTGTCGGCTGAGCCATACCCCCTCCACCTGTCATCGGACAATGTCTCATAATATGACCTGGCTGTCCACATGTATAACATGCATCAGAACCCTGGCGACATGGTCCAAAATGATTTCGGCCACATCGATCACATCTAAGAAACTGAGGCCTCATCTGACTGAACTCGCCTCTAAACTGTGGAACTGGGGTCCGTGAACTCTGACCTGGACCAGAATAAGTGGTCCGATCCTGACGCTGTCCCTGAAACTGTGGCGGTGCACTGGCTGCCAGATAAGACTGGCGCCGGGGAAACTGTGGCCTAAATCCACCTCGAAACTCTCTTATGTTACCTGCGAACCGCGCCCTCTTCTGTTGCCCTCTATCATGCTCTCGATTGGCTCGTTGTTGCCTCTTGCGATCCTCTAGACCCTGTGCATATGCTTGAATATGGGCAATATCCATTCCTTGATTTAGAGAAGCTGTAGTGCACTCATTTATCAAGTGTGCCCCCAAACCACTAACAAACTGGTGTACCCGATCACTCATATCAGCAACAATCGTAGGAGCATACCTAGCCAAAGAGTTGAACTGCATGCTATATTCCCGAACGCTCATATTACCCTGTTCTAAGTGTAAGAACCTATCTCGTCGGGCTCTTCGAAGCTCGATTGGCAAATATTGCTGTAAAAATGCCTCAGAGAACTCCTTCCATGTCACTGGTGGCACATTAGGCCCCCGAGTTTGCTTCCAAGTCTCATACCATGTCACAACAACATCACATAGTCTATAAGAAGTAAACTCCACTGACTCAACATCCGTGGCATGTATAATTTGTAAGGTCCGTTGCATAAGATCCAGAAAATCCTGTGGGTCAGCATTATGATCAATCCCTGTAAATACTGGAGGATCCAAGTTGATAAAGTCTCAAACTCTTGCACTCACGGACCTATCAGCAATACCGAAGGTCTGGTGTTGGGCTTGGGAGGCCACTATTCGAGTCAGCAATTGTACAGCACTCCGCATGTCTAGGTCCTGATCAAGAACAACTGGGAGAGGGCCTGGAGGTATGTTAGCTCCTCTACGCTCTTCCGGGGGTGGTGGGGGTACTGCCCCGGAAGCCTGAGAATCAACCTCATTCTGTGGCTCATGTTGATCTACATTAGCAGGTGGCACCTGACTTGTGCCCTCTCCCGCCTCCTCATCCAACCTCTGAATAAATTTCATAGCCACTTGTCGTCTCCTAGTGTTAGGCATCACTGAGAAGGTAAACAAAAAGAGAATTAGGAATGAACACTTATGATTAGGCTCTATTGCACGATCTAGATCAAGAAGAAAGTAATAATCCTAAATGCCCAATAGCCTCATGTTTATAAGTGTGGTGCACAACACACCATAAACAAGACTCTACTAGACACGGCTTGTAGACTCCCTAGGACTGACCTGCTCTGATACCAAGTTTGTCACACCCCAACATTGGGAGGTGTGGCTGGCACCCGATGCCCGAAGGCCCGAGCGAACCAACCATGAGATATGATCTGAAATATAATAACCTGCAGGCAGAAGAGCCCAACACGACATATATATATATATATATAAACTAGGCCAACAAGGCTGTAACAACAGTATAACAGCTATCCAGAAGGCCGATAGGGCGATACGAAAAATATATATATACAATGACCGCTAGTCTGCAAGCCTCTAAGAGTGTAAGACAATCTCAACAGGGCGGGACAAAGCCCCCGACATGCCCAAAACCACACATATACATCTGTAATAGTACCTATGGACTCAAAGTCAGCAACTCCGAAGAAGTGGAGTGCGAAACCCAACGCTGATCCTGGGGGTCCTACTGAGGAGGCACGCCACTCTGTCTATTCGAACCTGTGGGCATGAACACAGCGCATAAAAATGCGTCAGTACGAAATATGTACTGAATATGTAGGGCGACAAGTGTAACATGAAAAATGTAATTAACAATAGAAGAGACATAGAGATAATTTGAATTCTGAAACTAGCCTCGGTAGGAAACTAAAATTCAACATGGATATAAATGTATGCTCGTGACACCGTCGTTCACTATCGCTACTTATAATATATCACATTATATAATAATAAATCCCTCTGTGGGGCTATAATATCCATAACATACCCGGCCATAATAAAGGCTCGGTAGAATCGTACCCGGCCACGTGGAGCTCGGTAATCCCAACTGATCAGTGGTTACACAATATGTGTCATACCCGGCCGTCTATAGTGCGGCTCGGTAATGAAAGTAAATACATACATGTACTAAATCATGAATTATATAGGTGCAATGCGAAACCAACCTTAAAAGACGTATTCTAAGAAGAGTCGAAGTGGCCTATCATCATTATTCCTCAACTATCATGGTTGTTGCTAAAATATATAATTTTTCAACTACGAGCCAACAAGTACTAAGAACATGAGAGTTATGTATTATGAATACCTTTGAAGTAAGTGTTCCTTATTCATGATTTATATGAATGTCGAAATGAGAACGAGTAAAAAGGCTCTAGTTCTTTTTAAGCAAGGAACAAGGAAATCCGAGAATTCATAGATATCCTCTAGAGTAAGCAATCTATGAGAAAAGATCAGGTCTAAGCATCTTTATAAGCTGAAGGTGAAATAACTCGAATCCGACGAGACAATTCGATAAACGTTTATTCGAATTCTAGTCATGCCGAAAAGTATAGCGAAAGCCCCACATACCTTGTCGATGGGGTTATATACTGTTTCCAAGACCTCAAAAGCCTTAGGAATGATTTCCTACATAATACAAACCATTAAAAAATCAAATTCAAGCTCATAGCTTAAATAATTCTTCATTTAGACATTTACGCGAACAACTTGTGGCCATGAATTTGTAGACTCTTTTGTAGATTAATTTCCCCCCAACACACCACCAAATTTTTCTTTACTACATCTCCTCATCAACAGAATTCCATCCATGTCTTCACAGATCAAAACAACACAATAAAACCATATAGAACAGCCCCAACAATCAAGCCATATTAATAGAGGTTTCTTAAGAAAAATCAAGAATATTTCTATAGAGGTTTCAACTATTTCTTAAGAATTCTTATGGTAGAAGTTTACAAAGATCAAAGAGAAGTTAAATCATACCTTACGTGACCAGAATTACTCAAAATTCGAAATTACTTCAAGGCGGAGTCTTGCTATGAAAAGTGAAACACCGAAGAATTCACGATTCCGAAGCTACCATGGTGTTCTCCATCTTGAGGATGACTAAATTGTTGTTATGCTTGGCTAGATGGATGGGAGAAGTTTGAGAGAAAATCCCTAGGTTTTTGGTTCTGTTTTGGAGAGGATAAAACGCAGGGGTTCTGTTTTAAAAATTGACTTAAATAAGGAAATTTTGACTAAACCCGACTAGGCACACTGTTCCCGTAACAGTGTGCACCCCTGTACGAAAATATTAATATCTCTCTACTCCAAAGTCGTATTAATGAACGGTTTGTTGCGTTGGAAACTAGACTCATAGACCTTCGATTCGGTAGGTATAACACACCATAACTCCCAGTATATTGAGAGAAACGCTCATCAACATTTTATCCAAATTTCAGTAAAATTTAAACCCGTAACTTGCGCGCGATCTTTGTCGAATTTTTAATCACAACTCAAATGACTTCCGATCTTAATGTATAACTATCACATCATTTAAATATTTCATAGAAATTATCTTCCTATCGAATTAGCCCATTTACAGCATGATAACGCCGAATACACAAGGTGTAACACATCAACTCCGCCAATGATCATGTGGATTACATGTTGTGGTTGTTCTTGTTCATTTTTCCTTGCATCTCTCTCCCTAAAGTGATTCTTAGCTCGATCACTTAGGAATTCTTGAAGGTGGCCCTCGTTGAACAACCGGGCCACTTCTTCCCTTAGCTACATGCAGTCTTCTGTTCTATGACCATGTGTGCCATGATATTTGCACATCAAGTTCGGGTTTCTTTGAGAAGGATCAGTTTGTATTAGCCTGGGCCACTTGGTGTCTTTGATTCTCCCAATAGCTAAGACAATCCCTGACGCATCTATGCTGAAGTTGTACTCTGATAATCGAGGAGCCTCTACGGGGCCGGTATGTTTATCGAACCCGCTCTTACTCATGAGTACCCAAGAACTTTGACCTCAATTGTTTCTCCGATCACTCCGAGGAGTGTTACGGCTTGGGTCGATGTTCCTTCGATCAGCATATGGCTGATACTGTTCTTTGTTGAATCTTGATTCCCGGTCTGTGTCCCTTGAGGGCTTGGCTGCGAATATGTTAGGATGAACTGAACCCGAGGGGGCTCCCAACTGGTCATCCTCGACCCTAATTTTTGACTAGTAACGATTGTGCACATCCGACCATGTCACAGATGGATATTCGATCAAGTTCTACTTTAATTGTCGAGATGCAATCGAGCTTCTTTCATTCAAACCCTGCATGAAAACTTGTACTTCCCAGTCATCCGAGACCGGTGGTAACTCTATTCGTTCCATCTGGAACCTAGATACGAATTCCCTTAACATCTCGTCGTTCCTCTATTTTATCTTGAAGACGTCCAATTTTCTCGTGGCCCACCTTTATGGCCCCAGCGTCAAACGAATCAATAGAGTTAGTGTCACGACCCAAACCGATGGGCCGTGGCGGGAACCTGGTACCTTACTTGACCGAGTACCAACGTAACGTATCTTTCTTATTACATCATCATATACATGTGACATACAGGCCTAATAGGCTAACATTATCATTTATAAACTCAAAACATAGGCCGACAAGGCCGTACAATCTTTCACGTATACGATATATGTCTACAAGCCTCTAAGAGTACATATATGTCATAAAGGTCGGGATAGAGTCCCGCCATACCAAACAATACACATCTAAATCATACTAACCAAACAAGCAACTCCGAAGCAAATGGAGCGCACCAACATCTTCCGCTGAGCTGATAGCCTACTTGGAGGGCTCTCGACCTGTCTATCAGGACCTGCGGGCATGAAACGCATCGTCCCCAAGAAAAAGAGACGTCAATACGAATAATGTACCGAGTATGTAAGACACATAAATAAGTACATAAGAGACATGGAAGAAATATAGAGTACATGACTCAACCTGTAAGTCTGAATAACTTTTGTAAATCATAAATTACTTTTAGCGTCATGCATATGTGTATAAATGTCATGTCGTGCATATGTACATGTTTCATAACATCATCAGCCTCTGAGGGCATCCCATCATATCATATCGTCCACTGTGGGCAAAATCATCATTGTATACCGGCTGATTAGGTGCTGGTGTGTATATAACGCTATAACCTTTCTCATATACCATTTACATATATATACATACATATATATATGCGTATATAACGCCGTTTGAATCATATTTCAGCATTATGGGCAACATCATCATTATATACCAGCTGATCAGGTGGTTGTGCGTATATAACGCCGTAACCTTTTTCCCGTATCCCATATAAATATAATATACATATATATGTTTATATAACGCCATCTGATCATGGGTCCATACACATGTATAAATGGGTGAAATGCATGAAAAATACATAATAATCTTAATATTCCTTTCGGATAAACTATTTCAACTGCATATTATTGTGAGACCCATGAACAGAAGATAATAATAATTCTCATGGGGAATCAAGAATATAGACACCCCTACTATTTTTGTGAATAGAATAATTTATAGAAAACTATGTATTTGCTCGTTTCTTTAGTATAATTTGGACCATGCCAAAAGAAAGAAGGGATAGCCTTAACATACCTGTTCCTGGAGTTATTGAACGGAATGAAGCTTCTGCTTCCGTGAACTGTGTTGAACGAAATTCTGCCTGAATCCCTTTGAAATTTTGAACGAAATTGTGGTGGCCTTTTGAAATTTCTATCGAAATATTTTTGGCTAAAGGGTGAAATTGTTTGGACGAAATAGCAGTCACATTCTTGGTTTCAAACCAAGAACAAATTGAGGCTAAAGTCATGAGATGTTAAAGACAGCCAAGAATGAAGTTTGCTTCTATTTTTTTGGTTTTTAATGGACTTGATACTAATTTGATGTGTCATATTAGTGGGTTTATCAGATTCCTTGTAGGGATACGATTAGACACCTATTTCAATTGTTTATGAGTTATCCTCTTTAATTAGTGGCCTTGTGCCACGTGGGTGGGGTGATTAGTTTATTAAATTTTTCCACTTATTAGTTAATCGGGTAATGTCCCGTTACCTGGTAATTAACCAATTACCCGAAAATTTGAGAATTATTCTCACTTACTTGAAATATTACTCATTTTTCACATACCTTATACGCCTTACTATTATGGTCATGCGGTACCTTGTATGGTACTAGTTCATAAATATCGAGTATTTTAGCTTGAGCCGTATTTTATTCCAAAATACCAAATTTCAACAAAATTCATTTTCTTCGACTTGCTTCCCCGCTCACCTTCACGAATTTATTCATCACTTACAATCCTTATAATCTCCAAATAATCTTTTCCTTGGACTGATGTCAATTACCTTACGTAAAATTCAACGTACAATACTACAAGGTGCAACACTGTCGTAACTTATTACTGCGAAGCGTAGCATCACCGTAATGTAATACTGCTCGGTAGAACACTATCGTAACTTAATACTATTGGACATAACATCATCGTAATATATTACTGCAGAGGGTAATATTGTCATAATATAATACTGCAGGACGTAATATTGATGTAATATTGCGGGGTGTAACATCATTCCCCCCTTTGGAACATTCGTACTTGAATGTTGTCTAATGCTCTTATCATTTTCATAACTTATATCTTCCGAATACTTTAGAACTTTCCTTTCCATCTAGGCGACTGTTCTGTGAATAAGTTCAAAGTCTAGGGCATCCCCCCTTAGGCCTCCTTCTCACACTACAACTTGTAGTCGGAATCCTTCCAATCTTGTAACTATTGCTACCTTTCAGCATGCAACCTGTATAGTTTTGATCTCATAAGTGTCTTCAATCTCTAGGCTTCACATGTAGAGCTTGATAAGATGTCCCTTTGGGTATTTATGAGTATACTGAAGTTCTTCGCCCGGTACTTGGTTGAATTCACAAATATTGTTATATCTCATCGCATAGGTCTGTTTAACCATTCGTATGAATTTACTTCCATAACTCTTACTTTAATTTATTATTGCTGAGGTCTGCTACCAAATCCCAGCTTACTCTCGTTTCTCATTCCATATGTATAAATTTAAGTCCTTTAATGCTTCCTCATTACTGTTCATCTTTAGAATGATGGCCTAATCTTATCTCATACTTTGTAACTTTTGTCCATCCATTATTGATTCACCTCAATATTGATCTACAATATACCACTGATAACTTAACCTTTTATGTAATATTGCTGCTAGGATTCACGTTTTATTGGGGAACGTCTGAAATGATTAGATTGATCCACCTGGGGCGATACCCTGCTTTCATAGCTGTACCTCACAGCATCCCAATGCGATTCACCTTGCATGGGTACTTTAATCCTGTCCAATTTCATAAGATCCGTTTCTTTTCTTCGTTGAATCATTACTCAATCGAAGGCCCAAATGTCATCTTTTATCTATCACAATTACACCCTCAATCTATTACCAGGGTGGCATTCTCAATGTTAATAGTTTTAGACTCATTTGAGTTCATTCAGGCTATAGTGAGCTTTGTATAATTTAGAGAAACCATCTACTCTTCTTGTTTTCATGGGCTTAATCCTGAGGACTTATCCATTTTTATTACCTTCTCACTCGCCCTTTCTTATCCTTACTCTTGTCTTCTAGAACCTTGTCGCTTCACCATACAATGGCTTGCGACCTACACAACTCTATTTATATTACTTGCAACCTTTCAACTTGCTTGCATCATAGATTTTCTTATGTCATTATGGGACATCAAGCGAGACATCACATTGTCTCTAACTCTTTTTTACTGTCTTAATTAGCCTCCTCGATACCTAGAAACCATAGGCTATGAGATATGCCACTGACTATGCCGCTATCATTCTTGGATATTGAATCCTAGCATTTCTAGCCTTTTATCCGAAGTATGGACTATTCACATATTCTACCTTTGAGTATCTCGTACCCTGTTCACCTTTACCTTACTTACCTTAAAATCTCGCATTGTATCTTCTATCTCTTTCATGACCTCCCTTCTACGTAGGTATAATTCACGTCCATAACTTGAAGCTCTATTATAATTCTTACACCTCTGGTGCATACACAATCCGGTGGGAGCTTCGTACTGACTTCTTATGAGGATGGTACTCTTCAGTTGGCTTCATCATAAAGCTATTATAAAATATGGCTACTGCACTATCTTTCTTATACCTCTGCTACTTAAGAGTGATCCTGAGGTCTATAATTCTCTTGGTCCCTCCTTTTTTGCTTAGTCGATGTAACTCTTTAGTCTCCTCTTCTTTCTGATCAGCCTCTATGTAGGCTTAAGATATCTTCCGACCTGCGGCTTCTGGTATTAGCTATTACTTTAGCCTTTCATAGGCGCTGAGGGATATTTATGATAAAATCCTTTAACAATTCAATCCTTCATCTATGACCTGAGCTAAATTCTTTCTTTTAACATATACCAGAATCTTCTACGGCTGTATATGATGCATGTATAAAACTCCAAACTCTTAAGTGCGTTCATAACGTTACCAACTTGGGACCATTGATCGAATAATCTCTTTCGTTTCTTCTTAGCTTTCTTCAATGTAAGCTATTACCTTTCCTGGTCTTTCTGCCCCCTTGTTGCGTGCATACGTAGCTTATCTTAGTTCTCACGCATGCTAGACTTTTCGTGCAACTCATACGACTTTTGAATATTACTTTTAATTTTTCTTCTCGTTCATTATCCACGGTAGGGGCCACTTTCCTTTGGAGTGCTTACAATGTTGTTGTGAGACTGTTGTTACACGACCCTTTCCTTTTTAGGTCGTTGTGCTTAGGTTGAAGCCTTCTTCCTTATTTCCTCAGCAAGTATTTCGTTATAGTACTTAGGGAGAACCCTTGATTCCTGTAAAGTTGTGAGCTTATTATGAACCTTTTGATGTCCTTCCTTGCCTATAATTATCCATAGTTGCTTACCTCCGTGCCTTTGTGCTTGTAGGGTTGCTTCTGAACTGATATTTTAACTGTCTCCCCAGTGACACTCTCTTTTATTCCCGTAACATTCATACGGTACCTTTAACTACCTTGACTCCTATCTGAATATATTTCAAGTATTACAATAACATTACTGTGAAGCTAAATTCAATATATTGGGTTTTACTATGTTTATCTTGCACGATCTATTGATTCGTCTGTAACCTCCTGTCTAGCCGTAACTAGGCTCATCCTTAATCAACTGCTAACTACTCGTTGGTCCATTATCACATAAATATTCCACATAATCTTTCTTGGGTTATTTACTTTGTCTTAACTTACGTCTCGCACTAGCTCCTTATTTATCTATAACATTCCAGGCAGGAAGGCCTCACTTCTTCTCCTTGACGTCGTGTTTTCATAATGTTCTGGGATCGTAGTCTATCTGTAGGTTTTGAATAGTGCAATCTCATCTCTTTCTTATTTTTATTGCATTTTTTCTTTACCAATTCGTAGCTACTAGAACCACTTAAATCTGACTTAACACCACATCACTCCACATTCCCCCCTTTAGGGGAGTACTAAGAGTTGAAGCCACGAGGATCTACCTATAGATGTGTTACCTCTTCATCTTTGGCGTCTTTTCACATCATCGATGACCCTTACTCGCCTTGCGGCAATCCTTCTGTATCAAAGATAACAAAATTCCTCACTCACGAGGGTGATACTTAGTGTAACTGGCACATACAATCCCTTAAGCTTAACTTTGCTCACATTGCTTGCTTTAGGGAAGCGTCTTCCTGAATAACCATTCTCTGAATTTCTCATGAATCTTCCTCTATGGTCCATTCTATTATCGCCGGAACGCAATATGAAGTTCTCATGATGCCGACCACCATCAAATCACTCAGTCCCTAATTCATGTTTAGTTTATCTTTTTCCACCATTCCAAGCTGACTTCTATTACTCTACGGTCTAACTTTTTCTTCTGAATCACTTTAGCGTCGTGAACTTGTTTCTCGAAGTGAGGATACGACTTTATGGCCTATATTCTTTTGTTACCTCAAGGCCTGTCACTTCTCGTCTTTTCCTTCACTTGACTATGAACTCTGGAATACTGTCATCTTTTTGGCCTACCATTGTCATCCATGTATCACATCTTACTCTTAATGCTTCATTAGCTCTCTTCTTATTTCCTGCTAACATTTCTGTTTATCACTTTATTCTGAATACTTCAACAAGATATTCTTTTGCTTTTAGTTCCCCTCTGCACCATCCACTAGCTCTTTGGGTTGCCTAGCATTATCTCTCTACTAGGGACGGGAGCCATACTGAGATAATATTTATCCTTTTCAGGCTTTCAGTGCCTGCCTTTGTAGTACTCATGTATAGCTGTACTATTTTAGAGTGCACCATCTAGGTATCTCATAAGGAGATCTATTTTCACCTTTTTAATATCCTTTCGAAATGTAAATTAGCGCAAACTATCCATCCATCATTTTGGTTACTCTAACCCCACCCGGATCATGCTATCATATCCTTCTCTTAAACCATATCTGTTAGCTCTCATAGGGCATGACTAAGATAGGTGTGGCCGATTGTACGTACATCTGTTATTGTTAAAGGTAACTCAAAATGCTTATATCTCCCTTCCTAAATGATAAATAATGATAATCTTTATTAACTAGGTACCTCGTACCTTTCTTCACCTTGCTTCTTTTACTTGCTGAAACTTGTGTCTAACTTTCGATTCTGTTATTCCTTTTTACCGTAAGAGTGGATAAGTATTCTTTCCTTAAGGCTCCTTATCAAGAACCTTACACCTTTTAGTACACGCATGATTTGTCGAAGACCTCACATTTGTTCATCATAATCAAGATGCAAAATCGAGTTCCTCTAACTCAACACTTCCACAGTTATATCCCTTATCGACCGTCTTTCTGAATGTAGGCATCGTTTGATTATGAACAAAATAGAATTTCGAAATTTGAATTCTTATAAGTGAGCTCTACCACTTGATCTAGAGTAAGAAGAAAGAGTGACAATCCCAAATGCCCTATAGCCTCCTGCTTATAAGTGTGGTGCACGACATACCCATAAATAAGACTACTAGACATGGCTTGTAGACTCCCTAGGACTGAACTGCTCTGATACCACTTTTGTCACGACCCAAACCGATGAGCCGCGACGGGCACCCGGTACCTTACTCGACCGAGTGCCAATGTAACGTATCTTTCTTATTACATCATCACATACACGTGACATACAGGCCTAATAGGCCAACATAATCATTTATAAACTCAAAACATAGGCCGACAAGGTGGTACAATCTTTCACATATATGACATATGTCTACAAGCCTGTAAGAGTACATAAATATCATAAAGGTCGGAATAGAGTCCCGCCATACCAAACAATACACATCTAAATCATACTAACCAAACAAGCAACTCCGAAGCAAATGGAGCGCACCAACATCTTCCGCTAAGCTGATAGCCTACTTGGAGGGCTCTCGACCTATCTATCGGGACCTGCGGGCATGAAAAACAACATCCCCAGGCAAAAGGGACGTTAGTACGAATAATGTACCGAGTATGTAAGGCACATAAGTAAGTACATAAGAGACATGAGAGAAATATAGAGTACATGACTGAACTTATAAGTCTAAATAACTTTGTAAATCATAAATTACTTTTAGCGTCATGCATTTACGTATGAATGTCATGCCGTGCATAGGTATATGTTTCATAACATCATCAACCTTTGAGGGCATCCCATCATATCATATTGGCCACAGCGGGCAACATCATCATCGTATACCAGCTGATCAGGTGGTGGTGCGTATATAACGCTATAACCTTTCCCATATCCCATATACATATATATACATACATATATACACGTATATAACGCCGTTTGAATCATATTTCAGCCACTATGGGCAACATCATCATCATATACCAGCTGATCAGGTAGTGGTGCGTATATAACGCCGTAACTTTTTTCCCGTATCCCATATAAATATAATATACATATATATGTTTATATAACGCCATCTGATCATGGGTCCATACACATGTATAAATGGGTGAAATGCATGAAAAATACATAATAATCTTAATATTCCTTTCGGATAAACTATTTCAACTGCATATTATTGTGAGACCCATGAACAGAAGATAATAATAATTCTCATGGGGAATCAAGAATATAGACACCCCTACTATTTTTGTGAATAGAATAATTTATAGAAAACTATGTATTTGCTCGTTTCTTTAGTATAATTTGGACCATGCCAAAAGAAAGAAGGGATAGCCTTAACATTCCTGTTCCTGGAGTTATTGAACGGAATGAAGCTTCTGCTTCCGTGAACTGTGTTGAACGAAATTCTGCCTGAATCCCTTTGAAATTTTGAACGAAATTGTGGTGGCCTTTTGAAATTTCTATCGAAATATTTTTGGCTAAAGGGTGAAATTGTTTGGACGAAATAGCAGTCACATTCTTGGTTTCAAACCAAGAACAAATTGAGGCTAAAGTCATGAGATGTTAAAGA